>NC_065446.1:187423748-187742131 GCF_917563875.1 Diabrotica virgifera virgifera | reverse complement strand
GGTTTTTTCATATATAGAGATTCATTAATCATATGAAATACTAAAACCCCGTTAACGTTGTAGTTCCTTTCTATAATACATATAGTATGGTATAGTTAGACACAAACCCAGACATCCAAAGTGAAAGTTATCCTCCAACACCAAATTGTTCTATATGGTCCACATAATGTTCAGAAAAAAGTCACACCATTTTGAGCGTCGGGTTTGGGGGGAGAGGGGGAAGAATTCTACAAATTCTCAGTTTTTTAAGTTTTTCGTCAATATTTCTAAAACTAAGCGGTTTAGCATGAACAACCCTCTACACAAAATTGTTCTACATTAAATTTGAAATAAAAAAGGCCCTATGCATAACCCTTCTAAAATGAACGGTTCCAAAGTTACGGAGGTAGTATAGTATAATTGGTCCAAAAAAAGGCCTAACCCAGACATCCAAAGTAAAAGTTTTCCGTCAACACCAAATTGTTCTATATGGTCGACATATTGTTCAGTAAAAGGTTACACCATTTTGAGAGTCCGGTTTGGGGGGGATATGGGGGAGAAGTCGGTAAATTAGTAGTGTTTTTAAGTTTTTCGTCAATATTTCTAAAATTATGCTTTAGCGTAAGGAATGTTCTATAGAAAAATATTCTACATAAAATTTAAAACAAAAAAGGTTGTATACATAATTATTATAAAATCGACGTTTCCAGAGTTACAGAGGGTGAAAAGTGGAGGTTTTCGATACTTTTTATATTTACCGATTTCTCTCCCCTCTCCCCCCCAAACCCGAAGCTCAAAAAAATGGTGTGACTTTTTCTGAACATTATGTGGACCATATAGAACAATTTGGTGTTGGAGGATAACTTTCACTTTGGATGTCTGGGTTTTTGGTACAGTTATATCATAAACATTGCCCAAAAAATATAAAAAGTATCGAAAACTTCGACTTTTCACCCTTCTTAACTCTGGAACCGTTGATTTTATAACAATTATGTATAGAACATATTTTATTTTAAATTTCATGTAAAACATTTTTGTCTACAGGGCGAGGCAGATAAAGGGCCTATTAGAAATATCTCGAGAACTAAAGCTAAGAGAATCTTGAAATTTGGAATACAGGGGTTTTGAGGTATGAACTATTTAATGAAAATATTTTCTTCTCTTTGCTACTTCCGGTTATACCGGAAGTTGATTGTAACTTCGTTTTTTTAAATGGGACACCATGTATATTTTTACATTTTTTTATTCTCCTCGATTTCTTCTTTCTTAAAATATACGGTTTTGTAATATTATACAGGGTAGGTTAAAAGATAATTACGTTTTTTTATTAATTTCGTAGCAATATTACCACCCTGTAGGATTGTAGTAGATTGGTATAATAAACTCTGTTAATGTTCAAATGATTTTTAATATAGTCTACTATTGTTAAGAGTTATTGGTATAGTTAAATTTTTCATTTTAGTATACAGGGTTGGTCGAAACTCGGAATGAGTATTTTCTGAGTTTTCTTAAATGAAACACCCTGTATTTTAGTATTGTAATGAAATGTTATTTTATGGTACTTTTTAATTTCTTAAGCATTTCCTATACCTAACTTCTTTAATTTGTGAGTTATTTGTGATTAAACCAAACATTAATTGCAACACAAAATAGGTGAAATTGTATTAGGTTGGCCGTGAAAATATTCAGTCACAAATAATTTTTTGGAAATAAATACATATTAATCTATACTGATACTTAAAATTGCCAATAGTGGTTGAGGTATCAAAATACCATCGAAGTTAATATTGTTGGTGCGATTAACAATTAAGCACAAACTAAAGCAGTTAGGTATAGGGAATGCTTAAGAAGTAAAAAGTACCATGAAATATCATTTCATTACAATACTAAAATATAGGGTGTTCCATTTAAGAAAACTCAGAAAATACTCATTCCGAGTTTCGACCCACCCTGTATACTAAAATTAAAAATTTAGCTACATGAATAATTGTTAACAATAGTAGACTATATTAAAAATCATTTGAACATAAATAGAGTTTATTATGTCAAACTACTACAATCCTACAGGGTGGGAATGTTGCTACGAAATTAATAAGAAAACGTAATTATCTTTTAACCTACCCTGTATATTATTACAAAACCTTATATTTTAAGAAAGAAGAAATCGAGGAGAATCCAAAAATGTAAAAATATACAGGGTGTCCAATTTAAAAAAACGAAGTTATAAGCAACTTCCGGTATAACCGGAAGTAGCAAATAGATGAAAATGTTTTCATTAAATAGATCAGTCTCCAAAACCCCCTTATTCCAATTTTCATAATTTAATTGTTTTTAGTTCTCGAGATATTTCTAATAGGCCCTTTATCTGCCTCACCCTATATAACATTGTTTACGATAAAGCATAGTTTTAGAAATATGGACGAAAACTTAAAAAAAAACTACTAATTTACCGGTTCCTCTACCATCTCCCTCCCAAACCAGACGCTTAAAATGGTGTAACTTTTTACTGAACAATATGTGGACCATATAGAAGAACATTTTGGTGATGGAGGAAAACTTTTACTTTTGATGTTTTGGTTAGGTCTTTTTTGGACCAGTTATACTATACTACCTCCGTAACTTTGGAACCATTCATTTTAGAAAGATTATGCATAAGACCTTTTTATTTCAAATTTAATGTAGAACAATTTTGTATAGAGGGTTGTTCATGCTAAATCGCATAGTTTTAGAAATATTGGCGAAAAACTTAAAAAACTACGAATTTACCGATTTCTCCTCCCTCTCCCCCCCAAACCCGACGCTCAAAATGGTGTGACAATTTTCTGGACATTATGTGGACCATATAGAACAATTTGATGTTGAAGGATAACTTTTACTTTGGATGTCTGGGTTATGCCATCTTTTGGATCAACTATACTATACTAATAATCAATAGCCTATTTTTTTGCCAGCTAAAATAACTGTAAATATTTTATTACAGGAAAATTATTTGAAAACTAAATATTGCGTTGTAATCTTCTTCCAAATAACTTAACTATCATGACAATTTTTAACAATATGTGTAATGTATTAAAATCTTTACAGAGAAACCGAAATCTGGCACAGCCCTAAGCCCGTCCTGTTTGTTCTTCGTCTTTACATGGCTTGTGTTGTTTGTCGAACATTTCCGCTGACAAAACCATGTCGCTGACGACGTATTAGACTATCAAAGTTTCAGCATAGTTTTCACGAGCAGTAATATTCCATGTGGAATTAACTCAATTCCTAGATACTCAAATGACTATTTGAGTTTGACTTTATATGAAAACAATTGAAGTAAACTCATGTTCGCCCTATTGAAGTGAAATACAAGTTCAAGATTATTTGTATTATTGAATTAACAAAATAAATTTAGCCCACCGTCGGCGTCGGTCCCGCTTTTTAAGAAATTAGGACCTTCTTTTTTTTTTAATTTCTAGGTTATTTGACTACCATTCACGGAAGAAGTAATGAGTTCTTTAATAACTTAAGAAAACACAAAATAAAAGAGATATAACCCCCAAAAGTTCAGAATTCTAAATTTGTCAGTATACCTTCGTAAATTTGTTATCTCAACACTTTTATATAAATATATTTATTGGTATATCAAATTTCTGTCGAAATCCTTTTTATTTTCCTTTAATTTTAGTCTTTTACTATGGTGAGAAAGGGAGATCTGTTTGTATCAACTTATTCATTTAGAATTATATGGTAATAATATAATTCAAAGAATATTGACTATTGACATGTATTTCAGTTGAAATTCATGTCAACTAAGACAAACATGGCACACGATAAATATAAGGCGATAAGAAATGGAACAATTCACTCGTAAGAAGAATAAAAAATCATCACTGGGATTGTTTTTCAAAAGAAGTGGAAGATGACTGTTATGATCTGCAAAAGGAAATATGGCGCTTTATAGGAAATCAAAGAACATAAGCAAAAGAACTATTAGAACCACAACATAAAGGAAAATATACATGGATTGACTATATAAAAAAACTCTACGCAGAGAAAGAACAAATGACACTAGAACCGGAAACACCAGACATTATCATAAATGAAGATGTTAATCTAAGTACACATGAAGATCGAAAAACACTTAAAACGCTGAAGAACAGAAAAACTGCAGATAAGGAGGAATACCAAAGGGATTACTGAAATACTGTGGAGCAGCTAGCAGTGAGAGGACAATTAAACAACAATAATGAACACAATCATAAAACACAATAAAATACCCGAAGACTGGAGATTCTAATTCTGCTATTTAAAAAAGGAGATAAACAGTTGCCAGAAAACTAAAGAGATGTCAAGTTGTGTAAATACTACCGCAGAACTTACAACTAGAAGAACGAATAAATCAGAGGATAAGTTTAGCAAATGAACAACAGGGTTTTTTACTGGAAGATCGTGTAAAGGTACAATTTCCGCCATAAAACAAATTACTGGGAATTCACTAGAGTTAGAGTATGACAGAACAGTATTTATACGTCTGATGGACTTAAAGAAAGCATTTGACAGAGTAAGACTAAAATATGTAATCTATATTCTGTATAATAGAAAAGTCCCCCTAGATATTATAAACACAATTGAAAACATCTACCAAAACAACAAAATGGGAGTCAGAATAGACGGAAAACTTACAGAACATATAGACACAGGTAGTGAAAAAGACAGGGAGACTTATTGAGTACCATGTTCTTCAATTGATCATGGACGAAATAATCAAAAGCGCCAATAGAGGAAGAGGATACAAAATGGGAAACAAAGAGGTGAAAATACTCTGGTGCTGTTTACCCTAGATAAAAATAGTCTGAAAATATTAGTCCAAAGATTTAACATAAAAGCAGAAGAATTCAATATGATAATTTCATCTCGGAAAACTAAAACAATAATAATCAAAACTGAACCAATCAGATGTAAAAGAGAAATTGGTGGTATAAGTATTGAACGAGTAATGAAAATAAAATACCTTAGAATTACATTGCCAAACTACAGAGATCTGAACAAAAAAGTTAGAAATCAAGGACTAAAAGCAAATAGACTAGCAGGGTGTCTTAATAACACTATATGACGAAACCGACATATTAACAATGGGATGAAGGCAAGATATTTAAAAATCCAGTGTACGACCAATAACGACATACGCATCAGTCATAAGACCCCATCTTCTTCTTCACGTGCCATCTCCGCGACGGAGGTTGGCAATCATCATGACTATTCTGATCTTAGATGCTGCTGCTCTGAATAGTTCGATTGATGTGCATCCGTACCATTCCCTCAAGTTACGCAACCACGAGATTCGTCTCCTTTCTACACTTCTCTTGCCCTGGATTTCCCCTGTATAATCAACTGAAGTATGTTGTATCTATCATACGCATAACATGCCCGAGGTACTGCAGCTTTCGTGCCTTGATGGTTTTCAATATTTCCAGTCCTTTGTTGACTCTTCTCATGACTTCGTTGTTTGTTATATGCTCGGTGCATGATATATTCAGGTTTCTTCTATACACCCACAGTTCAAATGCTTCCAACTTTTTAGTAGTCGATGCGTTAAGTGTCCCTGCTTCTATCCCGTAAAGCAGAGTCGAGAAAATGTAGCACCTTGCCAGCCTAACTCTCAAGTCTAATTTCAGTTCTCTTGCACAAAGTACCTTTCTCATTTTATTGAAATTTGTTCTTGCTTTCTCTATTCGAACTTTGATTTCTTTGGAATAATCGTTTGTGTGATTAATTATTGTGCCAAGATAGTTGTAGTTTTATACCTGTTCTAAAGTTGTACCCTTAATTGTCAGGCTTTCATCATTATTTTGGGTTTTTGATATCCTCATAAATTTAGTTCTCTTGATGTTTATTGATAATCCATATTCTTTTCCATACTCAACTATCTTGTTTATTAGTTTTGGAGGTCTTTAAGGTTGTCTGCTATTATGATAGTATCGTCCGCATATCTAATGTTGTTAATTGGCGTTCCATTTACCTTTATTCCTGCAGTTTCTCCCTCAAGAGCTCTTTTCATAATTTCTTCAGAGTATGCATTTAATAGTAGTTGTAATAATATACACCCCTGTCGCACTCCTCTTTTAATTTCGAACTCTTCTGATGTGTGTTCGTTAATCCGTCCTCCCATCTCTCTCTGGGTCTTCCTCTTGGTCTTTCAGTTGCCGGTTTCCATTTGGTGATCTTCTTAATCAGTCGGTCGTTTTTCCTTCTTTCTATGTGTCCCAGCCATCTCAGCCTCTGTGATTTAACAAATCTAACTATATCTTCTCCCTTCATTATGTCTCTTAGTTCATGGTTCATTCTTCTTCTCATTTCTCCGTTGTCCATTCTTATCAGGCCCATAATGCGTCTGAGGATTTTCCTTTCGAATATTCTCAATTTTTCTTCATCTTTTTCCGTGAGGCACATTGTCTCAGCTGCGTACGTAACTACTGGTCTGATTGCAACTCTGTATATTTTCAGTTTTGTATTTCTGGATAAGTTCTTGTCCTTCATAAGCCTATGATATCTCCAGTATGTTTTGTTGCCTGTTAGTATTCGTTCCGTTACTTATTCACTTCTCTTGTTTTGGCCATTCACTGTTACTCCCAAATATTTAAATTGTTGGACTCTTTCAAAAATGTAATTTAGTCTTACTACTGAGCAATCCTTATCTTACATTAATTCACCATAGTCATATTGAATATAAAATAGACATAGAAAATAGTAAACCTATAAATTTTCTAGTTTTAAAAACTATCAAACTTGAAAACAAACATGAATTCTCCGTATTTCTTAAACCTATCCATGCTGACACAACTACAAATAACTGATTCATCCATAAAAACTATAAAGTATAGACGCTTAACAAAATATGTCACTTGCGAAAAGCACTCTGTAGAAACACCTGTAGTGAACATAAATAATTGCTATAAATTTTGTGGAAGTGTAGAAAATAAAAGTTTCCGGTGTTCTGTTCTTAGATAAAATAAACTTTCATCAAGTTACCATCTAATCCATCGCTTACATAAATAATATATATATATATAAGATTACTTTCTTTCAACAAATTTTAAAGTTTTACTCCGTAAAAGTTAAAATATAAGATGAATTTTTCATTCTTACCTGGCAACTAGTACGAATATTAACCCGGTCTATATAGACATTTCAAATAACAAAAATTGCCGGAGAGCCAAATTTTGGTGGAGAGCTAGGGTATACCATAACAAATAAAGTTTAAAAAGTCCCCATCGATCCCATGTGTGCGTCAAAAGTTATTCGGGGTCAAAGGTCAAAATTTGAGATTTTTTGGATTTTTTTCGAAAACGGTAAGTTTTATCAAAAAAAAACCTTAAACCAAAGTTGTAGATCTTAAAATTCTCTACAAAAATAGTCCTTACTATTTTTTTCCTAAGAGTTGCCATTCCTGAGATATCGCGATTCAAAGAGTCACATTATACATGATATGCATACGTTTCCACACCACCTGTGAGGTAGTGTACTCGGCGCGTTTTTTTACCGTGGTTTCCCCTGTAGGCCTACTCCACTAACTGTTTTGACAATTTTAGGATAATTTAAGGAAACAATACCGGTCAAGTTCTAGATGTTACCTTATTATTGATGTTGATTATTGATATTGCTATTGATTATTAGGTTAACTATTGTTTTGATTTCTTTAGATATTTTAATCAGATTCATATTCTTGAAAGTCTACTTCAACAGTCAAGTCTTCTTCGATTTCATCTTCTTCCTCTTCCTCTTGCTGGATGTTCAAAAATTGTTCAAATGTGACTGAGTCATTGGTCTCTTCATTAAAATCACAGGAGTCTTCCTCTGTTGTACTAAACTGGACATTTGAGCAAGACTGACCTTGACAGTTGGTACACACTAGAGAACACAGCAACCCGACTTTTTTACATCCACATTTGGCACTACAACCTTTTTTGCAATTGCAAAAAATAGTGTTAAGGAGTTTTTTCTGGAGCAGGTGGGAGTAAGGTTTTAATCGGTTCCAGAGTATTATCTATTAATTTCCAACCCCAGTCTTCTGGATTCAGTTCATTGCCTAGCCATGTTTGAACTTGACAATATACTCGATACAAATGTTGAAAAGCAGATGCTGATGTTGGAGGAAGACATGATAGTTGTACTTGTTTCTTGTTTCGCGTATTTTTTACAAAAGTTAAGTATCGGTATTTATCAAGAAAAATAATTTTTTTTGGAGCTCCATAAACCGCAAGAAGAAAGCTGAGAGAAAGCTGAAATGTTAACTGACAAATTAACAGCTGCGAATATTGAAGTGAAACAAGCTAAAAATGGCGCAAATGTCCTTATAATTGAGACAGCAATTGAAAAATTTAAGGCAACAAACACAACAATTGTAGTTGGTGAAGGTGTTGATTTGTTGGAACTGATTACTGCAAGGACTCCAGTAGATAAAGTTATTTATTTTCTGAAACCTGGAAGGCTCAACAGCGAACAGAGATATATTCTTCGAATAGTTTATCGGCTTATCCCAAATGCCAAAAGTACATTTTATTTTTACATGGGATAACCGGCTGCGACACTACGTCCGCAATGTACAGAAAGGGCAAAACGTCAGTACTTAAATTATTCGCAAAAAAAGATTTGACTGACTGCTGTAAAGTTTTTACAGAACTTGATTCTGCACCGCAAACAATAATTACGGAAGGAATTCGCTCACAGCGATGTGACTCAGTCACATTTGAACAATTTTTGAACATCCAGCAAGAGGAAGAGGAAGAAGATGAAATCGAAGAAGACTTGACTGTTGAGTGTTGAAGTAGACTTTCAAGAATATGAATCTGATTAAAATATCTAAAGAAATCAAAACAATAGTTAACCTAATAATCAATAGCAATATCAATAATCAATATCAATAATAAGGTAATATCTAGAACTTGACAGGTATTGTTTCCTTAAATTATCCTAAAATTGTCAAAACAGTTAGTGGAGTAGGCCTACAGGGGAAACCACGGTAAAAAAACGCGCCGAGTACACTACCTCACAGGTGGTGTGGAAACGTGTGCATATCATGTATAATTTGACTCTTTGAATCGCGATATCTCAGGAATGGCAACTCTTAGGAAAAAAAAATAGTAAGGACTATTTTTGTAGAGAATTTTAAGATCTACAACTTTGGTTTAAGGTTTTTTTTGATAAAACCTACCGTTTTCGAAAAAAATTCAAAAAATCTCAAATTTTGACCTTTGACCCCGAATAACTTTTGACGCACACATGGGATCGATGGGGACTTTTTAAACTTTATTTGTAATGGTATACCCTAGCTCACCACCAAAATTTGGCTCTCCGGCAATTTTTGTTATTTGCCAAGCATTTTGATGTCTAAGTTGACCGGATTATATATGTATCTTTGAAATACTTGAATAAAGTTTACTTGATATAACAGCAACAGGTGTACGTTTGAACGATGTACAATTAAATACGAGGATAACTAATTTGTCGAGTTTGCTAAGCCACATAAATCTTAAAATTAAAGTAAAATAACTAGAGAGGCGTTAAAGTCTAACTAAAATAATAGTATTATTAATAAGCAATTTTGAACCGGTAAATGTTATAAACATACAAACATAATATGTATATAGTGATGCGCGCGCTAATAACCGGCAAAATAAATCAGAAGAGGGAGAAACCATAATACATTGTGAAGTAAAAAGAGATGAAACTAGTCGAGGTGAAAAATATCGCTACAAACGTATAAACTAACATTACATTAACATTACTTTTAGATGTATCGGAGGAGTATGACAACTGTCTCTGTGACCGGAGAATTTTATAAAATACTCCTGTCACAGACGTCTAAAGGTGGGAAAATATGTAATTTAATGTTAATTTATACGTTTATATCGATAATTTCCACCTCAACTAGTTTCGTCTCTATTCATTTCACAATGTAATAGGTTTTCCATCTTTTGCGTTATTTTGCCGGTTATTAGCGTGTTCATTAATGTCTAGGTTTGTATAAACATAGTAGGATATGTTCATTTTCTGATAACTAAATGCCATTTTGAGAACTTTTGTGATAGTTCTTTTCATTTGCTAAAATTTTTACAGACTCATACCCATATTATGTCCTTCATTCTCAACATGTGTAGCTAAAGAGCACCTGTCTGCATTTAACCTACAATCACTTTTATGAGAAGTAATACTATATTTAACTTATCTAGTGATTTGGCCAATGTATTGTTTGTCACGATTAATAAATGGTATACTCTAAACTACATTAGATAATACATAGCTCCTTTGGTAATCTATCTTTGATAACTGAGAACAGGTCATTAATAGTTAATACTAGTTTACTAGCTATCCTGATAATTAATTCGTTTTTTTTTAATTCGTGTGAGTTTAGGCGTAATCTCTCTAATGAATGGTAAAGAGATGAATGAAACTACTTCCGGAATGACAACATTATCATTGTTAGCTGCATTATCATTAGTGCTTCATTATAAGTTGCTTTAGAATCGAACCATTTGATAAAATTAACGATGTAGTTGTCCCAATCGTTAATCGTTTTCAGCATAAACGTTCGTCTCAATTAATATGAAAAGTGTAAACGAGTGTTTAAATTTATTTGCCAAAGGAAACTTAACATTAAATTGTAATAATTAAAATCATAACCTCTGTTTTACCCCATTTGTCGTTGCCTCCTGTCCATGTTTTATACATATTATATTATCCTTAGGAATATTTTTTTAGTCTAGTTTTATTTCAATGTTTTCTCTTATAGTTTTTTATTCTAGTTTCATAATATATAGTTTTAGTTATAGTAGTTTTATATTAGTTTTGATTATATTTAGAAATTTTGATCATGTTTTGACTGACTGTATGGCATTTGCCAATGAAAATTAAATAAAGAAATAACACTATAAAAACGAACACTAATCAAGGTATCAAAATCGGTACCAGGGAAGCCCAAGCAGGGATTTCTGCAGTTACTCGAGTTCGTCAGAAAATCACATGAGGAGAAACATTATACCCTGTAAATCCCTACCATATATTGGCACTTAATACAGGGGATGTCGTTAAGGGGGGTCCTAAAATAAATAGGCAGCGTTTAGACACAGCGATAAACCGCAGCAATTTATCGATATTAATCGAGATGCTTCAATTTATCGTTGGGTATAAACGGTACATCGCAGGAATATATCGGAATTGGATTAGAGTTGCACAATAAATTGCTGCGATTTATCGCGGCGTCTAAATGCCGCTTTGGAAAAACTCGAAATTGTCAGATTAAGATATATATACATAAGCACTTTGAGCCAAGGAGGCTCATGGTTTGGTTTACAATATTTCTCCATTCTTGCTTGTTCTTCGCTTTTTCTTTCCAATTGGTTGCATTGAGATACCTCAGTTCATCATTAACTTCATGGCTCCATCTGGTTCTAGGTCTTCCTTTTCTCTTTTTACCACCTATTGTAGCGCTTAACATGATTTTAGGCATTCCAACTTGGGCCATTCTTTGGACATGTCCTAACAATCTAAGTCTTTGTGATCTTACAACTGCAATTATATTAGGCTCTTTATACAATTCTTCTAACTCCTTGTTTGTTCTTCGTGTCCACTGATTGTTGATCATTTTCCCCCCAAATATCCTTCTAAGTATTTTTCTTTTCCATACTTTTAACACTGATTGCTCGGTTTTTGCCAGAGTCCAGGTTTCTGAGGCATACGTAACTATTGGTCCTATCGCAGATTTATACGTTCTTAATTTAGCTGCTTTGGATATATTTTTGCTTCTGAGTATTCTATTGAGTGCATATATGCAACGATTCCCTGCCATTAGTCTTTTGTGTATTTCTTCCCGGCTATTTGGTCTACTAGAAAATAAGGTCCCTAAATATTCAAATCCCTCTACCTTTTCAAATTTATACATTTTTCCTTCATTCGTTGTTATCATTAAATATTGCCCTTGTTCAACTTTTTTGTCGGTCCATTCCATGTACTTGGTTTTTGTTTCATTTATATAAAGTCCTTTTTCTCGAGCTGCCTTTTCTAGTCGTTCTACTACCTCTTTTAATTGTTCCTTGCTTCTGGATAGAATTATGTACTACATCATCCGCGAATGCCAAACATTGATGTTTTTTATGATATATGTGTCCGGATCTGTTAATATTAGCCTCTTTTATTATCATTTCCAATACTACATTAAATAGCAATGATGACAACGGATCCCCCTGTCGTACTCCTTCTTTCAATTCAACATTTTCTGTTAGTTTGTTATTTACTTTTACTCTATTTTTTGTTTTCGTAAGTGTAAGCTTTATAATTCTTATTATTTTTGGTGAAACTTCTAAATTTTTTAACGGTTTATATATTTCTTTTCTTTTTATTTTATCAAAAGCTTGCTTAAAATCTATGAAGAGTGCCATTGTTGGTTTATTATATTGATAGCTCTCAGCTTGTATTTCTCTTAAAGTAAAGATGTTGCCTATAGTACTTCTCCCTTTTCTAAAGCCACACTGGTATTCACCTATACTATTATTAAGACTTCTTGCTAGCTTGTTTTTATGTGGACTGCTTATATCTTATTTATTACATTTAATAGTGCCACACCCCTATAATTTTGATATTCTGCTTTGTCTCCCTTTTTATAAAGAGGACATATCCTGCTTGCTTCCACTCCATTGGTAGATCTGCCTTTTCCCATATGTTTTTCAGTAATTTGTGTATTTTGTCTGTCAGTTTTTTAGATTCTTAATAATAATTTCAACTTCATTTAGGGATGGTGCTAGATCTTCCGTACTGTATCTTTGCATATTCATTATTTCGTCTGTGTATCATTCATTATCGTGATTTATGTGTTCTTCACTTCCATCATTTGTGCCTTCTTCATTGTGATTATTTGTATACTCCCCGTTTAACAAATCATCAAAATATTGTTTCGATCGTTTTAATATTTCTTGGCCATCAAATATCATTTTTCTTACTTTATCTTTGTAATAAATGGGCTGTGGTTTATATTCTCTTTTTTGATTTTTAATGCCTTGATATAAATTTCTAATAAGATTATTTTTATAGTTCTCTTCAAAGTCTTTCAACTTATCTTCATAAAATTTTCTCTTTTTATTTCGTAAAATTGCGCTGGTTTTTCTTCTTTGCTCTATGTAAAGTGTTTCCGCTGTTTTTAATTTCAGTCTTAGACTTTCTAATCGTAGCTTGTTCCGTTTCTCTATTTCTAGTTTGCATTCATCGTCGAACCATGCCTTTTGTTGTTTCTTTATTAGGTTGTTAGTATCATCTGCTACGGTTTTTAAAGTATTTTCAGTTAAGTCCCATGTTTGTTCTACATTGTCATTTTCTGTAACAAGTTCCAGTTTCTTGTTAAGTGTCAACTGGTATACCTTTTTTCTTCTTCTGTGGTAACCTGACTAGCTTGTTCATCATACGTTTTTCTGTTTCTGGTTCTATTTATAGGTATTATTTGTTCTCATTCTGAAAAACTCGAAATCGTCAGATTAAGATAAGGTACGTTAAATACACGCAGAACAGTGTGTATTAGTCCGTTCTTTAACGGTAAAATATTGCAAAACCTCTAAATTTTAAAGAACCGTTTGGATTGACATTAAATTTGGCATACACATAGCTAACAAGTCAAAGAAAAAAAGTGATATTGTGCCGATATGTGCTTTTGCCCTGGGGGTGGTTTTCAACCCCTCTTGGGGGTGAAAAAATATTCGTCCAAAGAAAGTCAGGAAATGGATAAACAGGCTAATTTTAAGTAACTTTTGTTCTATAGAGTTTTTTCAGTAAGTCAATACTTTTCGAGTTATTTGGCAGTGAATATGTTCATTTTTTCAGCAAAACAACCACGCTTTTAGACAGTTTTTCGCAAATAACTCAAATTGTAAGTATTTTGTCGAAAAAACATTCGTAGTAAAAATATAGCCTGTAAAAAATTTAAAAAAATGGTGTATGTCTCACGTCTCTACACCTAGTAGAAGCAGAGTTATAGCTAATGAAAAATAGGTTCATATTCGTCAAATTCCAAATGGAATATTTTAACGTGAAATAACTAAAAATTAAGCACATTTCGGGGAAAACTCATTACAACTTATTTAAAGCGTCTAAAAAAAGCTTCATTTTTGTTTTTAAAAAAAATTTCTAGCATCAAAATTAAACAAGTTACGCTCAAAATAAAGTTAGTCCCTTTTGGTTTTGGTAAAAAAATCGAGAAAATCACCCCCTTATTAGTATCTTAAATGACCTTAATCGTTACGACTTCACAAGTTTCTTGACTCGTGTATATATTGTTTATATGATCTTTGATCGGTTCAAAGTCCTTATTATTGAAAGGGCTGTAGTTAAAAGGGGTTGAACGAGTCACTGATCACGAATGTATGCAAATTTAGAAACACCAAATCTTAATCAATTTTTGTCTAACAGAAAAACAAAAAAATGCATGATATTCAAAAAGGCAAATCTGACGTTTTTTGTTTTTCGGTATTTTTGGTGTCTCTAACAATTTTTAAGTTATTTTGAAAAAAAGCATATTTTTCAAAATTTAAATTTTTAAAAATTTTATTTTGAAACCAAATTTTTTCAAAAATAAGCACTCTGAATCGATGAAACTTACAGATCATATAAAAACAACATAAGTAAAATAATTTGTGGAGCGGTAACGATTAATTTCATTTAAGTTGCTAATTAGAGGGTGGTCTTCCCGATTTTTTTTGCAAGAACAAAAGGGACCAACTTTATTTTGAGCATAACTTGCTTAAATTTAATGCTAGAAACTTTTTGTAAAAACAGAAATAAAACGTTTTTTAAACACTTTAAAAAAGGTAAAATGGGTTTTCCCCAAAAAGTGCTTAATATTTTGGATATTTTACGTCGAAATATTCTATTAGAAATTTGGTGAATATGAACTATATTTCATTGGCTATAACTCTGGTTCTACGAGATCCAGAGACCTAACGCGTACATCATTTTTTGTACTTTTTTATATGCCATATTTTTGCTAACAACGTTTTTTTCGACAAAATACTTACTTTTTGAGTTATTTGCGAGAAACCGTCTAAAAATGTGGTTATTTTGTTGAAAAATAAACATATTCACTCGCAAATAACTCGAAAAGTGTTGACTTGGCGAAAAAGCTCTATAGAACAAAAGTTACTTAGAATTAGTCAGTTTACATATTTCCGGACATATTTTGGACATATATCTTTTCACCCCCAAGAAGGGGTGAAAGTCACCTCCAGGGCAAAAGCACACATCGGCACAGTATCACTTTTTTTCTTTGACATGTAAGCTATACGTATGCCAAATTTCATGTCAATCCAAGCTGTTCTTTAAAATTTAGAGCAAAAACCGTGAAAGAATGGATTATATTTAAAATCTGACGATTTGTGCGGGGCGTAAGGAAATGGGAGAGTCAAAAAGTTTCACAACAAAAACAATATTTAGCGAAATGGACGTCAGATAAAAAAAACTAAAAAATACGTGTTCATTACTTTTTAAAAATCTATCAAATTATATCAACCACGAATCCCCACGGAGAGAGGTTCAACGTCACCCCATGAACATCAGATCAAAAACCTAAAAAATACACGTAGTCAATATTTTTGAAAAATCTCTCGTATGGCATCAAACAAGACCTCCTACGGAGATACGGTGGGGGGTAGTTTAAAATCTTAAATAGGAGCCCCCATTTTTTATTGCAGATTTAAATTCCTTACGTAAAAATACGTAACTTTAATTCTATCACTTTGAGAGATGGCGATATAAACGGAAAAACCGATTGTTGGAAATGGAAAATTAAATTAAGAAATTAAAAGTCCCCACTAAAATGGAAAACTTAACTTAAGTTTTTTTGGTTTTAAGTCCTAATTTTCACAGCCCAATAGGTTCGCATAACGCTTGAGTAACTGCAAACTTAGCATCCTTGCCTTCCCTACTATAGTGAAGTATCAAGATTTTAGGCAAAAGCAAACCCTGGATTATAAAAAGGTTTGCGTAATATCCAAAAGCTGTATTGATTTCAACCTCTACTAACATATTGACAGAAATATTCTTTTTTTGGTATACCATAATAAACTTGCCGCATTTTTTCATAAATTCAAAAGGTCAGAAGTTGTTTTTGTAATGCACCGCAGCGTGGATTGCAAGAATAGAAAATATTATACATTATTTTCCAAATGAGACACGAATTCTGTTTTAAAGTTATTAAATTAACTTATACCTATTCCATCCTCAATTTGTATTTTACACAAATAAAATGCAATCGGTATTTCACTTTAACGTGTAAATGCTTGCAGAAATATTTTATTCAACCTCACGTAAGCTGGCGTGCAGTTATCTGGCATGTCTACGTGCCAATATGTGCTGGGCAAAAATTCCGGATTACGTCAAATCTATAATACGTGTTCTACGTTAACGTCGATATAATAAAGATTTTAAATGTGTTCAATAATATTTGTATATTATCTACCTTGGCAAAAACCACGCTTTTATTTAATCTTTATTAAACCCTTTCTTTACTTCAACAGTTTGCATCAAATTTTAGACGTTAATTTAACTGACTTTTCTTCAATGCAAATGAATGAAAATTTGCAGACATATGCATTCGAGGGAACAATACACGAATAGTCAATAATTTGTTTTATGTTTATTAATTGTTTAAATAAAAAAACGCTGGACGGAAGGGCCGCCCGAGAACTTTATCGTACCGATCTATTATCGTTATCGTACTAGATACTGGCATTCTATAAAAATAACAAAGTTACTCGTTATTTTGATATTTTAGAAACACCTTGTATACTTGAAAATATTTTATGGTTCTACGCATCATTAATTCCCGCATTTGAGAAAATGTTCGGGGACACACTATAGATTATTGCATAAATCAATAGAATATTAGTCATACTTTCATTTCAAATTGGTCCATTTTTCTGAGAAATTAATAGTTTACAATATTTGCATTTTACTGCGTGGATTGTAATGAAATTTTGGGAGTAGCCCAAAGCCCAATCTCCTAATTCAAAGTCTATCCTATATACTATGGCGCTTTTATCATGGGGGCGGTTCTCACCACTTCTCGGGGATAGAACATTTTTATTTTCGAATTGCATGGAGCAAAATGAAGAATTTTAAGAAAATTTAAAAATGCGCTCTATAATTTGATCTTATTTTTTTCACCCGTCCAACTTTTTGAAAGTAGAAATAACACTATATTAAGAGGTATTGCAAAAGAAAAACAATGCATTTAAATTCTGGTGAATGAGGGGTTAAAATATGTACTTCTCATTTTTCCTTAAAGTACATTAGTCATATATTGTTTTGCACCATATCTCGCTTAGTTTGAATGTAACCGACATTTAACGGTGCTCGTTTTAAAGGCCTTTTCAAACACTACAAAAGCATGAGCACTTTGAGCATGCACCAAAAAACAAACTCTTTTGCCTACCATATCTCTTCTTGTATTATAAATAGAAAATTTACGAAGGAACGAATCTCTTTGTTATTTATAATTAAAAAAAAAATTATATAGTGTTTTAGTTTGATGCATAGTTTTTAAGGTATTCACAAAAAACCGTCCGAAAACGTGTCATTTTTAAATGAAAATGGCCAATTTTCAACTACGCATAACTCAAAAAGTATTGAGTTCTCAAAAAAAAGTATAGATCAGTTTTTGCTTAAAAATAGGTTCTCTAGCCACTTCCATGCTTATCTTGACCAATAAATTTTCCACCCCCTTGAAGGGATGGGAATTGCCCCAAGATAAAAAGCGCCATGGTATATAGGGTAGATTTTGTTTCTTGAGCTATTCCCTACTTACTGTGAAAATATTAAGTACCTCGATGTAGTAGGATGGAATTCGGAGCCAAATACCCTCATTGACTGCCCTATAATAATGCTCTGCTATGATCGCGTGAGAGGGGACACACACAAGATTCTAGCAAAATTTCAATTTTCTGTAACTTTTCGAGTTTTTCAGTCACAGCAACGAGTTTTATGTCATTGGAAAGATAATTTTACATTCTTTCAAAATATGTAAAAAAATATATAGAACGTATTTAAAAAATGAAGATTTTTTTTCATTTCCCGTTAAACTGGAAGCCATATTGTGGGTAAAATTTATTGTGTTAATAGATAACAAAGTACAATATATGTTTGCTAAATTTAAAATTTTAGTTTCTATTACAGAGGTAGTCACGGGTACTTGAATATTTTTTTATAAAAAATTCATAACTCCCCTCCTGTGAGGAGATAAGAAATCTGACCAATGTTATTCAATTTACCGATAGGATATCAAAAATATATCAAAAAATAAACAAATTCCTTGGAGTCATTTTTGAGAAAATTTAGTTCAAATTTATGTCAAATTTTGACCCCTTAAATATAGGCGACCCATAACTTTTTCTGAAAAACGATAATATTCTTGTTATAGCCCCATCTTTAGGCTATACAAATGTTTTTTCAAATTAAATTTATCTTAAATAAGTTTTTAGATTGGTAGGGAAATGTATCGGCTGGGCGGTCGGCCATGCTGGCCGCCATTTTGGATTTGGAAATGTCAAATTCCGTATTTCTATTTACCTATCGATGAGCTAACTTTAAGTTAAATTCCATTCGTTTCGGTCAAAATTTGCAAAAATGGGCCCCAAATAACCCCCCTATTTCGGCCCCCCTTTCAGAGGTTTTTTTCAAAAGATTAGTTTCTCGACAAAATTCTCTTAAACTTACTCGTACAGAATTTCATCGAAATCGGTCCAGTAGTTTTTGCTGGGCGGTGGCGACATACGTACGTACATACGTACATACTTCCGACATGTTTTTTTTTTACTTGCTTTTTAGACTCAGGGGGACTCAAAACGTCGAAAAAAAGTGAAATCTGAAAAAATTTTTTTTGCGCGATTCTATAACTTTATCTATTATACTCATACTGCGTATGTAGTACGATAAATTAAAAACGGTTTTAATGGAAAATGCTTAAATTCTCTTGTTTTTTACAATGTAGAAACTTTTACGGATTGTAGCTAATGATGTGAACTATACATAATTTCACTTCTTACGTTAATCGTTTACGTTATGCTTCATAATTAAACAAAAAAATTTTAAATTTTAAACGCTCATATGTATTGGTTTATACATAAATCGGCGTTTGTTCGTGTCAAATTTCAATACGATAAGAAACAAGACTTCAACCAAAACTCGAATTCACAAAATTCGTGTTTTTATCGCAGTCTTAGAAAAACCACCGGTAGAGACGTGTTGTGCTACAATTAACATTAAAATTCGTTTTGTCTTATTAATTAATTAAACGCTTCTCTTTAGTTCAATCGTTTGGGTCAAATCTTTGGACGTTAATTTGACTGCGTTTTCTTCAACACAAATGACTAAAAATTTGCAGACATATGCATTCGTGTGGACAATACACAATAGGCAATAAAAAATTTTTTGTTTATTATTGTTTAAATAAAAAAACGATTTTAACGGAAAATGCTAAAATCCTCTTGTTTTTTACAATGAAAAAACTTGAAATTTTACAGATTGTAGCTAATTATATGAGCTATACATAATTCCACTTCTTACGTTAATTGTTTACGTTATGCTTCATAAATAAACAATAAATATTTTGCCGATTCCGACTACTTTTCATGTTTGTACATCATTTGTTTTATACATATTTTAATAAACATGACGATATATTTCAATGTTTGAAAAGTGTAATAGCCAGGGAGGTAGTGTCAAATTTGACCGGAGCATTTTAGCATGGCTGGTTTCTTATTATTTAGGTAGGTGTTCCAAAGCTTATTAACAAATGATGTGTCAGCTGGCCCAAAACCGGGGATTTTAGTCAAGAAAATGTAAAACATGAAAGTTGATGGACCAACGCTACAGCTTAAATGTCAAATATTTATATACGTTACTCAGAACATTTAACGGACTTGCTTACTTGGCGCCTACCTTTCACTCAGCAGATCGGGGTTCAAATCCTGGCGCGGAAAATTCTTTTTGTTTTTTTAAATTGACATTTTATTTTGAAAAATATTTATTTTTCTAATACCACGTTTTTATTTTTTATACGAGACAATATAAAAAATCTGTATGTCTTTTATAGAATCGCAAACTATGCATTTTTGGTCATATTATGATTGATCTTAATAAGCAAATGTGTTGTACATGAACCCCTGAAGGTTCCTGAGTTGGTAAGACCAACAATCTAAGTGAAAAGGGAGATATTATTTGTTATTTTTTTGGACAAACTGTTTTTTCTTAATTTTATATGTTGTAGAACCGAAAGATACAACCCTAAATTTTCACTTTTCTATCACCAACCCCCATGTTTTAATAGCAATCTAAATATTTCCCTATTCTCTATAATATATAAAAATGAATGTTTTGTCTGTACCTATGTCCCTTATAGAATCGTAGATTATGCATTTGGCAGAAAAAAGTATAGGTACGCAATATTTTTTTAGTATTTTTTGGCTTTCTGGTAATTTTAGGTATTAAACATTCAAACATTATTTAGTTTTAAGGCGGTACGAAGTTTGCGGGGACAGCTAGTTAATAATAAAAAAATATTCTTGGACTAGTGTGGCAAAGATTAAAAAGTATAAATCAATAATTTATGAATTTTAGATTGTAATAAAAAGCGTCAGCTGCATCATGTACGTTGCAAAAAATGTTAGCTGGCCAAGTACACATGCCAGAAAAATAAGGAAACCCCGTATCTTTTTGGCAAAGCTGAAAATTATATATCCAAGTTTACAATTCAATACCTAATTGCACATTTTAATTTATGACAGCAGGTATTTTGATGTGTGAAAACATATTAGCTGGTTTTTCAAAGGGCAGAGTAGCGCTTAAACTCTCGGAATAAACACTAACCAGTACCTAACATTTATGATTTATCTAATTATAAGGTATCTATTAATAGATACTATTATAGACTAGTTCTAATTATTAGATACCTATTATAGGTATCTTTTTTTTCATTTTCTTAGCAAAGATTTTCTAAGATTTTATTCTAAGATTTTCCGCCATTCTGTTCTGTTCCTTGCTTTGTTCCTCCAATTGGTAATCTCAAGTGTTTTCAGATCTTCTTCCACTTGTTCCATGTGGACACTTTTTTCTTACAATCTAAAATTCATAAATTAATGATTTATACTTTTTAGTCTTTGCCAAACTAGTCCAAGAATATTTTTTTAGTATTACCTAGCTGACCAGGCAAACTTCGTACCGCCTTAGAACCAAATAATGTTTAAAAGTTAAATACCTAAAAATTACCAGAAAGCCAAAAAATACTCAAAAATATTGCGCCTACTTTTTTCTAATAAACAATACATACTTATTGTTTTGTGGTGTCTGCGTAAATAATTTATTTACGCAGACATCACAAAATAATGATTACTTAGGTTGGTCGTATTAACTCCTTCCTGGGTTCATGTAAGTACAAAAACTTTGCTTGAGGTCATTATATGATTAAATGCATAGTTTACGATTCTATAAGGGACATACAGACAAAAATTCATTCTTATATATTATAGAGAACAGGGAAATAATTAGACTGCTATTAAAAATGGGGGTTGTTGATAGAAAAGTGAAAAATTAGGGTTGTATGTATTTTTTGGTTTTACATCACATAAAATTGTGCAAAAAACAGTTTGTCTAAAAAGATAAAAAAATGTCAGGAGGGGGGTGGGGTGGGGAGGCCAACCCCCTTTTTCACTTAGATTGGTCGTACTAATTCAGGAAGCTTCAGGGGTTCATGTACAGTAATTTTGCTTATTAAGGTGAATCATAATATTTATGATCAAATGTATATATTATGCTATTTCATAAGTTCTATGCATAATTCTATAGACATACAGATTTTTTTATATTGTCTCGTATAAATAATAAAAACGTGGTGTTATAAAAATAAATATTTTTCAAAATAAAATGTCAATTTAAAAAACAAAAAGAATTTTCTGCGCCAGGATTTGAACCCCGATCTCCTGAGTGAAAGGTAGGCGCCAAGTAAGCAAGTCCATTAAATGTTCTGAGTAACGTATATAAATATTTGACATTTAAGCTGTAGCGTTGGTCCATCAACTTTCATGTTTTACCTCTTCTTGACTAAAATCCCCGGTTTTGGGCCAGCTGACACATCATTTGTTAATAAGCTTTGGAGCACCTACCTAAATAATAAGATACCAGCCATGCTAAAATGCTCCGGTCAAATTTGACACTACCTCCCTGGCTATAAGACTAAAAAGTAAAAAATAAAAAAATGTGAAAAAAATGTTTTTAAGAAATGCTTTTCTTTAGTTACTAAAATTAAACATATTATAAAACCATCAACTAAAAAGCAAAAAAATTTTTTTTAATCTAACACATTCGTTAAAGAAAAGCGCGGTGCGAAAACCGTTTATTCGATGAAGACGCGCCACGCTTTTCTTTGAAAAATGTCTTAGATTTTTTCAGTTTTTTTTTTATTTTTTGCTTTTTAGTTGATTTTTTTATATGTCTAATTTTAGTCATTCGTAACTAAAGAAAAGCGTTTCTTAAAAATATTTTTTTTATATTTTTTTATTATTTTTTATCATATATTTTCTGATTTTCATTTAATATTTATTACTATTATAGGACCAAAGTTATGAATCGTTTTAAATGAAAAAACATTTTTGGATTAACCTTAAACTATCTACTGACGTAGACGTTTCACGATTGTGACTCTGACATGCGGTATGTCATAACGTTGCCTATTCTCCTTTGTTTTCCATATCAATTTGTCTTATATCACACTGCTGTAGAATCAAATACTGCTCAGAATAAATAAAATACAATTTTTCTACAAACGTGTTAAAAATGCAATTTTTAGCACTCCAGAGTAGCCTTAAAAATGTCACTTTAAAGCATGCAGTTAAAAGTGAAATGTAGAATTTTGAAAGAAAACGTCAAAATATTTATATTTCATTTATTAACATTAATATTAATAGTACAATTTGCGCAATTTGAGAAAAGGGTTTTTTAAAAGGTTTTTAAAATTTTATTTAAACTTTTATTTTAACACGTTTGTAGAAAAAATATTGTATGATATACGTGTTAAAAGTACATTTTTAAGTCACTCATGTGAATTGCAAAATTCGCTTCGCTCATTCTGCAAACCTTCACATGCGTGCCTTAAAATTGTACTTTTAACACTTATATATATATATTATCATAAATAACTATTACATGCATATTAATAAAAAATTGGTGGAGGTTCTTACAAACCTCTTAATACACTAAATTACAAGAAAACTTTAGTATAATAAAAGCTCCTTATTCGCGCTTCCTTTATTCGCGTTTTCACTATTCGCGGATTGAAAAAGTGCGACCCAATTCCTACATTATATTCGCGGCTCAATATTTCGTTATTGGCGGATCGAATTTTATAATATACCTAAATAAAAAGCATTTGGTACCATCTGTGAATGAGTCGGCAAATCGACTAATAAAAAAATAAAATTGACCTTATTACAACTACACCTGGATTAAGTTTCCAAAAGCTATCGGCAGTTTCTTTTAGGTAACCCGCTGTCGCCGTCGTCGGTGTTTTTGAGACAACAATGAGAATGTTTAAGTAAAATAAAACTATTACTCAAAACAAGAGCCGCATTGCGTGTTTATTGTTTTACTTTTCCATTCGTTACAAAAATTGTAATTAAGTAACAGGTCTCTTCCGTTATCATCCTAAATTATAATGGTGACTAAAAAAATGAAAAACGGGTTTCGATCCGAAAAAAACCAGTTTTATCAGGGAAACTAGAAATGCTTGACCATAAACATAGAAGAATCATTACAAGAACTGAAACCATACAAATTAAAATCATGCTGGAAAAAACGGTGGCCTGTTCTGCGTTCGGTTCGGGAAATGCGGAAGAATCTGTTAGTCCATGTGGTGAGACCGCTCCCGTCTGAAAAAAATTTCTGATTCGGTTTCTTTGTGGATTCTTATTCAAAAATGTCCCCTTTAAACAAATCTGAAGGGTGCCGGACGGAATTTTTGGGCAGAAATTCTTTAAATTTTTTTTTAAACAAATACAAAAGATTAAGTTTTTTTGCTCTGGAACATAAATTTTTAGAATTTTTGGGTCATTTTAAACAAGAAAGGTATCTTGTAATTTTTCTTAAAAATTGATAGTTTTCGAGTTATAGGCGATTTAAAATCTGAAAAATGCGAAAATACGCATTTTCGAGGCCTAAAAACTCATATTTATATTAGTATTTTTGAGGTTGCCAGATACTTAGATTGAAGATGAAACATTCATCTTCAAGATTCTGGAGAGTGGTTGCGTATAACCTTAATTTATACCGTTGTTTTTTAATTGTTAAATATGCGTGTTTATCCGATTTTTTTGCCGGTGCGGCCAGCTCTAGTTTAAAAATCTCCTATTTTCCTCCGAAAAATATTTTTTCTAGATTTTTTAGAATATTGTAAATAAAATAAATTTCTTGACATTTTTCTCAAACATTAATAGTTTTAAAGTTATAAGCGATTTAAAATCCGAAAAATTCCAAAAAACGCATTTTTGGATTTTAAATCGCTTATAACTTTAAAACTGTTAACTTTTGAGAAAAATGTCAAGAAGCTTATTTTATTTAGAATATTCCAAAGAAACTAGAAAAAAATTTTCGGGGGAAAATAGGAGATTTTTGAAATAGGGCTCGCCGCACCGGCAAAAAAAATTGAATAAACACGCATATTTAACAATTAAAAAACAACGGTACAAATTAAGGTTAGACGCAATCACTCTAAAGAATCTTGAAGCTGAATGTCTAAACTTCAATTTAAGTATCTGGCAACCTCAAAAATACTAATTTAAATATGAGTTTTTAGGCCTTGAAAATGCGTATTTTCGCATTTTTCAGATTTTGAATCGCCTAAAACACGAAAATTATAAATGTTTGAGAAAATTTAAAAGATACCTTTATTGTTTAGAATTACCCACAAAACTTAAAAATATATGTTCCGGAGCAAAAAAAGGTGATCTTTTGTATTTGTTTAAAAAAATTGTTTAAACAATTTCTGCCCAAAAATTCCGCCCGGCACCCTTCAGATTTGTTTAAAGGGGACATTTTTTAATAGGAATCCACAAAGAAACCGAATCAGAAATTTTTCCAGACGGGAGCGGTCTCACCACATGGACTATGTGTAAGTTCAAAATTTGCAAACATTGCCGAAATTGCGGGTGGGAGCAGGCCCGGACTGGGCCGCCGGCCCACCGGCCCGCGGGCCGGTGCGCCTTTTGCCTTCGTTAGTATATATCCATTAAAAAAATTAAACGCTGAAAAATTTTTTTTTTAACCATTACACAAAGACTAGGTGGCAACCATTCCCCTAAAAACTGTTTCTACTTTATGAAGAACAGAAACTGCTATAGAAACCTATATAATGAAGCCAGTGGGTACAACAAAGTATAACTTTTACCAGGTATCAGATAATCAAATAGCACAGATACGACGCTCGGTGCCCTCGAAGACTATTTTTACGATCCGGGCGCCTTTCGTAGGTATCAATATCCGGTGTTTCTATTCTAATACATAGGTAGCTTAGATTCGACGCGTGGCGCCCTCGAAGACAATTTTTACGATTCGGGCGCATTTCGTAGGTATCAATAATTTTCGCTGTTTCTGTTATAATAAATAGCTTAGATACGACTCGCGGCGCCCTTGCTGACCATTTTTAGATTCATTTGCTTTTTGCAGGTATCAATATCCGCTGTCTCTATTATAATAAATAGGTTACATACGACGCGCGGCGCCCTCGAAGATAATTTTTACGATTCGGGCGCCTTTCGTGGGTATCAATTTCCGCTGTTTCTGTTATAATAAATAGCTTCAATACGACTCGCTGCGCCCTTGAAGACCATTTTTAGATTCGTTTGTCTTTTGTATGTATAAATATCCACTGTCTCTATTATAATAAATAGCTTAGATACGACGCGCGGTGCCCTCGAAGATCATTTTTACGATTCGGGCGCCTTTCGTAGGTATCAATTTCCGCTGTTTCTATTATAAAAATGGTCTTCGAGGGAGCTGAGCGTTGCATCTAAGCAATTTAATTATCTGATACTTGATATAGTGTTACATCCCACAATTGGCCTATAATAGACAGGTGTAGTTTTCTGCTCTCCATAACTACATTATACATGACATATAGGATTGTTGCGCCCCTGAATCCTACATAATGAAGCCATTGGGTACAACAAAATACAAATTATCAACTTGTATCAGGTATTAGATGATCAAATGGCTAATATAAGAGTGTTACATCATACAATTGGCCTAAAATATATGAGTACAGTCTTCTGCGTTCCATAACTACATTATACATGAAGGATTGTTTCGCCCTAGAATCCTACATAATGAAGCCCGTGGGCGTAGTAGAAACGCAACTTTGTCAGAATGCGCAAAAAGTGGCCATTTTAATGTTTGGTTTAAATGTTTAAATGTTTTAATGTCCTTTAAAAATAAGAGTTTGTTGATATTGTAACATCCCATTAATCATTTACATACCATTTATACTCCGGGCACTGAAGTGAGGCAAAAAGCCGCCTCACTACTGGACTCTCGTGCCTGATGGCCTCCCTTGCCACATCTGTAGCCGGAGTCGCTCAGTTTTCTCCCTTGCAGTCGGTTTTACCATGACCGAGCTGTGGGTATCTGAAGCATCGCTGGACATGGAGTCTCTCGTATCTTGCACGAGTTATAGCCAATATGTTCTTTTTCCAGTGCTTTTTTGGCTGCGATGCGCGTCAGTCTAACTGTGACGTTTGTGTTGCCTTCTCTATTTTCCCTTATAGATACGAGTTTGATGTGTTAGATTTTCTGCTGCCGGTATACCTGCGAACGTGTCTCAGGATTTCTTCCTTTTTGACATCACTGTCTATATTAAATATATCCACCTGGTCCTGATAGCTCCGGACGTTAACTACTACGTTTTCCTCCGTGCGGGCCACGCTTATCTTCTTCAGGTGTTCGGCCTGTTCTTTCCATGCCACTTCGAGCTTTAGGTCCCTGTACCTAATCTTCTTAGCGCTTTTGACACCAACTTGACTCTTCCTCGTGTCTGCACTGCCTTTGTTTAGCTTTAGCAACTCGGCGTAGAATTTTCAACCTCCCTACACGATCACCTTCTGCGTCACCACGTTCATACTCCTCCAGTGCGAGGTGGAGGTCCATACCCATAAAGGTGACTTTGAGGAGCTTCCTGAGGTTCCTACCTCTGTAGCCCCCCCTATACTCTTAGGGACGCCTCTCTGGTCTCCAGTATCTCTGTCTTCCCTAAATAATTTAGAAATAATTGCCAGTAATCTCTTGTCCCCTTCCATTTCCGTCACCTCTTTCTCTACACGGATCATGAAAATAGTCTGACGATTTCCTCGGTTCTCTTTTTCCTGACTCTACCTTGTAATTGTGATCATAGAATTAAGTGGGAGGTCTCTTGGTCTGTATATACCTACTGCACTTACTACCAGTTTCGGTTTTTTCTGGTCAGGTCGTTGGACCTTTCCCCTTCACCTAGAAGTCCAGGTTCCAAGACCATTACTAAGTCGCCTGGAGGTTTATTTCCTCTTCCCGGTTTGACGACCGTAAAGTAAAGTGATTTTCTTTCTATTTGAATTTATAATGTTAATTTTTTCAAAGCCTCTTGCCCTTGAGTTCAGGACCGTTGCGATCATTTGTATCTTTCTTTCACTAAGTTATTCGGAAATGAACGCTTCGAAGTCCATTTGTGTGGACACGTTTGCCGCTTCTTAGTCGTTCCTTCCTCATCGCTTTTCTCCACTATTATATTTCGGTTCTCAATGCTGCCGAGGGCGACTTCTCTGAAAGTGCCCTCCATGTCTTCGGTGGACAGTGGTCTTCGACAGTTTAAGGACAGCGCAAGACGGTTCTCCAATAGGAAGAAGATCAGTGGAAAGACCACGAAAACGATGGAACGACAACTTACTAGAGGCACATCGAAGAAACAGACAGTCATGTCTATATAAAAAGGAAGAAGGTGTCTTTGGTGACTCTTTTAAGGTTTTTTACCTCATTCTTGATTTCGACTTTCATGTTCTTATGGTCGGACATTAGTTTCACTAAATTATTTGTAACTCTGGTAAGTTTATTCATTGCTCTTACCATAGCCGTAATTTCGGAACTTTACTCCTCTCTAGATCTTTTCTCCCCAAGTGAGGAGCTGCTTTGCAAGGTTGCCTCCGCTGGAAGCTCCGTCTTGTTCAGGTCCCTACCCCTGACCGGAATTCTTCCAACAGATCCCCTTTTTCCGAAGTCTCCTTCCTCTTTTCTTCTTCGTTGAGTACTTTCAATTTGTTCCCTTCACTACTGATGAACACGATATTATCAACTCATTCATAGCTTGTTCCAGATTGCATCACCACGGGTGACTCGCTCCATTGTCCCTTCGTTTTGTTTTATTTTTTCCTGCGTGATTAAATCCATATAGTTCCCATGAGTAGGGGCGAATTATACTGTCCGGCAAGGCAGTGCGCCCTTACCCACGTTAAGGCTTGAATTTCAGATTTCAAAGGGTTTCATCAGTTCTCCGAAGGCTCCGTTTGCGGCTGTCTGATCTAGGTCATTCACCACTCAGGCACGGATCACCTGACACCGTGTGGTTGCGGATATTTTATCTAGGTTTACTCTTCTATTATATGGAGTGTTAGAACGCTTTAAAAATTTGAAAAAATTCAAAAAGTGACTTATATTGAACACCAATCGTGATTTTTGTTCATTGTTTTTGAACCAGTAGATTCATCTGTAGAAGCAGTTAAAAAATTACTCAAGCTTTTAAAAAATTTGTTTTATATCTCCAGATATCACAAAAAATGTAACGGAGTAAAAGGGATACTGGGAAACTGAGGCTATATTTTTATGGCATCTTAATATAATTTACTATTTCCAATAAAAATAGTAAATTATTTTATGGATTTAAATTAAAATAAACTTAAAAAAATCACAAGTAATATTTATAGCGTTACTTGAAAATACATGTGTTAGGATTTGAAAAAAGTTTGATATAAAGAAGGGGGGGGGGTCTGGCGCCTTTTTTTGGATTTGGGTTGGCGCCTTTTTTATGTGCCAGTCCGGCCCTGGGTGGGAGAGAGAACAAGATGGGTTCAAACAATTAGAATCAAGTGACGTCCAGGAGTTTCTTGAACCAGGATTGGAGGAAATGTTAAATTCACAACCCATTGAAGAAGAGGCTTCAACAACAACTGAAAACGTGACATTTAATTTTAACAATCTTAGCGAAGGTTTAAGAATGGCAAATGAGCTTTGTGATTTATTTACGAAAATTGATCCATTTATGGAACGAACTCTTATTCTTAAGGGAAAAATTGCAAATGCCACTGCTGGATATCAGTCTGAATTGAAGCAATTTTTAAATCCTACCAAGCAAGAGTTTTTTAACTTCCTTAAACCATTGCCTAAAGCTGAAGATAATATGTAATTAATCAATCAGTATGGTCACAACTTCAATTAAACTGATTTTTTTAGATATTTTCATTTTTGTTTTGTCACCCAGGAACGTATCCGCTATAACCCCATATAAATTACCATTCCATACTCACGGTTTCCGTATTCCCGGCATATTTACGGAATGTATACCCCGCGAATAAAGAGCTTCTACTGTATTGGTAACTAGGGATGGTGGTTGTTGGCAAAACACCGGTTTTCGGTTATACCGTTTTCTTTTACCTACAGTTTATCCTACCGGTTATAACCGGTCAAAAAACCGGTTGTTCCAAAAACCGGTGTTCGGTTTTTTAATCACAGCCAATACCCAATAGGTTATATTTACATTGCGCTTCAATTTGCGATACTCCATTCGAATGGATATCAGTCCATATCAGTATAGCAATCAGTCATCAGTGTTGTGAAATCGGTTTCAGTCAGCTTAAAATTTCTCATTTTCGCGCGGTGGGCGAAAAATTGTCACATTTTTTCTCTGAATTCAGTATTTTTTCCACTTACCCAGTTTTTCACCGGTTATTACTTTAAAAAGAAAAAACCGGTTATAACCATGACAAAAAAAAACAACCGGAAAAACCGATTATTTGCAGAAGAAAAAAACCGGATTCAGGTTATAACTGGTAGGTTTTTCCCATCCCTATTGGTAACTAAAACATAGGAAACTAATGTTGATAGCAGTTAGATAGAACAACTGGATTAACTTGCTGCCATACTTATAGCGAAAGGATACATTGGATTGCTTTTAACTATATAAACGTAAACACTGACATGCGGTACGTGATACAGCAGATGGAAGCAGGTACAATTACACACCACTTGGAGATACACAGATGGTGTTCTAGAAATCTTTTATAAAACACGTTTTACAACAAAATGTATCTTCAATGCTGTAGGGCGTATGGAATGGCGACACTTACAAATATCCGGGACACGAGATCAAAATAACCAGAGACAATCAAACACATGAAATACAGAGGCGAGTAGACCTGACATGGACAGCATTTGGCAAAATAAGCCATATTCTCAAAAGTTTAATTCCCATGTGTCTCAAGCGAAAGGTTTATAAGCAATAAGTTTTGCCTGTACAAACTGCAATCAAGAGGCTGGAGCTACTAACGCGACCTACAGAAGAGAACAGGGAAGACTACAACAGAGTAAGGACTCAAACGAGAATACTTTTGAGAAGAAAAAAGAAACAGTACCTAGAAGCACGAATACAGCAACTCGAGGAGGAACATAGAACCGGTCAGTCTAGACAGTTTTAGAGGGACGACATAAAAACAATGACGGGCAACACGATCAACAGCCCAAGATTTATAAAAGACGATGCAGGACAATTGCTCACTGACGACGAAGAGATAAGCCACCAATGGAGAAAGTATTTTGAGCAACTCTTAAATACAGAAAACCCCACAACGACAGGCTAACAAAGACAGTACCAGTTAGCCGAACCTGAAATACCAGGGCCCACACTAGCTGAAGTAAAGTCCGCAATTTCGTCCCTAAAAAACCATAAAGCCCCAGGCCCAGACGGCATACAGGCGGAACTACTAAAAAAAGGGGGAGAAAAACTACATCTTGAGATATATCGTCTTATAAGAGAAGTCTGGGAAAGAGAAGAAATACCGAAACACTGGCATGAAAGCCATATAATACCTATTCACAAGAAGGGAGACAAACAAATATGTCGGAACTATAGAGGAATATCGTTAATTAATACAACATACAAGATTATATCCATAATACTGTTTAGAAAATTAACTCCATACGCAGAGGAAATAATAGGCGACTACCAAAGCGGATTCAGACCGGGAAGGTCGACTATAGACCAGATCTTCGTCCTACGCCAGGTGTTGGAAAAAATCTGGGAATTCAACCGCGATGTACACCAAATCTTCGTGGACTTCAAACAAGCTTACGATTCTGCATTGTGGGAGACTATGGTAGAAATGGGAGTACCTGGAAAACTGGTACGATTAGCAAAGGTGAGCACGGAGAACGCTTCCGCACGAATCAGAGTTGGCAGCAACACGTCGGAGGAATTCCTCATTGACACCGGACTTAGACAAGGAGATCTTCTCGCCCCCCTGCTGTTTAACTTCGCACTGGAACATGCAGTAAGGAAAGCTCAGCCACAACTGAAAAACGGATTTGCCGCCCAAGGATCAAAAATACTATTAGCCTTTGCGGATGACGTGGACACAATTGCACAATACACCAGAGATGCAAAAGAAGTTTTCACCCTATTCGAGAACGGAGCCAAGGAAGTTGGTCTTAAGGTCAACGAGGACAAGACCAAGTACATGGTGGTTACGAAGAACCCAAGACCAAGGGTTAGACAAAACGTAACAATTAATGAATACAATTTTGAAGTCGTCAAAGAATTTAAGTACTTGGGGGCGATCATAACATCTGAAAATAACTATGAAAAGGACGTGGCAGCCAGGATTATTGCAGGAGACAGGGCATATTACTCGTTAAGGACCCTACTTAAATCAAAAATACTCTCAAGACCAGCAAAAATAAGAGTATATGAGACAATAATTCGTCCCACAATAACGTATGGAAGCGAAACCTGGACTCTGAATCAGCGGGAAACAACAAAATTACTGGTACTTGAAAGAAAGATACTGCGGACTATCTATGGGCCTTGCAGAGAAGAGACAACAGGAGAATGGAGAAGAAGACACAATGATGAACTCCAGACAATACACGGAGATGAAAACATAGTACGCTACATTAAATCGTTGCGATGGGCGGGTCACGTACTAAGATCTAGTGACGAAAGACTTCTAAACGCCACATTCTGGGAAAGGCCCGATGGAAAAAGGTCAGTTGGTCGCCCAAGAATGAGATGGAAGGACGCAGTAGCCAGCGATCTACGCAAAATGGGAGTACAGCAATGGGAAATAGCTGCTCAGGACCGACAACAATGGAGGGAAATAGTAAACGCGGCCAAGACTCACATAGAGTTGTAGAGCCAAATGATGATGATGATGATGATGTACAAACTTATGGAACAGAGACTTTAACACTGACGCAAAAATCCGCGAATAAACTCAGAGTTACACAACGAACCATGGAACGTGCAATACTGAACGTGAGTCTTCGATACCACATAACAAACCAACAAATCAGGCAAAGATCAGGAGTTTAAGACGTCATAGAAAGAGTTACGACGCTTAAGTGAAATTGGGCACGGCACTAAGCTAAAACACAAGATGGACGCTGGACAAGACGAACCATGGAATGGAGACCCAGAAACTATCAAATAAGCCGAAGATTACCACCGGCTAGATCGACTGACGATATAAAAAGAGTTGCGGGAAACTGGCTACAAGCGGCTCAGTGTAGAGGCACTGGAAAGAATTGAGGAAGTTCTATGTCCAGAAGTGGACGCAATTGGCTGTTTAATGATGATTGATGATGTAGCTCCCTCTCCAAGCCTCTGTGTTCCCATCTACATTATTTGATATCCTTCAGTCAATAACGTTTGTCAACACACATAACATCAAAAATCATCTAATTATTAGCGGTTCTCTTAGTGCATTAACAGCCCTAAGGAAGTTGTACTCCAAACATCCCGTCCTCTTTTTAATTAAGACGGAACTATTGAAATGCGAACAAAATCAAAGATTAGTTCAGTTCCTCTGGGTACCTTCACACTGCGAGATGTAGTACTTCACACAACCGTAAATGATAAATCTGGCATATTAGCATATCATGCAAGTGAGAATCCGTTAACAGACATAATAAATGTTACGTTTCAAAATCGTACCACGACACTCCACCCTGTATATTCATCACAACATTGTTATTGGTAAATTAATAATTAATTATTTCATACCTATGGTGTCACCTTGAGGTCCAAAACCCAGAACGCAGGTGTTGTCCGCTATAATTCCTACGTCTGGTGTAGATCTATTTCGTTAATTAGAAAACAGATGGACTTTTGGCGTTGTTTGAAGTACGGTTACGTTGTTGTCTCATTGTATTTGTTCATAATGATTGTCTTTCTAAGGCAAAAAGGAATTCTCGCGGAGCGTGTTTTTCCATAATTTCCCATATCTTAGTAATGTTGGAAATAGTTGTAGGGTATTTTAGTATAAATAGGAATAGTACTGTGTTATGTGAGAATGCCGTAGATGGGCTGTTCTGCGGGTATTCTAGGTGGTTGTAGATGCTTGGCAACGTCGCAGGCGTTTGACACTTTTGACAGAACGAAGGAATTTGTTGGAAGTGGAAAGTATGGTTTGTGTACGGCGCTCGGAAAAGAGGTGTTCTCTTCACCAGTTGGTGGTTTTAAAGGCCGTAGCATACATAGAAGGGTGGTGAATGTGGTTGGACCAAACCCTTCTTTAATTATTTGGATCAAAAGAGACCAATTATAGCAAAACCTCGAGATAATCTGGAGTTATTATTCACGCATTATTTTGAGTAAGTGTTTTTTATTACGTTTCGCCATGATTTGACCATGTGATCGTGGTACCTTTTGGTAACACCCGCTATTTATTTTAGGGTTTTTTTTTGGGGGGAAGAGTTCTCCCGTATACTTTTATCTCTAATGAGAGATTTTTCAAACAGATTGCATATTTTGCTGTACTACTCTGTTGGAGTTTTTGTGAATGGTAGTTTCCTGGATTCGCTTGCACGTGGTTACATTAAGGTTCTGGGGGAACCATGCGGAGTAGCTGAACCTTTCCAGTGGAACGGGTGGATTGGTAACTTATTCAGTTATTTCTATAGGATTTATAGGAGTCCCGTGGGAACGTAATGACCTTAGTTGGGGACAATTGGAGAAGTGTAAATAACTATTTTTATTTATATTGTTTATTAACCTGGGAGGTTTTTTTTTGTTTTGTGGAGAAATGCAGTAAAACATTTATTTTAATTTTATAAGCTTACTATCATGAGCAAGCAATTCTGAATTTTTGCACGGTAAATATTTGTTGTAGTCGACTGCAACTACGATGATAGACCTGACTGTCTCACATATCTATGTAAAAAGTATCATAACATCGGTAAGTAGGTAGGTAATCGTTTGTAAAACGTTATGCTTGTAAAAAATGGGTGATTATTTGTATTTTGTTCAATTCATATAAATTTATTTTTAAGTTTTAATTTGAAATAGCCGTAACTTGCTCAGATAATATAAATAAAGCGAGCTATGTGTTTAAATTTATTTTGACAATCTGAAATATAATTGGAAAATGTGTAATGGGAAATGGAAGGTCTATCCCTAATTTATTATTTATGATTTTAAAGACACCACTACTTACTCATGTGCCCATGTCTATTTGAATTCATTTTTTTTATTTATTCATTTACTGTTTATTTGATTTAATTGATTGTGTTATATAATTTCTTGCATAGATAAAAGCAGCATAAGAGAGTCACCCATATATTATTTTCTTAGTTAATCAATTATTCTTTTGTTTTCTTTGGGTAATAATATATTTAATTATTGTGGTATATTGTGGTATATTGTGGTTTTATTTATTTCGATGTTTTATATATTTTTCTTCTTGTCGCTTCAAAAGTAAGATCACTGTTGGCTAGGGGTTGTACCATCGAGGATCCGACTGGCTCCCGTGATTTATGGTTTTCTTTTGGTCGTCTTAAGGCCCACGACCCATCGCGCTGCTTGACAAGGTAATAGCTGGCCGCTCACACCCCTTGTTACCCCTTCTTTTGCGTTAGCTGAGGAGTGGGGGTAGCATAACTACCTTTGTTTATACTGATTTAAAGCCATATTTTAAGAACACACTCATGACAAAATTGCAAATAAAAGAAATGAGTCAAACTCTACATTAAGAGCTATTCCACAAAATGTAACTCCGCCTTCACTTTGGAATCCAATACCTTGGAATTACATTGTCAAGCCACGGAGGCCTGAACAAAGAAGTTAGAAAACAAGTAAAAAAAATAAACTGGCAGGGTTTAATAAAAATATATAGCGAAACTGACATACAGTTAATTCCGCGACGCTTTACCCGTGCGTCTTTACTGAAAGCAAACGAAATAAGTCAATGATAAGTCAGAAATTGAAATTTACTAAACTCAACAGCAAGTGACGGTAAGTAACTTGCTGTTGCTTTTAGTAAATTTCAATTTCCGACTTATCATCGACTTATTTCGTATGCTTTAGATGATGACGCACGGGTAAAGATTCGCGGACTCAACTGTATTAACACTGAGATTGAGTCCAGAATTTATAAAGTTAATGTAAGACAAATAATGACATATGCATAAGAAACAAGACCCAACACAGCCACAATACAAAGACTACTGGAAACGGCAGAGATGAGACTACTGAGAATAATTACAGGAAATACGATAAGAGATCGAAAGAGAAGTGAAGATATTACAAGACAATGTAACGTACAGTGTATAAACGAATGGACACTAAATAGAAAAAAAGAATAGAATACCCACAAAAACAGAATTGGGGAGACACGTGTGGTAAGAGATATCAAAAAAGTTATTTAGGTAAAAGTTGGGGCACTGATAGGACCATAATTTAAAAATATTTTCAAATATACAGGTGCGTGCGTATTGACAGGGTGACACAAAATTTTGTTTTTTAAATCGAACACCCTGTATATCTTTACATTTTTGGATTCTCCACAATGTTTCCATTCTTAAAATATATGGTTTTATAATATTATACGAGGTGGTTTAAAAGATAATTACGTTTTTTTGTTAATTTCGTAGCAATATTTACACCCGGTAGAATTGTAGTGATTTGACATAAAATTTTTATTTTACGTTCAAACGATTTTTAATATAGTCTACTATTGTTAAACATTAACAGTGTAGCGAAATATTAAATTTTACTATACAGGTTTGGTCGAAACACGGAATGAGTATTTTCTTAGTTTTCTTAAATGGAACACCCTGTATTTTAGTATTGTAATGAAATGATATTTTATGGTACTTTTTTAATTCTTAAGCATTTCCTATACCTAAGTGCTTTAATTTGTAAGTTATTCGTGATTCTTTAAGCCAAACAGTAATTGCAAGAAAAATTAGGTAAAATTTTATTAGTTCCAGTTGCTTTATTACCATTACTAATAAGGATTTTTTCTAACGAGGAACTGATTAATAGGATTTTTGTGCTAGTGAAGTATAACAAAAATGTGCTACTAGCAATAAGAATTTTTCATCAGATATTACCTGATGGACGACAACTAAGAAAAGAAACGTTTAAAAATATACTAGAACGGTTTCAACGGACTGGACACTAAGATTATGATAAATCTGATCGAACAAAAGCTATTGTAAATAAAAAAAAAAACAGGAATTAAATGTAATCCTTAGTGTCACTGAGGATCTGCATATTAGTACGTACAACCGTTCTTACAATCTTAGTATCTAGTCTGTTGAAACCGATTTAGTATACTTTCAAAAGATTCTCTTTTTGGTTGTCGTCTATAAGGGAATTGCTGATGATATTCTCTTATGGCAAGTAGCTCATTTTTGTTATACTCTCCTAGCACAAAGCCATTTTAATCAGTTCCTCATTAGAAAAATTAATATTACTAATGGTAACAAATCAACTGGAATTAAGTATAATGTCAAATGTTTAAGAAAATTTTGTGTCATAGCCAACTAGGGAGAATTTTGTACATTTGATTAATATTTTAAGTACCAACCACCTTAACTACGAATGTATTTGGATATCTCATCCAACAGTAATAAATTAAGGATCAGACTAGATTATTATAAAAGATATATGTTATTATATAACTTACAAATTAAAGCACTTAGGTATAGGGAATTCTTGAGAAATAAAAAAGTATCATAAAATATCATTTCATTACAATACTAAAATACAGGGTCTTGCATTTAAGAAAACTCTGAAAATACTCATTTCGAGTTTCGACACACCCCGTATACTAAAAGTAAACATTTTGCTATACTGTAAATGATTAACAGTAGTAGACTATAATAAAAATCGTTTAAATATATGTAAATAGAAAATTTGATGTCAAATCACTACAATTCTACAGGGTGTAGATGTCGCTACGAAATTAAGAAATTAACGTAAATAACTTTTAAACTACTTCGTATAATATTACAAAATCATACATTTTAAGAAAGGAAACATTGAGGAGAATTAAAAAATGTAAAAATGTATAGGGTGTTCCATTTAAAAAAACATAAAGTTTGTTTGACTCTCTCAACACGGACGCCCCTGTGTATTTAAAAATATTTTTAAATTATGGTACTATGTGTGCCCCAATTTTTGCCTAAATAGCTTTTTTCATATTTCTTACGACAAACGAGTAATTTGTAACGAGTAACGTGTACTTTGTCACACTAATGCCCCACCCTATATCCGGATTGCGATTTGGCATATTAAGATAACCCATGATTTTACATTAAAGAAGAAACCTCCTCCGATATGTTATGTGTGTGATAGTGAACTAACAGTGCAACTATATTAAGAGACTGTCTTCTCGATACTACTATAACGACAACAACAGTTACCAAATACCTTTAACACATTCACGGATACGACTGCATATAAAGTCGCTTACTCCATAAGAAGACTCCATGTGAAGCGTGTCCGCGAATGTGTTAAAGAATGTTTAATTGAAAATAAGTATCCGACGCTCTGAAGGTCACTAAAGATTATGAGAAAGAAGAAGAAAATGTGAAAATAATTATTCTAAAATTATCAATTTTTCACGAGCCAAAGGACTGATTTAAATTAACTTTGTAATTTGATGTTAATACAATTAGTCCTGTCGCCAGGGGGGGTACAACGGCCTCCTTAATTCAGATGGACTTACCCAAGTTTTTTATATGTATTTTGACCCGTAGAACACGAATTTTTTGGGTAACAGTTGATCCGGATGTCGATAAGTTTGTTATAAACAAAGAACTTGAGGAATTACATAACAGCGAATTTTCGCAAAACAAAACATTTTTTTGTATTTTTTGGGTGATTCTCAGCAAAAAATGGTCCTACAAGTTTTTTCGTAGGATGCATAGTTTTAGAGATAAACGCGGTTGAACGTTCAAAAAATAGAAAAAGTGCCATTTTTGAACCCGAATAACTTTTGATTAAAAAATAAAATAGCAATTCTGCTTACTGCATTTGAAAGTTCAAGTCAAATTCTATCGGATTGATTATTTGCATTGCTAAAAATTAAGTTTTTATTTGTTTAACAAAGCCATAAACACATAGTGTTTCTCATGCCCAATGCATGCGTTTTAATGTACGTAATCTACGTAGAAATTGTGTGTATGCGCGCCTACTCGTTCGATTTCAAATGGAAAATGCATTGAAAACATTATTCAATCACTATGTGTTTATAGCTTTGTTAAACAATAAAAAAATTAATTTTTAGCAATGAAAGTAATCAAAACCGATAGAATTTGACTTGAGCTTTCAAATGCGGTAAGCAGCATTGCTATTTTGTTTTTCAATCAAAAGTTATTCGGGTTCAAAAATTGCAATTTTTCGATTTTTTGAAAGTTCAAACGGGTTTATGTCGAAAACTATGCATCCTACGAAAAAACTTGTAAAAACGTTTTTTGCTTAGAATGACCCAAAAAATACAAAACAATGTTTTGTTTTGCGAAAAATCGCTGTTATGTGATTCCTCAAGTTCTTTGTTTATAACAATCTTATCGACATCCGGATCGACTGTTACCCAAAAAATTCTTGTTCTACGGGTCAAAATACATAAAAAAAAACTTGGGTAAGTCCATCTGAATTAACGAGGCCGTTGTACCCCCACTGGCGACAGGACTAAATCCAATGCTAATAACCCTTTGAGGTTGAAGCAAATTATTTTAAATAAAAAACAAACACTCTCTATAATTTTTCAATCATCGCTTTTCTATTTTTTTAACGATATTCATAAATCATAACTTTGCTACCTGATCGAAAATAACAGTATGCATTTTGGACACACGAAACTTTCAGGCAATATCCTATATAACAAACACTAACAAAAGAATGACGGACAAAAACTGTGCCAGGATTTGAAATATTCAAATGATAGATGGTGTAGTTGCACTTGTGCGTGGCGGCTTATAACCATTTATCATGCCGCAATACTACATTGGAAGTTCTGCTGCCACTCAAAAAAATGCACTCGAATTTTATTGAAAAATAAGTATAAAGATCATTTTTCCAATACTAAGGAATCTCACATACTTCATTTTTAAAGTCAAAGTTTTTAACTTAATAAAAATATTTAAAATATTTAAAAATATCCAAAATATTTCTAAAAGATATTTAATTGAAAACTTATTGAACCATTTTCTTGGTAACCCCTCCATAGCTTCTAAAATTTGCAAGCCAGATGGATGCTGAAACGAAGAAGACAAGAGGGAATTCTAAAGAGAGCATAGAGCAGCACATCTACGCCTCTCTGATGATGACTCCAATTAGAGTCGAAAATCGCCGATTTAGATTGTTGGTTTGAGCTCTCTGTACTCTCCTAGCTCTCTGCTAGTCTGAGCTCTCTTTACATTTTTATTTTATGTTAGAATTACTCCTTTGAGTATTATAGGTCCATTTTTCGTTGGAATTTCCCAGCTGAACAGATGGGGTCGTGAATTGCAAATTTTTAGAATTCCCTCTTGTCTTCTTCGCTTCAGCATCCATCTGGCTTGCAAATTTTAGAAGCCATGGAGGTGTTACCAGGAAAATGGTCCAATTAATTTTCGGGTATAATATCACAAGAGTGAGAACAAATTGAAAATAATGCGAAAGTTTTTCGAAAATTTGTTGTCTGGCAATAGACACGAGAGCCCACAGGGTTCGAGTGGCTATTGCCCAATGACAACAAATTTGAGTAAAAATGAAGTATTATTTTCTTATTTATTCTTACTGTCGTGTGATATTCGTAAGATTATTTTTTAATACGTATATTACGGATATTTCCTTAAATGTGATAGTTGTCAAAACTAGGAAACTGGTTGCCATTAAACAGAAACAATCTACTTAAAGAAATTCTATCGGTAATTTTCTATAGTAGATAATTCTCAGTAGTAATTGCACAAGAGCTCTAAAATTCTATATTTATTTTAGAGATCGAGTGCAATTTGTTGCGATTATTTCATGAAAAAAATTGTTCAAAACCAAAATTTTATTGTAATTTATTTTTGTAAGTACCAATTAGTACAATTAAACAAACAGTTGTTATAATACTCTGGGCTAATTAGCAAAATACAAGGAAAAGTTATTTACCAGCAATTTTATTGCTGGAATCGAATCTAATTATTGTATGTATTAATAATATAGGTATGCAAAGTCCGCAGATAGTGTGCTACTTTTTTTATAAACAAAATGGCGCCCGGAAATCGTGTTTTTTTTAATTTTTGCTCTATCACTCCGAAGATTTGATCTTTACACCAAAAACACTCAAATAAAAACTCACCGCAATTAAATTGTGCATAGAGACGTGTTTTTCCCGATTCACTTCGACGAAAACTTTCCCCGGAAAATGCGGGTTTTTCTAACAAAATCTTTAATTTTCAACTAAAATTTTAGATAAGTAATTGTTAATCAATAATTAAATAACTTGGTAATGTAAAAGCCCTTTTCGTATAAATTATAAATCCGGAAGCCGATAGAAATTGAATGAACAGTTTAGCAACAATTGAATTGTTAATTAAAATTATACGGTCGCTATAATAACGACAATAATTATGACACATAAGAATAACTATGATTTTTTCATAAAAAGATACTATTCGCGGTGTGCAAGTACTTGGAAGGGGAAACGAGAAACGACCCTGCGCGAGTCGCGGAGAAATATTGCAACTATCTTAAATAATTTTAATTTATCTTAAATCCTGACAATTTTAAAAAAGCTGTAATTATACCTATATTTAAAAAGGGTGATAAAAAATTAGTACAAAATTATCGTCCAATATCACTTATTACCAGCCTTGCAAAAATCTTTGAAAAGGCATTAGCCGAACGAGTTAATCAATATCTTAAAAAGTTTAACCTGCTTTCTACAAACCAATTTGGTTTTAAAAAAGGATATTCCACTTCAGATGCTATAACATCTGCTACTGATTATTTATATAAGATGCTGGACAGTGGTTCTCCTACTTTAGCAATATTTTCAGATTTAGCGAAAGCATTTGATACTGTTAGTCATCAACAGTTATTAAGTGCTTTGAGCGATCTTGGAATAAGAGGAATACCATATTTACTATTTCAAAGTTATTTAAAAAATAGATTACAAATTGTCAAAATTAATAACAAACTTAGTACTGAAAGAACCATTGAGTATGGTGTGCCTCAAGGTACTGTTTTAGGCCCTTTATTGTTTTCAATATATATAAATGATCTAGCGGCAATGAAAATAAATGGAAAGATTATTTGTTTTGCTGACGACACAGTTATACTTTACACTAGTAATTCTTGGAATGAACTTAAAACTTTGGCAGAAACAGAAACTGTAAAGGTTCTAGATTGGCTAAGTAGGAAACTACTGACAGTTAATACAGATAAAACTTACTTTATACCATTTTCAATATATAAAAATAATTTACCCGAATTCATGGAATTAAATCTAAACTATAATAAGGCGTACATTAAAATAAATAGGAAAGAATACATAAAATATTTAGGCGTTTATATAGATTGTCACTTGAAATGGGATATACATATTGATATGGTATGTAAAACTCTAAGAATGATACTATACAGATTTAGATATCTCAGCAACATTCTTGATTTATCTTTCTTAAAGATGGTATACTATTCCTTAATAGAATCACGTCTTAGATATGCCATTATAGCATGGGGTGGAACATATTCCTCACATTTGATTAAACTCGAAATACTTCAAAGGAGATTTTTAAAAATAATGTTAAAAAAAACTCGCTTATATTCATCAGAACTTCTTTATCAGCAAGCTGGTGTTTTTAAAATTAGACAATTATATTTATTAAACATAATTTTGCATAAATACAAAAATAAACAAATATTGAAATCAATAGATCATAATTACGACACTAGAAGAAAACTTCATGACTATGTAAAAATTATTAGTAATTTTAAATCAATTGGTAAACATAATTTCACATACTATATTCCTAAAATATTTAATTATTTACCCGAAATTTATAAAATATATTTGAGAAAAATAAACTCATTCAACATGATTAAATCCATTTTTAAAAAATTTATTAAGAACACTGGAACTGAATTTTTGAATGCGATCTTTAATTAAATTTATAATATAACTACTAATATATAATATATTTGTTATGCATTATGAGTTATTATGAGTTTTTTTTTTTTTTTTTTTTTTTTTTTTTTATATGGCTTTGGCAGTTTGCCATACAGCCAGTTACATGTTTTTTTTTTTAATCTCATTAGGAGCAATAAAAAGTTTATGAATTATTTTCAATTAAATATAGACTAGAATAGATAAATTTAAAGTTGGAAATCAATACAACAATTAGTGAAAAGAAGAGAAAATTTTATATATATACATACACATTAACAAGGGTCACACACTTCACGTCCAGGGGCCCATCAGGACATTATAATATAAAACATATACAGGAAAACTAGGCCACGGTAAATAGGATTAAACATATAAAGGAGAGAAAAACAAAGGTAAACAGTAAAAACAAATTATTATTATTTTTTTTTAACTAAAGAAAAATATTACATTTGGCCAAAAAATCGATTATGCAGTCGTAAATTAATCTGTTTTGAGTCGCTAGAGCAGATAAAACGTTAAACGGAGATTTACCGGTAATGTGAACTATATTATTATATAATAAGGTGGATTCCAGATTATTTTTGGCACAACCAAAAATTACATGATCTAGGTCACCTTCTACTCCACATTCCACACAGTTTTTACTCTCAACCACATGAATTCTTGCAAGATGAGCAGGAAAGCAAGCATGTCCAAATTTTAGCCTAGATATCGTTGTTATATAACGCCTAGGGACATTATAGGTTCTATGCCAATGTGAAACAGGGACAGTTGTGTGTAAAGAAGTGTATCTATTTGGGTTGGTAAAGCAAAACTCAGACCATAGGTCGAGTATTGTTATGAGTTATGTATTGTTAATTTTTAATATTTGTTATGCGTTTTTGTATTGTTAATGTTTAATATTTGAATAATGTAATCCCTGAGCACAACCTCTGGTTCTTCAGGGAATTTCTTCTTTTGGTTTATTTACTATTTATTTATATGTGAAAATATTTAACTTAAAATTAATTTGTAATTATGTTAGTATTGAATTATTCTATTATAATATTGTTATATATGAGAGCATAATGAGAAGTAAATAAACATTATTATTATTATTAATTCATATTGTCAATTGAAACTGTCAAATTGACGTATATTTCATACCTTCTGTCAATGAAGCAGAAAAATTATATATTGCTCCACAATATTGATATGATATGCAATTATTATATAAAGGTAAATTTAATTAATTTTATTTTGCTTGCAGTACTGCATTTTAATAACTAATTTTATTTACTACATACAATTGTTCACGTTTTCATAACATAACCTGAATATTATTTTTTCTTCTTATTATTTTTTTGGACTATGGACTTGACAATTATCCAGTAACCAGGACTAATATAATTGGCCAATATAATTAAAAGTGCGAATTTTAGTATAGAGCGTAGAAATAGGGGTCGCTTTGCCGAACTTGCACGGTCCCAATACCTATCTAATGTACTTCACAGAATTAAAATTGGAATATTTAAGCGGCCTCAGGAATATTTTAAATTTATAAACAATTTTTTGGCTAAAAAACAAATAGAATATCTCGGGAAATGTTAAACTAAAGTAAATAGTGAAAACGGTAATCGAAAGACAGTGGCAGGATGCTTATTTTGAAAGAAAAAACGTGACGAGTGGTTCCTGAGATACAATCGGTCAAAGTTGACCGGAATTTACGGCAAAGATATAAACAATAGGATCATAATTTTCAAACCGTCACCTTTTTGTTTTTGTCCTCTTTCTCCACACTAATTTTCATATTTTTAAAATACTCATAACATATATTATTATAATAAAAACTATCGATAATACGTGTGAAAATTGCCAAAAATAGCCAAATTCCACTCAAAAATTAGGTTGGAGAAAATGTAACCCTCAAAGTTCAAAATCGGTATACGTTAAAAAATGAATTTTCTCGGCTTCCCATGGAGCAATTTCCTTCATTCTTTTTTTGTTCACTAATAACTCGAGTAGAGCCATCGAACTAATGCATTATTAAATGTCAAACTTGCTTTTGTTTTGTTATAATAGATTAATTTATTTATAAAAACAGAAAACTACATATTTTTTCCAGTTGTAGGCTTTTTTTTAGATAAACTTACTACAAGTGTACCTTTTAAAGTTAAAAACATAAATATCCTCATTTGAAAGCTGTATAATTATTTAAACAATTTTTATTTAAACAAATAAAAATTTTGTGTTATAATAAATAAATTAATTTATTATAACGAAACAAAAGCAAGTTTGACATTTAATAATGCGTTAGTTCGATGGCTCTACTCAAGTTACTTGGGAACAAAAAAAGAGTGAAGGAAATTGCTCCATGGGAAGCCGAGAAAATGCATTTTTTTAACGTATACCGATTTTGAACTTTGAGGGTTACATTTTCTCCAACCTAATTTTTGATTGGAATTTTGCTATTTTTGGCACTTTCACACGTATTATCGATAGTTTTTATTATAATAATATATGTTATGAGTATTTTATGGATATGAAAATTGGTGTGGAGAAAGAGGACAAAAATAAAAAAGTATCCGTTTGATAATTATGATCCTATTGTTTATATCTTTGCCGTAAATTTTGGTCAACTTTGACCGGTTGTATCTCAGGAACTGCCCATCATAATTAAACGTTTTTTCTTTTAAAAGAAGCATCCTGCCACTGTTTTTCGAATAACTTTTTTATAATTTAATTTAGTTTAACATTTCCCGAGAATTATTTGTTATAATTATTATATATATTCTATATGCTTATAAACAAATATATTCTATTTGTTTATAAGCCAAAAAATACTTTATAATTTTAAAATATTGCTGAGGCCGCTTAAATAGTCCAATTTCAATTCTGTAAAGTACATTGGATAGGTATAGTATCTTTTTATGAAAAAATCATAGTTATTATTATGCATCGCAATTATTGTCGTTATTATGGTGACCGTAAATTTTTAATTAACCATTCAATTGTTGCTAAACTGTTCATTCAATTTCCATCGGCTTCTGGAATTATAGTCTATTCGAAAGGAGCTTTTATATTACCAAGTTATTTAATTATTGATTAACAATTACCTACCTAAAAGTTCAGTTGAAAATTAAAGATTTTGTTGGAAAAACCCGCTTTTTCCGGGGAAAGTTTTCATCAAAGTAAATCGGAAAAAACATGTCTCTATGCAGAATTTAATTGCGGTGAATTTTTATTTGATTGTTTTTGTTGTAAACTTAAAATCTTCGGAGTTATAGAGCAATAATTGAAAAGAACACGATTTTCGGGCGCCATTTTGTTTATAAAAAAAGTAGCACACTATCTGCGGACTTTGCATACCTATATTATTAATATATATATAATCATAAGCTTCGATTCCAGCAATAAAATTGCTGGTAAATAACTTTTCCCAAAAATGGCCTATTCTCCGATATTCAGCCCAGACTATAAATATTAATTTTACGGTTGAAAGTCATCACTTTTATAATTTTTAAAACATTAATTGTCATTTATGTCACTGAATGTATTTTTTCGTAGCAACGAAGGGCATCTGACGTAATATACTTGACGACGGGAACTTATCAAAAATTATCGATTTAATTCAGATTTCTGTAGCTTTCTATTGGTCAGAATCTCCTTTGAATGAAATAATCAGTATAATTTTAATCTGATTGGACAGAATTAAACACTTGATCAAATATCTTACTATACGATTGGAAGTTGAAATCATCAAAAAATAATCAATTAAATATCTTTAGAAATATTTTGGATATTTTGAAATATATTGAATATTTTTATTAGGTTGAAAACTTTGATTTTCATGTAGCAGATGTCGCTAGGCACCTATTCCATAGCGTCAGTTGCAATGCGGGGATAAACTCTCTCTGAGTTTCGTGACTTGAGGCAGAGATCAGCAAACCTACGCCTCTCTCATGATCACTCCAATTAGAGTCGAAAGACAGTTTTGCCTTCGCATTACAACTGAATAAAAATGGTATACGTTTTTATTTTACTTTATTTTTTTTATTTTATTTGTAATATTTCTAATTAATATGGATTAAAAAGAATATCACCTAATAGATATTTTTATCGCAGTTTAGATTTAAATTTTGCATTTCAATAAGTTTTTTTTTTAATTTGTTTTAAAATGAAATATGTTACTACTGTTTCTCTCTTCAAGTCCCTGTAAACGTCTGCATTTGGAATAAACCACGGCGCATCAGTGACGGGACGATGAACCTTAGACTCAAATCACTCTAGGATTGTTATGTTGTTATCTGCTGCAGTTCCCCACAGTTCAGTACCGCATGTCCAGATGGGCAGAATGATTGCTTTATACACTAATTTTTTGTTACATAAAGATAAGTTGCATTTATGATCAAGAAACCAGTAGTGTTTTTTAAATATCATTCCTAATTGTTTCGTTTTCATCCAGATGTGTGTTCTCCATGTTAGCATCTGGTCAAGGTAATCCAAGATATTAGTATCGTTTTCGGAACGCTCTTGTTATGCATTAGGATATTTGATGTTTCTTCGTGACATGTATGAATACCACATTAACTGATTTTGCTTTCTTTGATCTTTATCTTTCATTTCGTATCCCATATTGCGATTAAATATATTTTTTATTGCAATATTTCACCTGCCTGTATGGGACCTGCTTTTTTGACCAGAATTGTAGTGTCACCTGCGAACGTTGCGATTGTGCATTCTTCTCCAGTTGAGAAATCAGCTGTAAATATTGTGTAGAGAATTGGTTTCAAGGCGCTGGCTTGTATGGCCCCTGCATTTATGTTGTGGACGTTAGATACAATTTCTTCGTATCTTGCATAAAATAGTCTTTCTTCGCTGTATGATTTTAGTATCATGTATAGCGGCTGAGAGACCGTTTTTTCAGTTTGGATGGTAATCTTGGATACCAGACCTTGTCAAATGCTTGACTAACCTCCAGGAAATTCGTATTTGAAAAAGCTCTTTCCTAGAAGGCTGATTGTACCTTTTCTACCAACTTTTCGTTTGTTTACTTGTGCCATGTTTTTGGAGAAAACAGAACTCATGATTAGGTCAGGTCATTGGTCAGGTATTGTTGTTCTATAATTAGTCTGCTTGCAGTAACTTTATTTGTGACTCTGGATATAACTCCATATCGTAATGATTTATGCTAATTGCCATTGTGCAGAAAAGTACCCTGGTCTTATTATCGAGTTCTCGATTTGTGTTAGACTAACTATTCTTTTTCTGGATAGGTTATTTAACGTGTTGGCCATTATCGGATTATGTTCAAGTGACTTAATTTTATTAAGAATTTTTATTAGACTTTTTGGTGTACCGTCAAAAGGACGCGCGACAAAAGGACGCGGACAAAAGGACGCGTGACAAAAAGACGCCTAGGAAATAAGGACGCGCGACAAAAGGACGCGTACCAAAAATGGGCGTAACGAAAAAATTACACATAAAAAATAAAAAACATACTTATAAAAAGATTTTTTATTCGTGAGTCTAGTCACTTCGTCGGCGTTTTTTTGTGCTTTCATATTTTGAATTTTTATAACTTCTATTACAATTATATTATTCTATACAATACAATACAATGCGTGTTATAAAATCTATAGGGAAAAATTCTAAACCTGTAATTGAAAGTTGTGGGCAATTCCTCGCAAATATTCCAAAACGGGTCTGTTGCCATATTCAGCAACAATCGTCTTAATTCTTGTAGCAGTGTCCCTGTATTTTCTCTTATGGGGTACCACATTTCCCGCGATATATTGTTCAATTTTCAGTTTGTTTAGGCCGTCTTCTTTTTTGAGAGCTTTAATAAAATTCCATATGTTTGGATGTACAGCTGTAAGTATAGAAGAGAAGCTGTTGTGCCATCCTTCCACCGTGTTATTTGTACGAGGCAAATCTTCTTCCACAGCATCATAACAAACCCATAATTGTCTCGTAAAAAGTGGTTCTCTTCTACGTCCAAGTGTCTTCTACTATCCAAGTGTCTTCAAAGTAGTTTAGTAATGGTTGAAGTGAATTTTCATGTTCCATATAAAAACCACTCTCTAAAAGTTCTTCATATGTGTTTATAACGTTGTGCTCCGGTATAAACGCTAGAGCCGCTAGTTGTCGTAGATTGAGGGCAAATTCAGCATCTTCACTATAATTTCTTTGTAAACCTGCAGCTTGGATATGTCGCCATATGCACTGTGTGTAATGAAAAAACAGCCGCGAATCCTCGCTTGTGGAAATTCAGCACGTATTGCATTAATTGCAGCTTTTTCGAAATCGACCATAATGGTTACAGGTCGAAGACTGCTGCGTTGTCCTGCTGCGGCTGTAGAAACTCCATCACAAATAGTGGCCACGACAGCTTGCGTAGATGATCCAACTTCTTCAGCCATTCGCTTCAGTGAATTACAAGCTTTCTTCGCTTCAACTTTCGCGATATCTACAATATGATTGTGGACCGTACCTTTTACAACGTCGTTTCCAACGGTGTGTACTCTCCCTGGACACTTGCACTTATTATAACTTGCACATTTCCAAATTATTTTATTCCCGATATTTATTTCTTTTTTATGAATAAATCCGTTAAATAGTAACATATTGTTACCTTTTTGATTAACAACGAAAGTTAAAACCATGTTTACGGTCTGAGAAGTAGATCTCAACTTTGGAGAATTATTATGCTCGAACTATTTGGGAATTTAATGACGGTTTGAAGTTAAAATTTTTGAATAAAAGGAAGAAAGAAGCCTTTTAACTTTTATCATTTCAGGGAAATAGAGAACTACGTAATGTCAACAAAAAATGCAAATATCCTAAATCCTAATATCCATTCTATTATTATAAGTCACGTTCACGTTTGTCAACAATATAAATAGAAATAACAACAAAGGACAAAGAGTATAGCCAGGTAAGGGATTATCATTTCTGTAGAAATTTTATTAGCGTAAAATGAGGAATCTTTTAATAAAAGGTCTTTGTCCTCTATTTTCCTTGAATAGAGGTTGGTGGATCAGGCCAGGGCGCCAGGTTGCCTGCACGTGGTAACGTGGTCAGCGTGCTCTGTATTTTAATTTTATTACAATAAAGGACGGACTCCATACTGCGCATGCGTATATGTCAAAATAAAGACATCGATATTTTGTACCGATACTTGGAGTATCGATCATTTTGAGTACGATATCATAGGGTATCGATACAGAACCTAACAATACGTATCGATACGATGTATCGATACTTTGGTGAATATCGAACATCCCTATGACAAACGAATTTAACCCATTAAGGCAAGCGTCCACAGACCCGCATCGTACGCATCGGACGCATCGTACGCAACGGATTTTAGTTTGCCTTGTACAGAAACTTATGTAACCGCGTCCACTGATCCGCATCGTACGGATTGCATTATCGGCAATAATTGAAAGGCAAACTAAAATCCGTTGCGTACGATGCGGGTCTGTGGACGCTTGGCTTTAGTCGGGTTTGCAGGTACATTTTCTAAGAACGGTGATCTCACCAAACATTAACTCGCATTCATCGTCAACTGATGTATTATACCCTCGTTATTGTTGTATATCGAGTAAACGACCGAGTCAAGATTTACTATAACCTTCTTGGAAGAAAGTAAATCCTAATTATTGCTGTAATATAATAAGCAACTGGGAGATTTCGGTAGAATTTAAGTTTTTCTATTACATAAGTACATAAATATCCATGCTACATTTACATTTTTGATACGCGTCCTTTTGTCGCGCGTCCTTATTTCATAGGCGTCTTTTTGTCGCGCGTCCTTTTTTCCGCGTCCTTTTGTCGCGCGTCCTTTTTTCCGCGTCCTTTTGACGTAGATTCAGACTTTTTACCCCATTAGGAGTTGCCCATTTGACTCTAAGATTCAATTAGGACTATTTAAATGTGCATAGATGTCGTTATGTTCATTCTTCCTCTTTTTTAGCGACTGAAATAGCATTTCTGGTGATTTGCGAAAGCGTCTGCTTTTTCCTAATCTGAACCATTTTAAATCTTCCATTCTTTTAGGTGGAATTTGTTTTTGTTGCCGCTTCAGCTTATTTGTCTCCTTCTATAATGAATAATCGCAATCCTGGATTAGGTGTCAGATTTTCTGGGTAATATTGGAAATTGGCATTGCTACGTTGTTTTACGTCTTTTATTTATCCACACGTTCTGTTCAATTTTGTTTTTAGACCTTATCGAATTTGATGCCATTTTTTACGAAGTTTTAATTGTTCTAATATTTTTGTTTTTATTATTGTTGAACAATCCTTATGGAATTGTTTTCGTTCAAAGTTATGATAGATGATAGAGTTAAATGATAGACGGTGTAGTTGCACTTGTGCGTGGCGGCTTATAACCATTTATCATGCCGTAATACTGTATTAGAAGTTCTGCTGAAAACTCAAAAAAACGCACTGCACTTTTATCGAATAAAAACTAAAACCTTTTCAACTCCGGTATTACCTTTTTGAAAAATTAATATATGCACGGTGAAAGAATTACAAAAATAACATATTTTTACATAAAAATCAGGAAAAACACAACTTCTGGTAAACCTATTCTTCCGTTTCAAGAGCTCGATCTTATACACCAAAAAAAGGACCAATATACCAAATTTGGTTGAAGTCAGACTTTTCGTTCAAAAGTTACCGTGCTATTAGTCACATATGAATCGTCGCCATTTTGAATTCCCGCCATTTTTTAAAAGGGAAAATCTGAGATGGCCTTGTATCCAGTTTTCATCCTTTATTGTTTAGTATATGTGGTCCAAATTATATGCTCCTATCTAAATTCTCTCTAAATGCACAATTCTTATAATATTTGCTCGAATCTGCCGCACTATTTTTATTGTTGAAATGTTTGTCTGATGAAAATCGGTCCGGGTTATGGGAGGCCGATTTAACGGGATTTCACTGTACTTTGTATATTAGGTTGCTTTAAGCAAGTTAGAAAAGGACATGTTAACTTGGAAAACGACAACTACAGCAGTAATGTTACCATTTTTGGCCATAATGTCAGAAGTTCCTGACATAAGGGCGACAATTAATAGCCAAAGGAGGCTGTAAGTTTGACGAGGTTTAGGCAAGGTCGCTCTTGTTATTGTCAAGTCAAGAGTTCTGCTTCTCGCTGTGGCATGAAACGTCGTCAAAATAATGGTTTCTCCAAAAACCAAAATTATTCAAACCGGAGTCAAACCCGGAAAACCACAGAAAGCATAATACTGTGATGAGCGTACTAATAACCGGCAAAATAACTCAAAAGATGGAAAACATAATATTAACCCTGCTGTCCCATTCGAGTCAACTACACCAATGTACTGTTCGGGGCAATATGACCCAACTATGGTTTACGCTCCTTAATCGAAATAAAATAAGCTAATGGTGATAAATAAAGCTTTATTAACAAGAAATTATGGTTTATTAAACAAAAATTATATTGTTAATGTAAATTAAACCTTATTAACAAAAATAAAAGGTATTTTTTATTTCAAAAAAGCCTAGTAACAAATATCTACAGAAATTGGGACAGTAATAAACTGGGACAGTAATAAAAAGAATGGATTTTACAAATATATTTATGATATATACAACATAATAATTAGTCTTGTTATCGTTTTTAAGGCAAGGTTACAGCGTGCTCATTTAGCAGGCGGAGTTAGATTGTCCATAGACGGTTCACTAGCATTTTCATCTTGTTTCTGCTCGTGTCCTTTTTACCGGCTCGTGAGAGCCTTTAGTTATTGTTATATTTTTTCTGGAAATGATGACTGGTTTCATTAGTTTTTTCCCAATTCCTTAAGAAAAATTCGCCGTTTTCTCAGTTTATTGATATTCCATTGGATATTTATTGATGTACATAACACGAGCGCGTTGTAGGTAAAAATGTCCAGCAGATTATAAAAAATATTCATTGGCCAGCGATTTATCCCTTCTCGCATGCATACCTGCCAACAAGCTAATCTAGAGTATCCAGTGCTTCCTTATTGGAATTGTAATCTAAAATAATTTGGGGCTTTTTCATTTGATGAAAGTGATGCATGATGCAAAGTACTCATAAGAACAACATTTTTATTATTTTTAAGAATATTGTCAACAACAGTGGCATCTTGCATGAAGCAAAAAAGATGAGCTATGAACTTCTTTATTCGCGATTTTTGCTGAAAGCTCCGGTTTATTTTACTTATAGTCCCCGGCATTGTATCTACTATTTTTTTAGAAGAAATTGTCCTAAATTTTACGATATAAAAAAGTTATTACACGTAATATTGTGGCCTTCCAAATCACTACTCAAGTCACACATCACACGAGTTCCTGTACAGATCTGCATTTTGAGAGCATAAGAAGTTTTACTGCTCATAATTACATACAACCCAAATATTGTGCCATATTTCGCTGGCTTGCTTGGAATGTACCATATTAAGGGAGAGCGGCCTCACAAAGGCAACTAGTTGCTTATCGACGGTAAAATTTTCATCAGGGTTAAAACATCATGTTTCCTAAATTTCACGTATTGCAGCAAGTTTATCAAAATGTCTCCTATCCTGTCTAATAGTTTTGTTATCAAAACGTATTACTTGCAAACTTTTTGTAAATACATCAAGCGGCATTTTTGATTGAAATATACTACTACCTCTTTCTTCATTCCACAAACTTTTAGTTTATTCACCATGGGACTAATAATCTCGAGCTAAAAATAAAAGACCAATGTATGCTTGGAAACCAACGTTATTCATGTTTTTCCAGTCGGTTCCAAAGACCTTTCATGTTAGTCATATTCATAATTTGGTTTGTAACATCGTCCAGCTATACTGCAGTTTATTTCACAAGTTCTAGCTTGCAGAAACCTGTGTTTATTTACAGACGTATCCGGCTGACAAACACACAGGTACTGCCAATATAGAACACTGCCAACTAAACACACATACACAGGGAATTTTTAACGGTTTAAATACGCGGGTCATATTGACCCGAACGTACCCTAGGTAACAATTTGATTTTTATCAAAAAAATCAGGAAGTTGATTGTTTATCTCATATGCAATTGAAAGACCTCATATTAGGTAATAAATACCAAATCGTTACGCCGCGTAATAATTTGTAAAATAAGAAATAAATTATTTTTTGGGTCAAATAGACCCGAAAAGGACAGCAGGGTTAAGTTGTGAGATAAAAAGAGATGAACTTAGTGGAGGTGTTAAATTTAGCGATAGTAACTTATAGATTGACATTATATTGATTGTTTCCCTCTTTTAGACGTATCGGACGAATTTTAAAAATTCCATTGTCACAGTGACAGCTTTAGTTGACATACTTCTCTGATAGGTTTAAAGGTGGGAAACAATCAATAAAATCAATGTCAATCATTTTTGTAATATTATTTCTTCAGAAATGAGATTTCACATATAAAAGTTTATCAAGAAAAACAAATACAGTGGTAAACAGACTGTATATTATAATGGCAATATTATTAAATTGTTTTCTGACAAAATTTAATACAAGTTACGTAAAAATTTTCTGAGCGCGCTGATTTGAAGCGAGCTGGGCGATTTGCAAAATTCGGCCGCTCGCAAAAGCACCGATTTTAAAAATAATTTTTAATAATTAAATGTAATTATATTTTATAATAATTTTTATTTTAAGATAACATTTTCTTTAGTCAATGACTGTAAAATAATTTCTTAATTGTTATAAATAAAGGCACTACGATTTAAGAAAGAAAAACAATTATGTCGGCTTCAGTTGGTTGTAGAAAATTTTTATTTTTTTTTATAAATCGTCCATTCATCTTCAGCAACTTTAATCTGTAAGTTAGAAACTCATAGGATGTACATGATGCTTCAGCTCTAAATGTTTATAACGAAATTTGCCCCCTTATTTTCAAACCCAAAAATTAGAGGTTTAAAGATATTTCATGCATTTATTTACATCAGAATATGAAAATATAACTCTTTAGAAGGAGATTTGATGTTTCACCAACTCTCTAGGATTTTTTTTTCAAAAAGTTATAGCCTTCGAGATTTGACCTCTTGGGATACTACGATGTTATATATTTCCTATACTGTTGTACGGAGTTGAGTCGTGGACTCTCACAGACGCCACCTGCAAGAAAATTGAGGCTTTTGAGATGTGGCTTTATCGTCGAATCCTGAAGATATCTTATACCGACCACATTACTAATGAGGGTGTTTTGCTGAGAATGAAAAAAGAAAAAGAGCTGTTAATCAAAATAAAAACAGCCAAAATCGAATACCTCGGTCACATCATGAGGAACAGTGAGAGATATGGACTGCTGCAACTGGTCATGCAGGGAAAAGTAGAGGGAAAGCGAGGACCAGGAAGGCGAAGGATTTCCTGGCTGAAAAATCTACGAACGTGGTTCAACACAACCACTACAAATCTTTTCAGAGCAGCAGTGTGCAAAGTGCAGATTGCCATGATGGTCGCCAACATCCGAAACGGATAGGCACTACAAGAAGAAGAAGGGATAAACAATTTATAATATCTAAGCAACAAATTCGTTAATCTGGCTTTACAACTTTTTTTATGTTTGGAATTGAAAGATCTTCATTTTAAAGCTTTAAAAAATATAAAAAAATGATTTGTACAATAAATAATGCAATTGTAAAAAACGGCCATTTGGGAATTTCGCAGGCTGTTTTGTAATAACCAATAAACGAAATTAAACTTATTATAGCTCAAATTGTAGGTTCTTTAATTTGCTACAACTTTCTATTAAATAGTTTTTCTCTAAAATGAATATCCTAAGCTGCAAAATTAAAAATCTTTAAAAATTGCAAATTTAACAAATGAAAATCGCAATATAAGAAAAAGGGCACAATATTTTTGGTTACATTTTAGTAGAAGTTATTCCTGGCATCGTCCTTTGCAACACCTGATAGGTTTCAAAAATTCCTGAATTATATCACGTTTTTTCACCCACAGCCTGGGGTAATATTTGTGCTTCAAGACAAGAACGTAAGGTTAGTCCAATAATTTGTAAATATTTTCACAAAACATAAAAAATATAATATAAAATTCTTATAGTATTCACATCTTAATGTTTTATTGTTTACAATATGGGGAAAGATATGATTTAATAATTTAGTTTTAAATTTGTCTAATACCAGAAAGACACTCAAATAATGACAAAAAGACACGTTTTTTAGAGTGCAAGTTTTTCAACTTATTAAGAAAAATCTTTTAATACATTTTTCCAATATCCAATATCAAATAAGTTTTCCCGGCCATAGGGGTTTATTAAAAATTCCTAGCATCTCTACGAATTTGAATATTTCATCTGAATGTGACCGTCTAAATTACGGCACAAATAAATTCTGCAAACAATTCAGTTTAAGAAACAAATATTCAAAGATATGTATGTGGAAATAAAAGAAAATATAAAAACTAACAAGATTTGAAACCGTTCGGTAAGGGTGTTTCTTGCGCTCTCTTCTTCTTTTTCGTAACCTTCTATCGTCCACGTTTGGATATAGGCCTCTTCCAACTCCTTCTAGCGGTCTCTATCCTGAGCAACATATTTCTAATTTGTTCCGGCTACTCTTTTAACATAACTTACTACATTTTTTTATAATTTATATTTAATTAATGTTACTACAGCTGTTTGTGCAGAGTGCCTTTCTCAAATAATGCATTTTACTATAAAAATTCTATCTCAAGGGTAAAGAGAGGTAACATCTGTCAACTAGATTCCAAGTAACAAAAGGCCTTAAACAAGGGTGCTGCTTATCTCCCATTCTTTCCAATATATATACCGACGGTGTTCTCAGACTTTGGAAGCAGAAATGTAGTGGTGTGGATACACCAATCGGAGACATCACACTATACACTTTGAACTACGCAGACGGCCAGGTGGTAGTTGCCCAAGATAAGGAAGACTTAGAATATATGACGAGAACATTGATGGGAAAATACATGAAATGGGGTTTAGAGATAAACATAACATCTACACATCGCATCGGTAACCAAATACAACAGGAAGACCTAGATCTTGACAGAAGTGACTACATCAGGGGATGCACAGAGTATACATATCTAGGGATTAAATTAAATCCGAAAATAAGCTGCTTACTACCGAAATGGATTTTTTAGAAGTGCTGCCAGAATATCGAAATTTGACCATGTTCGAAATGAAAATATCAGAGAAAAAGTAGGTAAGCAGAAAACAATAATGGAAGAGGTACAACGATACCAACTCACTTGGTATGGACACGTTCAACGAATGGGAGATGAAAGACTTCCAAAAATAACAATGAAATGGATACCGCCAGAAAAACGGAAAAGGGGAAGGCCACCGACCTCCTGGAAACAAGGAATTACAAAAGCCATGTCAGAAAGAAATCTACAAGAAAGGGACTGGCTAGATCGACAGGATTGGCAATTGGGTACCGGAAGGCGTAGAACGCTATAGAAACGGTTATACATATACTTTTTTAATATCATCAACCCACCTCATTTGTGGTCTTCCTCTGGGTCGTTTACTTTGGTAGGGTCTCCAATGCTGTATTGTTGCATTCCAGCGTTGGTATTTTTGTCTAGCAGTGTGGCCTGCGAAGTTCCATTTAAGCTTGGCAACTTTTGTTGTTATGCCCTCGACTTTTGCTTTTGATCTTACCCAGTCGTTCCTCTTTTTATCTGACAGTCGTATACCTAACATTGCTCTTTCCATTGCTCTTTCTATTGTGGCTGGTTTATTTATATTTGCCTTGGTTAGGGTCCAGGATTGAGATCCATATGTCATGATAGGAAGGATGCACTGGTTGAACACTTGCATCTCAATTGGGGCATTTTGCGGTTCTTAAGTATCCAACTAAGTTTTCCAAATTCTGCCTATGCTAGTCTTGCCCTCCTAGTAATTTCCGCATTTTGGTTCCCTTTGTCAAGTTTCAGGATTTGGTCTAGGTAGATATTATATTCCTTGACTTTTTCTAACTCACTGCCATTTATACGTTTTGGGTCATTGTGTTGTCATTATTTTTGTTTTCCTCACGTTAATTTTTATATCGACGTATTGGGAGCTGCCTGTGAGTTCTCCCATCATAATTTGCAGTTTCTTGAATGAGCTCGCTACAATCACGACGTCGTCAGCGAATCTGAGGTGCTTTAGCTTCTTGCCATTAACGTTGATGCCATATGTGGACCAATTTATCGTTTTGAAGATGTCGTCTAGGGCCAGGTTGAAAAGCTTTGGCGATATTACGTCTCCTTGTGTCACGCATCTCTTAATGGGGATGGGATTTCTATTTTCGTCTAGTTGTACTATCATAGTTGCATTTTCATATATTTTATGTATGAGTTGTCTATATCTCAAATCTATTCTACACTTTTTAATAGCTTGTTCTATGGCCCAGATCTCGATACTATTAACGGCCTTTTCAGAGTCTACGAAGGCAAGAAATACGGGTAGTTAGTATTAAGCCTGTTCCACCGGTTGGTAATTATTGCTCATTTTGTAGGTCGGCCTGTTGTCAATAATGCTCATAAATAGTTTGTAGACTTGACTGAGCAACCATATATACCCCAGGCTTTGGGTGAAAAAACGTGATATAATTCAGGAATTTTTGAAACCTATCAGGTGTTGTAAAGGACGATGCCAGGAATATTTTCTACTAAAATGTAACCAAAAATATTGTGCGCTTTTTTTTATATTGCGATTTTCATTTGTTAAATTTGAAATTTTTAAAGATTTTTAATTTTGCAGCTTAGGATATTGATTTTAGAGAAAAACTTTTGAATATAAAGTTATAGTAAATTTAAAAACCTACAATTTGAGCTATCGTAAGTTTAATTTCGTTTATTGGTTATTGCAAAACAGCCTGCGAAAAGTCAAAATGGCCGTTTTTACAATTTCATTATTTATTGTACAAATCATTTTTTTATATTTTTAAAGCTTTAAAATGAAGATCTTTCAATTCCAAACATAAAAAAAAATTGTAAAGCCAGATTAACGAATTTGTTGCTTAGATATTATAAATTGTTTATCCCAACAGGTCAATTGTCGAAGGCTATAACTTTTTGAAAAAAAAATCGTAAAGAGTTGGTGAAACATCCAATCTCCTTCTAAAGAGTTATATCTTCATATCCTGATGTAAATAAATACGTTAAGTATTTTTAAACCTCTAATTTTTAGGTTTGAAAATAAGGGGGCAAATTTCGTTATAAACATTTAGAGCTGAAGCGGCTCTGTACATCCTATGAGTTTCTAACTTACAGATTAAAGTTGCTGAAGACGAAACGAAGATTTATAAAAAAATAAAAATTTTCTACAACCACTGAAGCCGAGATAATTGCGTTTTTTCTTAAATCGTAGTGCCTTTATTTATAACAATTAAGAAATTATTTTGCAGCCATTGACTAAATAAAGACTTATATTATCTTAAAATAAAAATTATTATGAAATATAATTACATTTAATTATTAAAAATCATTTTCAAACTCGGTGCTTTTGCGAGCGGCCGAATTTTGCAAATCGCCCGGCTCGCTTCAAATCCGCGCGCTCGGAAAATTTTTACGTAACTTGTATTAAATTTTGACAGAAGACAATTTAATAATATTACCATTATAATATACAGTCTGTCTACGACTGTATTTGTTTTTCTTGTAAAACTTTTATATGTAAAATCTCATTTCTGAAGAAATAATATTACAAACATATAATAATATAATAATATATGAAATATATAACTATATTTTTAATTTTCTCATTGTTATATAAATATAATAATAATAATGTTACTTCTTATTATACAACATGAAACTTTTTCTTCTTGTAGTGACTATCCGTTTTGGATGTAGGCGAACATTCAAAACGGATAGTCACTACATGTTCGCCAATATCCAAAACGGATAGTCACTACAAGAAGAAAAAGTTTTATATTGTATGATAAGAAGTAACATTATTATTATTATATCTATATAACAATGAAAAAATTAAAAATATAGTTATATATTTCATATATTATTATTTGTAACCTTTTTGTTATATTATTTCTTCAGAAATGAGATTTCACATATAAAAGTTTATCAAGAAAAACAAATACAGTGGTAAACAGACTGTATATTATAATGGTAATATTATTAAATTGTTTTCTGTCAAAATTTAATGCAAGTTACGTAAAAATTTTCCGAGTGCGCGGATTTGAAGCGAGCCGGGCGATTTGCAAAATTCGGCCACTCGCAAAAGCGCCGATTTTGAAAATAATTTTTAATAATTAAATGTAACTATATTTTATAATAGTTTTTATTTTAAGATAATATAAGTCTTCCTTTAGTCAATGACTGTAAAATAATTTCATAGTTTTTATAAATAACGGCACTACGATTAAAAAAAGAACAAGTATCTCGACTTCAGTTGGTTGTAGAAAATTTTTATTATTTTTATAAATCTTCGTTTCGTCTTCAGCAACTTTAATCTGTAACTTAGAAACCCATAGGATGTACAGGGCCGCTTCAGCTCTAAATATTTATAACGAAATTTGCCCCCTTATTTTCAAACCCAAAAATTATCTCGGCTTCAGTTGGTCGTAGAAATTTTTTATTTTATTATAAATCTTCGTTTCGTCTTCAGCAACAATAATCTGTAAGTTAAAAACTCATAGGATGTACAGGGCCGCTTCAGCTCTAAATATTTATAACCAAATTTGCCCCTTTATTTTCAAACCCAAAAATTAGAGGTTTAAAAATGTTTTGCGCATTTATTTACATCAGAATATGAAAATATAACTCTTTAGAAGGAGATTGGATGTTCCACCAACTCTCTACGATTTTTTTTAAAGTTATAGCCTTCGAAATTTGACCTCTTGAGATAAACAATTTATAATATCTAAGCAAAAAATTCGTTAATCTGGCTTTACAACATTTTTTTATGTTTGAAATTCAAAGATTTTTATTTTAAATCTTTAAAAAATATTAAAAAATGATTTGTACAATAAATAATGCAATTGTAAAAAACGGCGATTTTGTAATTTCGCAGGCTGTTTTGCAATAACTAATAAACGAAATTAAACTTTCTATAAAAAAGTTTTTCTCTAAAATCAATATCCTAAGTTGCAAAATTAAAAATCTTTCAAATTTGCAAATTTAAAAAATGAAAATCGCAATATAAAAAAAGCGCACAATATTTTTGGTTACATTTTAGTATAAGTTATTCCTGGCATCGTCCTTTACAACACCTGATAAGTTTGAAAAATTCCTGAATTATATCCTGAAATCGACGTATTTTTCACCCACAGCCTGGGGTAATAGGTCTATATTTATGTAGGTCACATTTGTCCCCTTTTTTGTGTAAGAGTATTACTAGACTTTCGTTCCAGTCTTTGAGGATCTTGCTATTATGGAGACATTTATTAAATAGCTCTGTTAGTATAGGGATTGTTACTGTTTTGTTTGTTTTTAAGATGTCGGCAGTTATACCGTCGTGTCCTGGAGCTTTATTATTTTTAAGTTCTTTTAAAGCTCTTTCTATTTCGAATCCCTTTATATTTGGTGGTACTTTTGATTCCACGTTTTTTATTTTTCTTTTGACGTTCTCCATTGTTGATTCATTAGGCTGGATTTGCGAGCTGTACAAGGTTTTGTAGAAATCTTCGACTATTTTTGTTACTGTATATTTGTCCTTCTCTTCCTTATTATTGGCGTCTTTAATTTTGATGATTTTTTGAACACCCAGTGCGGGTCTTAGATATTTTAAGACTCTGTTGTTTTCAATGATTCGCTCTATTAAGTTCTCGGTCCATTTTTGTGTGTTACAATTTAGTTCTTTTCTAATAATTGTATTATTAAGTTCTATATGATGTATTCTTGACTATGGCGTTTGTTTTGCGCTAGTAGTTGCCTTCTGTCCGTCATTAGTTGTTAAGTTTTGTTGCTTATTTTGTCTTCTTTAGTCCTTGTTTTCTTTGCGACCTGTAATCCGGCTTCGATAAGGTTTTAATTTATGTTTTTCTTAATTTCGTCAATTTGATCTTGATTATGTGAAACATCTTATTCGAGCTTATCCTCTGAAACCTCACGGAATTGCTCTTCATTTGTTTTTAGTTTAAAGGCATCTATCCGCATTGTTTTTTAAATATTCTTTTTCTCTCTTCTTTCATGTTAATATTTATTTTTGCTCTAACTATACGATGGTCACTACCTACCCGTTGTTAGGTTGTTTATTGTGGTTACGTCTTCAAATATTCTTTTGTTGTTTGAGAGAAAATAGTCTATTTCATTTGTGGTGGTTCCGTTAGGTGCAGCCCATGTCCACTTTCTGCTAGGTTTTTTTTTGTAGAAGGTATTCATTGAACATATATGTTTTCTTGTTCCAGGAATTCCATAAGTTTTTCTCCCCTTGTATTTCTTGTACCGAATCCAAAATTTCCAATCTTGCTTTCAGAGGCTTCAATCTTACTTCCAATTTTGTCGTTAAAAGCTCCCATTATTATTATCATTTTGGATTCTCTGTTGATGTCTATAGTTTTTTAAGATCTTCGTAAAAATATTTATTTCTTCATCAGCTGCTTTTTCAGTTGGAGCATAAACTTGCACAATCTTTAATTTGGTTTTTGGATTTAGTTTTAAAATCATGTATGTAACCATGTCTGAGATTGTGTCAATTATTTGAATTTGTGATTTTCTCTTCTTGTTGATTAAGAAACCTACTTCGCCGTATGCATAGTCTTCATTGCCTTGATAATAGAGCCTGCTGTCTGAATATAAGTCCACATACCCTTCACCTCTTCTTTTAACTTCTGATAGTCCCATTATATCCCAATTCATCTTCTCCAATTTTTTTTCTAGCTCGTAGAGTTTTTCGTCTTTTGCCATAGAACGGATGTTCTACGTTGCTATATGGAGTTGTTTGTTGTTCTTCTTTTTTAATGTCGACTTGCGTCCCACAAAATCCTCGAGGCAGACCATTGTTTCGGTGTGAAACTGTGAAATAAACTTCCTACCCACCTGGGGTATCTTCTATGCCTCTGTTGAAACCAACATTTTGGATTTTTGGAGGTTTTGGCCATAAACCACCACGCTCTCCAGACGGGTTGGTGGGTGGGGGGTATTAGGGAAGGAATTTAGGGTTTGGATAGGGCAGTGCTGGAGTTAGGGCTTGGTTTCCTAGAATAGGATGTGGAGGAAAATCCAGGAGCTCGCGTGGACAGGGACGCTAAATCCCTGAAGTAAGTGTACACTCTATCTGGATCATAGAGGGTTACCTACCCGCTACCGCTGCGCTCTCTAAATGAACTGAAATATTCTAACGAAGACGGTTTTGGCTTCGTATTGCAATGAAGTGAAAATGGTTATTTATTTTTATTTATATTAGAATTACTACTATCTGAGTATGTAGGGTTCCATTTTTCCGCGCTGGACAGGTGGGAGGTGAATTACAAATTATATAATTCCCCATCTTCCTAGCTCCAGCATCCGCTTGGCTTGCATTTTTAGAAGCCATGTAGCTATAACCAGAAAATGATCCCAATAACGCTTGTAATTTTATATTATTTTATATTTTATTGACCAGGGCGGATTTGTGAAAAAATGTCTATTTTTGGATATGAGAGGTGGCATTCGGATTTTTGCAGATAATGTTAGGTGACAACTTTAGTAATAATAATAATTGACTTATGCTCCTTTTCAAATATGCCCGGAACATTAATAAAAAATTAAAACGTTTAAAAATTTCGAAAAACCTGGATTTTTTTTTGTACTTTCTTTGCTTATAGCTTAAAACAATTAATTTGGGAACAAAGTCGTAAGGAAATAAAAAAAAGATAATTAAATTTTGTATGATATGCGACTGGTTAAAAATGTCTAAAATTATTACCCTTCCTGTAAAATAGCAATAAATACAAAATAAGGGGGCAAAATAAGCCTGTTTTTGTTCAATATTTTTCAACCACTTTGGTTGCAATTAGAACCTTTGTAATCTTCTTAGAAAATTAATATAACATACTTTTAAACTGTCCACAAAATTTCATTAAAATAGACCTAACAGATTTTGCATAAAAAAGGACCACGCAGAAACCTTATGGGAAATGGCTCTCTGCCAAATGCTCTGAAATTTTGGGTTCTGGTAGTCCTGGAGTCCTGGATGTGTAGAACAAAAGACTCAGAACAAAAAAATCAGAGCAATGTGCGGCTAAAGTGTACACGTTAGTAAGTAGTATTTTGATAGGTCTTTTGTAGTATTAAATGAAAGTAGATCTATCCTGCTTATTAATCGTAATATTGATCAGACAGCAGTAATCATAAGATTCCTGCTAGAGTGTTACTAAATAAAAAAAGATTTTTATTCAGGGTGTACAGGATTTATGTTAGCATCAAAAGAAATTAGAGTAACCCATATCGATTTAATTTTTAAAGTTCTTACACAAACATCTACAAGTATTGTTTATAGCAAATAAATGGGTGACATTTATTTCGCAATGTAGGCGGCTTGTTTCGAGAACACCCAAATCAGCGATTTTGATATTAGGCGTATGTCACGGTCACAATGGTGTTGTCAATCATAACAAAACAATAACGAGTTTATTTAGAGATACGAAGAAAGTAAAGCAGAGATCATTCATTATTCATCATTAATTATTTAGACATCAATGTAGTTAGAATATAGACTTTATCCACCAACTTGTTACTAGCGTATATAGTGATTAAATAAACATAGTATGAGTATTTAGTGTATTACTGATATCCAACCCCTAGCAGAGGGACGTTCACCTATTTCAAGAACTTATTTTATTATAAGGGGATAAAACTATATAAGGATCTATCGTTAGATCGGCTCCAAGCATTGCAGGGCGGCGGCGCTCAAACCAACGAACAAGTTTTCAACGAAAAAGAAATCCCAGATCGAAAATTTATTAAACATTAACATCGAGAACTCCTAATTTTTTTAGTGTAACTGTTTAACAGTGTAACAGTGTAACAGTGTAACTGTCTAACAACGACGATAATAATAGGGACTGCATTTTGGTATTTTAATTTGAATAAACGTCATCTTATTTACAACCACTACTCCAATATTCCCGTAGTAACTTTCTACCTAAATTCAAATAATTTTTTAGAAATTTCGAATATCTTATGCAACTTTTCTAACTTGTTAAGAAAAATCTTTTAATAAAGTTTTTCAAATATCGCAAAGTTTTCCCAGCCAGAGGGGTTCATTAAAAATTCCTAGCACTTCTCCGAATTTGAATATTTCATCTGAATATTACTGTCTAAATTACGGCACAAATAATTTCTGCAAACAATTCAGGTAGACGTAATCCTCAGGTCTGTATTTGTCTTGTCAAGTCCAGAACATCTATTTAGGATTTTGATATTTGCCAGAAATTTATTACGTTTAATTAAGTTTGGGAAGGAATTGTCCCCAAATGTTCGTTTAAGGTTTCGGTTCCAGGTCGCTTAACACAATTTTGGAAATTGTATCATTGTAAAGTTATCCTTGTCGAGGATAAATCTCTAAGTAAACTTGTCTGGCAAAGACTCTTACGGCACTTTTTCTCATAAATATTTGACTAGATAATAACATAATTGTTGATTATTTATGTAAAAAGACACTGTTATGCTTAAATAATATAATATAAGTTCTCCCCATTAAATTGACTAATAAACATTCTATGTACAAGGATGTTCATAAGTCAGCCGACTTTGTGAAAATAATAATATAATAATATATTAAACACGTATTGTACATACACTCCTGGCCAAAGAAATCGGGACATCTTAAAAATGGGTCACTTTTGATGTCTCGAATCTCCTAAACCTGTTGTCCGATTTTAGTGTTTTTTTACGGCGGGAGAACTTTCGACACCAAATTGTGTTTGTATAGTCTAAGAGCTAGTGAACCCTCCGACTAACGGTCGTCCTGTAAGGCTAGAAATTTTTCTAGTGATAATTCATAGCACACCAAGGCTAAAAACCATGACCTGGCAGGCCTCGGTGGTGCACGTGTATCTACCAGGTGAATCGAAAAGTGCAAATTTAGGGGGTAAAATAAACTTTCTCCTGTAAGGTTTAAATTTAAGTATGTGTTTGAGTAAGTCATTCAGAAGAAATGTGTACAATGACAGGCGATTCTGAAGAGCATAAGACCTTGCCAGGCGAGGGGAAAGATTAGGGGCTTCTCCTAAAATTATTCTTTTTGCATCGAACAATTTTTTTTAGGTTTTTTGAATCATTACAAACAGAAAACTTCTTTAGTGATTTTTCTCTTAAGTTAACAGTTTTTGTTATATAAGCGATTGAAAATTTTAACACATTTTACACTTACACATTTTAAACCTTAAATCGGACATTTATCTAAAAATTTCAATGTTGCCAAGATACGTAGATATTCCTTAAAAATTGATTGATGAAATCCCGAAGAGTTTTTTGCAATAAAATATCGAAAACCCCTTTTTTTTAATTGCTAATCAAGCAGGTGCGACACTGTAGTATAAGTGAGGACGTTTGAGTTTGCTTAAATTCATTATCTCGAGAATGGGTAAATTTCAAGAGAAATCCTCAGACAGGTCGATTTTTATTTTTAAATTAGGACTTTTTGGCATATATATAATACTAGTAACGTCATCCATCTGAGCGTGATGACGTAATCGATGATTTTTTTAAATGAGAGTAGTGGTTGTGTGGTAGCTCATTTGAAAGGTTATTGAATTTTCTATTCATTAATATAAACATTAACATAATTATTTATACAGGGTGTACAAAAAATTTTTTTTTATTAAATTTACTTTGATTAAATTTGACAAATAGAAGAAAATTTTTTTTTGTACACCCTGTATAAATAATTATGGTAATGCTTATATTACTGAATAGAGAATTAAATAACCTTTCAAATGAGCTATCACACAACCCCTACCCAAAAAGTCCTAATTCAAAAATAAAAATCGATCTGTCTGAGGATTTCTCTTGAAATTTGCCCATTCTCGAGATAATGAATTTATGCCAACTCAAACGTCCTCACTTACTACAGTGTCGCACACGCTTGATTAGCAATTAAAAAAACAAAGGGGTTTTCGATATTTTATTGCAAAAAACTATTCGGGATTTCATCAATCAATGTCTAAAAAATATCTGCGTACCTTGGAAACATTGAAATTTTTAGATAAATGTCCGATTTAGGGTTAAAAATGGCCGATTTCTCAATTTTCAAAACTTTCAATCGCTCATATAACAAAAACTATTAACTTAAGAGAAAAATCACTAAAGACGTTTTCTGTTTGAAATCATTCAAAAAACCTAAAAAATTGTTCGATATAAAAAGAATAATTTTAGGAAAAACCCCTAATCATTCCCCTCGCCTGGCAAGGTCTTATGCTCTTCAGAATCGCCTGTCATTTTACACATTTCTTCTAAATGACTTACTCAAACACATACTTAAATTTAAACCTTACAGGAGCAAGTTTATTTTACCCCCTAAATTTGCACTTTTCGATTCACCTGGTAGATACACGTGCACCACTGAGGCCTGCCAGGTCATGGTTTTTAGCCTTGGTGTGCTATGAATTATCACTAGAAAAATTTTTAGCCTTACAGGACGACCGTTAGTCGGAGGGTTCACTAGCTTTTAGACTAGTACCTGAGGCAATTGAAGGGTCAAATTTTATTACAGGAAATTTAGACAGAGCGCGGTAAAGCAGGTAGCTGGGTAATTACTTGGGTTTTCTCAATATTTTATTATCACTTATCACTTGCATCTAAATTATTAGTCACGAATATTATTCAGTTGTATTTTATTTCTTGTTTGACGTCTTGTTTGTACATAGATAGTATTTCATACAGTACCAAATTTTTTCTCCAATGATTTACTATATTATGGCTTGGAAATGTACATTATGTTCTTTGTTAACGGACAAATTGCCGATGACATACAAAAATTTATTTTTTTTACTAAATAGTCAAAACAGTCTAAAATTTTTGCAACATTTCAATTATCTTTAGAGTCAATTAAAATATTTGTGGACTTTGAAAAAGCCATTCGTTGTGCTGTATTGTGCATGTGAGCTAATGTAAAAATCGAGGCCGTTTAATAATGCCGTTTTCACTTCATCATCCAGCCTCAAAAGTCCACTGCTGAACATAGGCCTCCTCCCCTCGTTTCCAACCCCATCTATCCTGCGCCGCCCTCATCCAGTTTTTATTTACCTTTCTTAAGTCGTCAGTCCATCTTGTAGGCGGTCGACCGACGCTTCTCTTGTCTTCTCTTGGCCTCCATTCCAATAACTTCTTCGTCCATTGCCCATCTGTCATTCTGGCTACGTGTCCTGCCCATCTCCACTTCAACCTGGCTATCCTCTCGATGACGTCAGTCACCTTTGTTCTTCTCCTGATTTCTTCACTTACCTACATTAAAACTGATATAAAAAAATGAAGTTTGAAAAAATTCAATATCTGATTTAACTTAACGAAGTTGAAGAATGCTTTGTTTATGATTTTCTTGTCATAGATATAAACCTAAACAATTGATATTATGTGCAGATTATTTACCGGAAAATTACATAATCTATAGACTGTTTCCATCACAGATATGATCTAATCAGAATCCATGTCTACTACGAGGACCAAGAATGTCTGTGAATGGCTGTGAACCCTTCCATTCGAGGTTTAATTCTTCTTTTTACTCAACGCATCCTTTTGTTTTTATGCTTATTGAAAAGTTTTAAGTGGATACTTATGTCAAAATAAATAGTGGATACTGGCGACTAATAATAAACAGTGGCTAAATTGGCAATTTTGGAGAAAATGATAGATAAAATACGATTCCAACAAATACAAAATATGTAGATTAGATTTTATTAAAGCTATATCGTATCATTCCTATAATAGCTAATAAATGATTCTATAAGTACATGTACCTATACTGACTAAAAAATGTATAAAAATTACTATACTAAATTTACAATCAAGATGCAGTAGAAATAAACAAACCAAGACACGTTAAATGCTACTAGGAGCACTCCCGAATCATAATTTACAATGTATAAGCTTTGGAATCTCCTTGTAAGACGAGATACCATCTCGCCCAAGCTATTCAACCAAGCGCTAGAAGATGTGTTCAAACAACTGCACTGGGATGGTTTGGGTATAAATATAAACGGGCAATATCTGAATCACTTACGATATGCTGATGATATAGGGCTTTTCATCGATTGTCATTTGTTTCGAGCTTATGTCATGTGTCACATAATATTAATATAGCTACGTCATACGTCTTTGGTTTGTATCATTTTTATTGCCAGTGACGTATGACGTAGATATATTAATATTATGTGACACATGACAGAAGCTCGAAACAAATGACTGTGAATGAAAAGCCCTATTGTATTAATAGCAGAAAGAAGTGAAGAATTACAAAGAATGATGGAAGAACTAGATAGAGAATCGACAAAGATAGGACTGAAGATGAATTACAGTAAAACAAAAACCATGACCAATCAACAAGAAGAACTAGTAATTACAGTGGCACAGACAAGAATAGAACAAGTAAAAGAGTATATATATATCTAGGAAAAATCCCTAGATTAAATAAAGAAAATCAGACCGAAGAAATAAGAATAAGGTTGGCCTGGGCATCATTCGGAAAACTGTCTTATATCCTAAAGAACAGAAAATACCCGCAATACCTAAAAAAAAAGTCTTCAATCGATGTATACTCCCTGTTTTAATATATGGCTGTCAGACATGAACGTTTACAAAAGAGAATATGGAAAAAATAGCAAAGACAGAAAGAGCCATGGAAAGACAAATGCTGAACATTAAATTATCAGACAGGAAAAGAAACGAATGGATCCGTAACAAAACAAAAGTGAAAGACGTCTCTACCCAAGTAGCAAAGTTTAAATGGAAGTTCGCCGGACACACCCTACGGCAGAAGGATGAAAGATGGACTAAGATGATTATACATTCGAGACCATGGAACCACAAACGAAAAAGGGGAAGGCCACAGATGCGATGGTCAGATGACCTGAAGAAACACACTGGGTCAAATGCAAATTTCCCAAGATAGAGAGGCATGGAAGAAGGAAGAGGAGGTTATCCAAGGATGGATGTTTAGGGCTGATTAGATAGATAGAAGCTTTGGAAATCATGATTTGGGATTTACAATGTACCGGGTGTCCCAATAAGAATGGCGCTCGGCCATATCTCAGGAACCGTTTATAGTACAGCTTTGGGAAAAAAAAATTAGAACAAATGTTGCCTCGAGAAAAGCCTGGAAATTATTTTCATAATTGTAAGTCCACCGCTAGAGGGCGTAATTGAATATCAAAAATAAAAAATCTAAATTTTACAAAATTTGCCTAATGAAAGGCCACTGGAAATCCGATTATCGTACTCTTTATAAAATTCTGCGCATATTTTATTTTACAAGTTTAAGTCTACCTGTGCAAATAAGAGGTGGGGGTGAGTGGGAACCTTGTGATGGAAAAATTGCTGTAAGTTCGGTTCTGCTTTATCGATTTTTGCAAACTTGGTCTTGCTGAAAACAGCTCTTTTTCGGCAATGTAATAGTTATAATTTGGAAACAGCCTATTACGTAATATGCCGGCTAGGAGGCGCTATTTTTTTCTTTTTAGAAATCTAGTTTTTTTTGGAAAATATTAAATACAAGTATGTATCTTTTTTCCTGTATTATAAAATTAGACAAAATTAGCAACAGAATACCGAAAACCGCATGTCTATACCTTTTTTCTATCTCGAGATATCTTCAGAAACGTGTAAATTTTAAACATAACGGTTGCTGTCATATAAGTGGAAATATATAGAAGCAAGTAGTGTGCTGTGGAAAAAAACAAAGAAACATTTTCCAGATGTCACCGTATATAATAAATCATAACAAAATATGAAAAACTCTACTACTGGGGTGACGTCTTTGGGGATATTTCATTGCATATATTCTAGCCGCAACAGTTGCATTTCTTATGCATTCAAAGAATGTGGCTATCATGTCAAATGCTTCTTAGTTTGTAAGAATCATCTTTAATTTCACTCTGTATAAATTTTATATAAAATTTAATAGAAACAAACCGCAACAAACCATCAATGAACAAATTTTTATGTTTTATTTATTTGACACATAACTTAACACATGATGGATTTTTGAAGTTAATACTTCTAATAGTCCTATTTTTTCCATAGCACACTACTTGTTTCCACTTTGATTTCCTAACTTAGCTTACCGGTGACAAAAACAGTTACGTATTTATCTTAGTTGGGATTAGGATAATTGATATTAAAATATAATGAAATAAAAATTAAAAATTTGTGTAGAAAATCTGACGTTTTTACATTTTCTACGATTCATCGAGAGAAAAGCAAATGCGCGGAGGCAACAATTCATTAAAATTTACATATTAACGCTATTTTTTTGGTATTATTTTAAGTATTAAAATTAGTGTAATATTTAAATAATAATAAAATTAAACTGTTTAAAATATATTTATTTCGTTAAAATGATAATAAGAGAAGTATAACTTCTTACTCGCGTACAAAGTACACACACTCTTTTTTTATTATATTTTATAGTGTTACTTGTCTTATTGTTGTTTTGATTCATTATATACGGTGACATCTGGACAATGCTCCTTTGTTTTTTTCCATAGCACACTACGTGCTTCTATATATTTCCACTTATATGACAGCAACAGTTATGTTTAAAATTTATATGTTTCTTAAGATATCTGGAGATAGAAAAAAGGTATCGACATGCGGTTTTCGGTATTCTGTTGCTAATTTGGTCTAATTTTGTAAAACAGGAAAAAAATACATACTTGGATTTAATATTTTCCAGAGAAAACTAGATTTCTAAAAAAAAATAGCGCCTTCTAGCCGGCATATTATGTTATAGGCTGTTTCCAGATTATAACTATTACATTGCCAAAAAAGAGCTGTTTTCAACAAGACTAAGTTTGTAAAAATCGATTAAGCAGAACCCGACTTACAGCGATTTTTTCATAACAAGGTTCCCACTCACCCCTACCTCTTATTTGCACAGGTAGACTTAAACTTGTGAAATAAAATATGCACAGAATTGTATGAAGAATACGATGATTGGATTTCCAGTGCCCTTTCATTAGGCAAATTTTGTAAAATTTTGATTTTTAATTTTTGATATTCAATTACGCCCTCCAGTGGTGGACTTACAATTATGAAAATAATTTCCAGGCTTTTCTCGGTGCAACTTTTGTTATAATTTTTTTTTTCCCAAAGCTGTAGTATAAACGGTTCCTGAGATATGGCCGAGAGCCATTCTTAGTGGGACACCCGGTACATATATACATTGTAAATAATTATGATTCGGGAGTACTCCTAGTAGCATTTAACGTGTCTTAGTTTGTTTATTTCTACTGCATATTGATTGTAAATTTAGGTAGTGTATATTAATAATATTCAGATATTATTACAGGTTTCGAGAAATAAAATGTATATGTTTATGAAAATAATTTCCAGGCTTTTATATATTGTTATGCATGTATTATAACAAATACATTAATTAATTATGGTATTTTATTTATGCCGCAACTATATTTATTTTGGTGTCGAATATTCCTGTAAGATAAAAACCGGCCTTTGATGTAGTAGGCCTAAAATCCTAAGAATATGGATGTAGTAATAGTGTTGCTCCACAGGTAAATGTCATTGTATACCGGGTGTAACAATAATACTGTGTTTTTTCCTGAAAGTTCGTAACGTCCTGTGGAATATTCTATTATTTAAAAAATATTGAAATTAAAACTCAATTGTAGCCTTAGCCTTTCTTAACATTCTGCTTTTTGACTCATTCACTTATGTTGGATAATGAAAAAGTTAGGTACCTTGGTAACTAGACCTTTCTTCATCAATACAGGGTGTTCCTAAATAAGTTCGACACACTTTAAGGGGTAATTCTGCATGAAAAAATAATGACCGTTTGATTTACACCATTTACTATTTGCTATAATATTTACAGGAGTGTCACTGCTCTCTCTCTCTCGTGTTTAGCGTACATTACCTAGCAACACGGCCAGGTGGGCAAGTCAGTATACTATTCGAAATGAAAACGAAAGTATACCGGTTTTTAATGAGTTGAGTCTCTATAATTTGGCTGAAATGACAAAGAATATTCGTGTTAAGTTTACGTTATAACCACTTGTGTGATTATTAAAACAATTTTAGTGTCAGGATCGCGATAACAAAACTAGATTATACTAAACCAGCATTTTTCTGGATGGATCGGAAGACGTGGAAACACACCGTGACCTTTAAGGTGGCCAGACATTACTCCTATGGATTTCTCAATTTGTTACATTATTAGGAAGAGAGTTTGTGCGTGAGGATCGAAACCTCGAAGATCTCATTGGATAACAAACGAGTTTATATCATCAATATCATATCACCAAGATCTGAAGATCTCAGATGATTACTCGCAAGGTTAGCTCAATCACAAAAAGATTATTTAAGGTGTATTGAGATGAATGGTGTGGTAATGGAGTGGTGGAAAGGTGGAGTGGAATTTTAAACACTTGTTGTGCATAATACACTCCTGGCCAAAAAAATCGGGACACCTTAAAAATGGGTCATTTTTGATGTCCGAATCTCCTAAACCTGTTTTCCGATTTTAGTGATTTTTTAAATATGTTATAGCCTTATTCTCTAAGAATATGATTGTAGCAATAGTGTTGCTGAACAGGTAAATGTTGTTGTATACCGGGTATAAAAATAATACTTTGTTTTTTCCTGAAAGTTCTAACACCCTGTGGAATAATCTAGCAATTAAAAAATATTAAAATTAAAACTCGATTGTAGCCCTAGCCTTTCTTAACATTCTGCTTTTTGACTCATTCACTTATGTTGGATTATGAAAAGGTTAGGTACCTTGACAACTAGCAATGTTCTTCATCAATACAGGGTGTTTCTAGATAAGTGCAACACACTTTAAGGGGTAATTCTGCATGAGAAATAATGACCGTTTAATTTTTAAACACATGTCTGTAAATGCTTCGTTTCCGAGATACCGGATGTTCAATTTTTTTTTACACACTTACGATTTATTTATTGCTCTAAACCCGGTTGAGATATGCAAATTAAATTTAGTCGGTTTTAAGAGACAGTTAATGCGCATTTTTTGACATACAACTAATATTACCGGGTAATATGACCCGTACGCACACCAATGGTGAATGTAAAATACATAATTGTATGCCAAAAATGCGCAATAACTGTCTCTTAAAACCCACCAAATTTAATTTGGATATCTCAACCGGTTTTGGATCAATAAATAAATCGTCAGTGTGTAAGAAAAAATTTAACATCCGGTACCTCGGAAACGGCAAGAAAACTCCGGCGTCTAGAAAACTTCATAAGTTGGCAAATAGCACCTGAGCAGGCTGGATTTGTAAAGGGCAGAGGTACCAGAGAACAAATCCTTAATGTAAGAAACATCACACAAAAAGCCAGAGAATACCAGATCCCGATATTTATATGTTTCGTCGATTATACAAAGGCCTTTGATAATGTTAGATGGGACAAACTATGGAACATATTGACGACAATGGGTGTACCTAAACACTTGACTCACCTTATTAGCAAACTGTACCAAGATAACCTGGCATATATTCGAATGGACGGATACCTGTCTGACAAATGCACTTTGGAGAAGGGAGTACGCCAAGGATGCGTTTTATCTCCCTTATTATTTAACATCTATTCGGAGTTCATAATGCGCAGAGTCTTGGATGGTTGGGAGGTAGGAGTGAACCTAGGTGGTGTTAAGATATCTAACTTGCGTTTCGCAGACGACACTACACTTCTAGCCTCTACTCCGGAAGAAATTACTGAATTATTAAAAAAACTCGAGGTAGAAAGTGCTAAATTTGGACTCATGGTTAACTACAACAAAACCAAAATCATGGTTATTGATCGCCAACAACAGTTTCCTGAAACCCAAGCTATTGCGGGATGCGAGGCAGTCTCATCTATGATATATCTTGGAGCTCTAGTTAACAACACAGGCAATTGTGAACCCGAAATTAGAAGACGCATTCAACTAGCAAGAGCAGCAATGAGTGAACTAAACGGGGTCTGGCGTGATCGTCACATTACTATGACAAACAAAAAGAGACTCGTTTCAACTCTGGTCTTTTCCATATTTTACTATGCATGCGAGACATGGACAGTCAAAGAATCAGATAGACGACGTATAGACGCCTTTGAAATGTGGACAGGGAGACGCCTGCTTCGAATTCCATGGACGACTCGCCGTACAAATATCTCAGTTCTGGATGAAATTAAACCGGATCAGCGTCTCTCCAGTACCGTTTACTCTAGAATTTTAAAGTTCTTTGGTCATATTCATCGAAGTGATCACAAAATGGAGCGGTTGGTGGTAAAAGGAAGGCCTCAGACTCAACGCCAACGCGGAAGATCTCCACAGCGATGGGCGGACATTACTAAAAAGCTTCTCAACAAACAGTATACTGAGGCAATACATGTAACTGATGACCGCGACCAGTGGAGAAATATTATCAATCAAACTGTCCGAACTGCTGAAGCCCAATTATGAACCACAACACATCTACTAAGATGTTAATGACTATGATGATGACCTCGGAAACGAAGCATTTGCAGACATATGTTTAAAAATTAAACGGTCATTATTTCTCATGCAGAATTACCCATTAAAGTGTGTTGCACTTATTTAGAAACACCCTGAATTGATGTAGAACATTGCTAGTTGTCAAGGTACCTAACCTTTTCATAATCCAACATAAGTGAATGAGTCAAAAAGCAGAATGTTAAGAAAGGCTAAGGCTACAATCGAGTTTTAATTTCAATATTTTTTAATTGCTAGATTATTCCACAGGGTGCTAAGAACTTTCAGGAAAAAACAAAGTATTATTTGTATACCCGGTATACAATAACATTTTCCTGTTCAGCAACACTATTACTACAATCATATTCTTAGAGAATAAGGCTAAAACATATTTAAAAAATCACTAAAATCGGAAAACAGGTTTAGGAGATTCGGACATCAAAAATGACCCATTTTTAAGGTGTCCCGATTTTTTTGGCCAGGAGTGTATTATGCACAACAAGTGTTTAAAATTCCACTCCACATTTCCACCACTCCATTACCACACCATTCATCTCAATACACCTTAAATAATCTTTTTGTGATTGAGCTAACCTTGCGAGCAACCATCGGAGATCTTCAGATCTTGGTGATATGATATTGATGATATAAACTCGTTTGTTATCCAATGAGATCTTCGAGGTTTCGATCCTCACGCACAAACTCTCTTGTTAGTAATGTAACAAATTGAAAAATTCATAGGAGTAATGTCTGGCCACCTTAAAGGTCACGGTGTGATTCCACGTCTTCCGATCCATCCAGAAAAATGCTGGTTTAGTATAATCTAGTTTTGTTATCGCGATCCTGACACTAAAATTGTTTTAATAATCACACAAGTGGTTATAACGTAAACTTAACACGAATATTCTTTGTCATTTCAGTCAAATTATAGAGACTCAACTCATGAAAAACAGGTATACTTTCGTTTTCAGTTCGAATAGTATACTGACTTGCCCACCTGGCCGTGTTGCTAGGTAATGTACGCTAAACACGAGAGAGAGCAGTGGCACTCCTGTAAATATTATAGCAAATAGTAAATGGTGAAATAGAAATCTATCTCTCTATCTAATTAGCACTAAATATCCCTCCATCATTAAATGATCTTCAATAATTTTAACAATTCCAATTGCTTTTAATTAAGAAATTACCTATAATTTCTCAAATAGAGAATTCAAAAAATGAATACGTTCACCCAAAACAAAGGCCACTATAATCTCCTTCTACTTATACCATCTGAAAGAGAAGAAGATTTTAGAGTTAGATGTTTTCAAGCCAGAAATATAAATGTAACACGGGGCTTAGATTTCTATAAAAATAGTCAAAAACTGTAAAACCTCTAGAGATGTATGGATTTATATAGAATCCATAATGTTTTTTACATAAGAAATTTTGACCAGCTTTCATTACGGCACTATTCTCATATTGTAAGTAATAAAAACATATAAAATTACTGTCATTTTTTCATGTTAATTTATTGCATCATTTCCATGATGATTTTCGTGACTACCAACGAAATATTGGAATAAAGAATAAAGAGCTTAGCCTATATTCTTTCAGCTGTTTTCCCAAAAGAGTCGCGTTTTATCTTCTATATATTTTATACACTGTGGGCCGAAATAAAGGAGTACATTTTTAGTTGAATAGTGCTAATAGCCTAACGTGTACTCAATATGGGTGCAAATTTGGAAGCAAAAAGAACGTACAGGGTCGGACTTATAAAAAAAATTATGTAACGGTGCATTTGAGCTCGTTGCAAATGAAAACTGTCTTAGATATAATTGAACTGATATACTCTTTTGGTAAGTTAACTATCCAGAACACTTCAGTAAAAAATAAAATTTTTCAAAATTATCGGTCTCGCAAATTATCATTTTTTTTATTAAATTAGGAACATATAACATTTTAACAAATAACACATTTATGAAAACAGTTTAATAATTTTAAAACTTAGAGTAAAATATTATGAATGTGGCCACCATTATTGTTTACTACTTCTTGAAGTCGTCTGCGCCATAAATTAATAGCCCAATTTACTACACCCTGTTCAAAATTTTTCCAAACAAACTGCATTCTTTCTTTGAGCTATTTCACGGATTCAAATTGTTGTCCGTCATACAAATTTTGTTCGAAAATTACCCAACTGGAATAGTCAAGCGGATTTAATTCTGGGCTGTTAGGTGGCTGCATCTCTGGCTCAATTTTCACTCAAAAATACGCTTGTATTGTGGGAAGTGTGCGAAGGAGCACCATGCTGCTGGAAAGTGTAATCGTCACATACTTCTTCAATTTCAGGTAATAGGTGCTGCAAGATTTGTTCTTTTAAAATCAATGGAAAAATCCCAATAGTTGGCTGTATACCATAGTTTAAAAACCTATACAGAAGTAAAAACTTCAAATTGTATTTTGGTATAAAATAGTTTATTTAAAACTTCTAAAAGTCATCCACATGGATTGCAAAACGTTTTCGTTCTGAACAGAACATCTTCAGTGCATTCCGCAAAGAGTTGGTCTGTGCTAATTCAAATGGCAAGTACCTAGTTTTTTCGAGCAGGGAAGCATGTTGCTCTTTAGGCACATACATATTTTAATCTAGTAACATCGACTTGTAGTCATAATATTTTATCATAAGGTATAATGTAAGCCATATATTTTGAAGTTACCACCTTCATTGGTGTGCTAGTTACAACTACGTTGCGGAATGCACTGAAGATGTTCTGTTCAGAACGAAAACGTTTTGCAATCCATGTGGATGACTTTTAGAAGTTTTAAATAAACTATTTTATACCAAAATACAATTTGAAGTTTTTACTTCTGTATAGATTTGTTCTTTTGTTTGTGCAAAAATCAGACGACATTTTCCCGACATGGATACTGCACCAGAGACCATTACACCTTTTGAGATATGACTTTTTTCAATTAAAAGATGCTCTAGTGAAATTTCTCTCTTAAATTATACGTCATAATACACCCTATTATTTTGGGTATTTTTAGGAGGCCGTAAATAAAACATTCTTTCATCTGAAAACCATACTTTTCTAATGTATTCACGAGAGCGGATCCTTCTTAGTGGCAAATTGCATCTTTCCAGTCAATTTTATCTTACATTGGCAGTAAGTCTTTGACAGTAAACTTTTTTAAATACTTTAAGATGGCAATCTTCTTTAATGATTCTTCGAACTAATGTGCGGCAAATCCTAGTTTCTTTTGCGATTTTCCTTGTTCAAACAGATTTGCCAAGTTGCATATTTCCTAAAACAACCCTTACTCTAGCAATATTTGCTTCAGTTCTTGAGGTCCTCTTCCTTCCTCTTCAACTTTTATGTTCAATAGACCCACGGGTTTCCCTTAGATGTCTTAAGAACTTTCCTATCGTTCCAATATGCCAATTTTCTCAGGAAATGCATTTACAATTTTTTTTGCACGATAATTATATTTATCACGGTAATATTTAAATAATATTCTGTCCTCTTAACAAATAACACATTTATGAAAACAGTTTAATGAAATGTTCTGTCCTACATAAAGGTGGCATGATGAATTGACCAATTTACTTATTTAACTCGGGAGCAGTCGCGCCGTGAGAAAAAATCTCACATTTTATCCTTTTCCGTGTTAATTTGATGAAATATTTTTCAATTTTGCTTTCCACTCGTAAATGCCCCGAGGAAGATCGTAGTAATGCGTAGAAATTTTTTTAAATTTTTTTTTTATTTTTTTTTTAAATTATTTTTTATTTTTTTATCTTTTTTGTGGAATTTATGACTTTGGTGAGAACTAATTAGCTTTATAATTGTTAGAAATAGATATTTTTAACCCAACACGTAAATAAAAATATTATTAAATAGAAATTTGATTTAAATTCGTATTTAAATCTAAATTGTGAGATTTTTTCTCTACGCGCGACTACTTACGTTAGAGAAGTGCGCGCGACTACTCCCGGATTAACTATAAATGTCAAACAAATTCCATGACAACCTAAGCAGTCATGGCTTACTAAGTAAAATTGACATTAAGCGTTTGAGAAATTCTTAAGATATTTAACAAAAATTACTGCTAATATGAGGCAAAAACGATGGAAAAGATGTAATTTAGTGTTAAGAGGGTTTCGTTCTGGTGAACATAATATTATAAAAGTACTCGAATAAGATTTCCCAATTTAAGAAAAAATGATATTTTACAAATTCAGGATTTTTTTAGATTTTATGGCGAAGGCGCCTTCTGAACATTATATTAAAAAATGATATTTTGCGAATCCGGTAATTTTGACAAATTTTATGTTTACTGAAGTGTTCTGGATAGTTAACCTACCAATAGAGCATATCAGTTCAATATTAGCTACGACAGCTTTTATTTGCAACGAGCTCAAATGCACCGTTACATAAATTTTTTTATAAGACCGACTCTGTACGTTATTTTGTTTCCAAATTTGTTACTCCAAATATAATTTTCCAAAAACAAAAAAGTTACTTTCAACTAAAAAATGTACTCCTTTATTTCAGTCCACAGTGTATACATATTATATTAGTTACATCCTTTTTATACTTAATTACTATAATCCGACGTTCGGTACATTATCCAGCAAGAACTAATTCTACATGTCTTGGATGATCCAATGTAATTAGTGAACTAGAGCATAACGTATTTAACCAAATGTAAACTGCACACCAAGTAAATATCCTATTAGACACATACGTCAGAAGTGAACAATTCAAAGAAAACAGAGTGAATGGATAATAAAGCGAATTTAGCAGTTTTAAACCTGATATTAGATAGATAGATATTTATTTATTTATCATAATAGATAATACACAAAACAAAAACATTGCACTCCACACCTGTACAAATTACATAAGAATTGTCAAGGCAAGGAGCGCTGTATAATTATCATAAAGTATTACAAAAATTAAAAAAAAACTTGAGACTAAACAAATAAAGAAATAAGCATTGTCAAATTAAATTAATCAGAAACATTCAATATATAAACAAAAAAAAAGAGAAAATAAAATAAAAAAATAAAAACACTGGAAGTACAACAAACATTGCCAATTGGTTTCTAGGTCTTAGTTTTAATATAATGGACTAATAATCTCTTAAAGATAGTTGCATTATGGCTATTTTTAATGTGGTAAGGTATATTATTGAACTGTAAAATTTCTTTATGAAACAAGCTTTTCATTGAACTGGACTTGTTGGTTGTTCTAACATAAAAATTTATTGAATTTGCAGCTCTAGTGCTATGCTCATGAACATTTGCTATCGGGACCAACTGAATGTCCAAATACTCAGGCAATAAATGGTTTACCATCTTAAATAAGAATGTCATAGACTGGACACTGGACATACATAAAATGTTCAACTTTTAACCAATTTAAAGTTTTCAGCATATCTTGAATTCGAGTATATCGATTGCATCTCAATATTACTCGCATAGCCTTATTTTGGAGAATTTGAAGCCTGTCATAATTAGAACATCCTGTATAATTCAATGAACAACAATATAAAAAGTGAGGTAATATTAACGAATTATAAATTGTTAATTTAGTTTGAAATGTCAAAAATAGTGATACTTTTCGAAAAAAACCTATTTTTCCCTATCTTTCTGCAAATGTAATCAACATGTTTACTAAAAGTTAGTTCCCTATCCAATATGAATCCCAAATACTTTATTTCCTGAACCATTTCAAGTTTTTCATTATTCAATTTAATTTGAACATCCAAACTTAAGAATTTCCCGAAAAGAGTATTATTACCAATAAACATGTATTTGGATTTTAATTCATTGACTTTCAATTGGTTTAACTTAAATATTTCAGTCAATAAATGCAATTCACGATTCATCGTGTCCACTACATCAACAAAATCTTCCCCATAAAAATATATTAATGTGTCATCAGCAAAAAGATGAATTTTACATTTGCTTAATACGTTTCCCAAATCATTAATGTATAATATGAAAAGTAGAGGTCCAAGTACACTGCCTTGCGGCACACCAATATCATTTAACTGTGGATTTCACTATTTAATTTAGTCCTTTGGTACCTATTTGACAGATAATTTTCCAGCCAATTAAAAACTGTCCCGTTAAAACCATATTTCTTTAATTTCAAAAGAAGTATATGCTTGGGCAAATGGGTAAATTGCTTGGGCACCAGGCCCTTCTCTAAACTCATATTAATTAAATTTAATAAAGGATACCCTAACACATGAAATAGATTTTTGATAATATCAAGACCTACTTCATCCGTACTATTTTTTTTATATTGAAATTTGATTATATCATATAGCTGGTTTAGTGATATGCTCTCAAAAGTTTCAAAATTTACATCAGATGAAACAACTGTCTGCAAATTTAAATTAGTGTCACTATTTTGGTCAAAACTTACAATAGTACCTTTAATACTATCAACATAATATTGATTTAATATGTTTGCCAAATTTACACTATATGTTACACCTTCATGTTCAAGACTTTGAAATTGTGATATAGTTTTATTAGTTCCTACTAACTGTTTGAGATGTTTCCACATTTGTTTAGAATTACCCCTATTCCTATCAATATTTGACTCATAAAATCTAATTTTAACTTGTTTTAAAATTATAACACAGTTATTTCTTTCAATTTTATAGTTATTCCAATCTACGCAATCGTTTGTAAACAAAAATCTTTTATAAGCAAGATTTTTATTCTTAACTAACAATTTACAAGTGTTGTCAAGCCATTTATTACCAAAGTTCTTAACTTCCACAGTTTTAACTGGTGACACTCTATTCAAAACATCTAGGATATTATTGATGAAAGTATCAGTAACTTCATTGATGTTTACCGAAGAATATGCCCAATCTTTTTCAATCAACATGTTTTCCATATTATCATATATTATTTTAGAACGAATTTGTTTTTTTCAATGACTTCACTTTTAGTTACTTTATTATTGAGCACATGGACAATACAGTGATCAGATATTATGTAATTTTTTTCTACATGAGCAGTTAACGTATAGTCATTACTTATGACATGATCAATCATATATTTTGAATCTTTAAAAATTCTTGTATATTCATTTACAAGTTGCTGCATTCCATTATTTTCTATATATTCTTTCAATTTACTTTTACCCTGACAATTTTTATCATAATGTATGTTGAAATCTCCAGCAGTGACTATACTACAACTCCTATGTGATTCATAAAAATCATCCATCCACTTGAAAAATACATCAATTAATTCACCTATACTATCACTTGGCGATCTATAAATACCCACTATTCCGTAATATGATCCATTAATTACAACATCCAAAGACAAAACCCACAAACTCTTGTCAATAATAAATGTTTTGATATTGTTGACTTTTATGTATTCTTTCGTATAAATTAGAACTCCTCCTGTATGACGACTACTAGAATCACAACGCAATCACAATACTTCATCCTAAAGTTCAAACAAATATCATTAATGGAAATAATATTTATGGACGTATAATAAGTAACGATAAAAATTTTAATTTTTGTTTGTCTGTTTTTTAACCCTCTTCTTCTCTTCATCTTTTGTATAGACATGACTCTGTCTGTTCCTTCAATGTGCCTCTGGTAAGTTGTCGTTCCATCGTTTTCGTGGTCTTCCCACTGATCGTCTTCCGATTGGGGAATTGTGTCTCGCCGTCCTTACTACTTTATTTTTTGTCACTCGGCTTATGTGATCATTTCATTCTATTCTTCTGTTTCTTACCCAGTTATTAATGTTGTCCACCTTGCACCTCTGTCGTATATCTGCACTTCTAGCTCTGTCCCATAGAGTCCTACCATCGATTTTTCGGAGGGTTTTAATCTCCGCTGTTTCGAGCAATCTTTTTGTCCTTTCTGTGTTGGGTCGTGTTTCTGCCGCGTATGTCATTATTGGTCTGATAACTGTCTTGCAAATTCTTCCATTCATTTCTTTTCCAATATTTTTATTAATGATATATTTTTTAACTTTAGAAAGACAAATATGCTTTAGGTCACGTACAAAGAATGCACGAAGACAGAATATTGAGAACAAATACAAAACTGGAAACCGCAAGGTAGAAGAAGAAGGGGTAGACCGAGAAAAAGTTGGCAGGCAGGAATAAACAAAGCCATGGATGAAAGAGGTCTGCAGGTAAATCAATGTGAGGACAGAGAGGAATGGCGAACGGGTATCGGAAGACGGAGAACGTTGTAAACCGATAATATAGGAAAAATATTGAGTAAAAAGTCTCCAAAATATTGCATTTGCGTCCGATTTTCTAAATACCTGCCTTTGTTCCTAAAAATCTCAAATAATTAGTACTTGTCGGCATACTGCTACTTTTTTGGATGCCATAATTAGCGTTTATATAATTTAAAAATATAGTAAGACGAAATTTTATTATCAAAAAGCAAATCCTGCCTAAATCTTTACAAAGCAGCTTCAAATCTATTTCATCATCGACGATGTGTGATGTACTATGAGGCTGGGAAAAAAGTCCTTCCCGAAAAAGGGGCAAAATGATTGGAATTGTTTATATTTAAAGAATTCCTTGCCCTATTTTCCAAGACTGAAAGTGATTACAAAAAGGATATATTAAATAAACATAGCAATTGGCAAAAAAAGGATAAAATGAATATATGATTCTTTTTTGCCTTTTATCGTCCATGTTTGATTGTAGGCCTCTCTCCTTATAGGAACTCCTTTCATTGGTCTCTTTCCTGAGCAACCTTTGTCCAATTTGTTCCGGCTATTATTTTAATATCATCAACCCATCTCATCTCTGGTCTTCCTTTTCGTCATTTACTTTCGTAAAGTCTCCAATGCTGTATTGTTGAGGTCCGACGTTGGTATTTTTGTCTAGCAGGTGGCCTGCGATGCTCCATCCATTTAAATTTGGCAATTTGTGTTGTTATGTTCTCGACTTTTAAATAATTGATGGATTCGACCGTTACTTGATGGAAGTTCATTTTATATAACAATATAACACTGAAAACGTTTGTTTTCTATACTTCCACAAAATTTATTACAGCTATGTGACTACTGCTGTTTCGGCAGAGTGCCTTTCTCAAGTGATTTAGGTTACTATGGGATTGCCTTTTTAAAGTCTTTAACTGAAGAGGTTGAGGAGTGGGGAACTGTTGGTCTCGAGCTGGTCATTCAGAATTATATCTGTATTTTCAATTTATTAATTTCCATAGATTCTAGTAAAGATAGCTTAAGGCATTTATTTTGAATATGCAGAATTTGAAACTGTTCATTAAAAGAAAGATTATGATCTAGAAGGTGAAGTGCGTATGTAGAAATGTCTGTTTTCTATTGTTGAAAGCCCGTTTGTGTTCTGTTGTCCGTTTGTCAAAGGTTCTGCCAGTTTGGCCGATGTAAGTTTTCGGGCAGTCACCACAAGTAAGTTTTTAAACACCACTCTGTAGTTGTTTTCTCTTTCGGCTCTTATTGTTCTTAATATATTTGCTTATGTTGTTGTTAGTTCTAAAAGCTGGTGTTATTCCTTTATTTTTTAATTATCTCGCTATTTTTGTTGTTATCTTGCCAGTATATGTGATAGAGCAGAAGGTACTGGGTTCTTTCTGTGGTGGTGTATAGACTAATTTCAGGGCTTTCTGATGGAGTTTTTTGTTTACAATTTTGTTAATTTGTTGTTCGTTATAGCCATTATTTATTGCTATTTGTTTAATGATGTTCAGTTCTATCTCGAAGTTATTTTTTGACATGGGAATAATTTCTGTCAGTCTATGTATCATGCTATGACTAATTTGTGTTGTGTAGCATGGGATGATGAATTGTGTATAGTTGTGTCAATATGGGTAGGTTTTTGATATACCGAGAATTTATGTTTGTTGTGCAGTCTGGTAATTTTTACGTCTAGAAAGTTTATGTACTTATTCTGTTCTGTTTCTATTGTAAACTCAACATTACTATGAAGTGAATTAATGTATGACAGAAATTTGTCAAGTTGCCTGTTAGTTCCTGTAAAGCATACTTGTATATCATCCACGTATCTCCGCCAATATAAGAACTGTTTAAATACGGGATGTTTAGAAATTGTTGTTTCAAGCTGGTTCATAAATATATCTGATAGCAATGGGCTTAGAGGATTACCCATGTTAAGTCCTGCACTGTTGTTTGTGTATATTTGATTATTGAATTCAAAATACTTAGTCTTGACTTATGCAAATTTCAAGAAGGTGTAAAATTTCAGATGCAATGATCGGATTTGTACTAATATGGTCAAAAAGATGTTTAACTAAAACAAAAGTTTCTGTATTTTATTAACCAGTTTTAGTGTATTTTTTACGGTGAATTTAGGTGAAAATTTAGTGTATTCTGCAATAATATATGACAGTTTTTTTTAAGGTTTATATGACGGAGCTGTATAAACAGAAACTACAGGCCTTATTGGGTGGCCAGGTTTGTGTAGTTTAATAAAAGGGTATAATTTAGGAGGTTGTGTGTTCACAATATTTATTTTTAGGTATTTCTGTTCTGTTGGACTTAATATTGATTTTGAATTTTCAATGGCTAGTTTAATTTGGTTTCGGTATTTCTCTGTGGGGTCTTTGTTTGGTGTTATACTATTTTGGTTATTTAAAAATTCTACTGTTTTATTATTATGGTCTCTTTTCCTGTTACAAAGAGAACCAAATATCCCTTTCAATCAAAAATAAAACAATAAGACATGACATAATATTTACAAAAGCAGACAAAGGTAACACTACTATTGCTATAGATAAAAGAGATTATAATAATAAAAAAAATAGAATTCTTAAATAACCAAAATAGTATAACACTAAACAAAGACCCCACAGAAAAATACCGAAAACAAATTAAACTAGCTATTGAAAATTCAAAATCAATATTAAGTCCAACAGAACAGAAATACCTTAATATTATGAACCCACAACGTCCTAAATTATACTCTTTTATTAAACTACACAAACCTGATCACCCAATAAGGCCTGTAGTTTCTTTTTATACAGCTCCGTCATATAAACTTTCAAAAAACTGTCAGATATTATTACAGAATACACTAAATTTTCACCTAAATTCACCGTAAAAAATACACTAGAACTAGGTAATAAAATACAAAATTTTAAATTGCCCAACAACTCCAGACTAATCTCATTTGACGTAAAAAGTCCATAAACATTCTAGACGTACCAATTACCAGACTACACAACAAACATGAGTTCTCCGTATATCATAAACCTACCCATACTGACACAACTATACACAATTCATCATCCCATCCTACACAACACAAATTAGTCATAGCATGATACATACACTGACAGAAATTGAATCGGTGAGATGTAAAAGGATAATATTCCATTTTTTGCCAAATTTAGTTAAGATAGCAGTTTTGTTCACTTTTCCAAGCTCTACATACTTAGTCAAAGACAGATAACATTCCATCACATTAAATAGCGCATATTAAGCTACATTTTCTGAAGTGAAATCTAAAAGGATAACATTCCTGGAATGTTATCTCTTTTGACCTCAATTAAATGATTTTCAGCATTGACATTTAAAAGGATAATATTCCATATTTACATAATATATGGATATGTTTTTAGACAAATATCCTGAAATTTCGTCAAATGATGTCAAATATGAGTTCTTTTTAAAACACTATAAAGAAAACTTTGATTTTAAATTCGGTAGGCCTAAAGTTGACGTATGTTCAATCTGCTAAGGACTCTCGGTGAAAATTAAATCTCTTAACCAAAATATATAGTGTGACAGAAATTCCCATGTCAAAAATAACTTCGAGATAGAACTGAACATCATTAAACAAATAGCAGTAAATAATGGCTATAACGAACAAACAGTTAACAAAATTTTAAACCAAAAACTTCATAAGAAAGCCCTGAAATTAGTCTATCCACCACGGCAGAAAAAACCCAGTATCTTCTGCTCTATCACATATACTGGCAAGATAACAGCAACAATAGACAGATACATAAAAAAGAAAGGAATAACACCAGCTTTCAGAACTAACAGCAACTTAGGCAAATATATTAAGAACAATAAGAGCCGAAAGGGAAAACAACTACAGAGTGGTGTTTACAAACTAGCTTGTGGTGACTTTCAACAAAAGAAAAACAGACACTTCTATATACGCACTTCACCTTCTAGATCATAATCATTCTTTTAATGAACAGTTTCAAATTCTGCATATTTAAAATAAAGGCCTTAAGCTATCTTTATTAGAATCTATGGAAATTAATAAATTGAAAAATAAAGATTTAATTCTGAATGACCAACTAGAGACAAACAGCTCCTCACTCCTCAACCTCTTCAGTTAAAGACTTTAAAAAGGAAAACTCATAGTCATTTAAATCACTTGAGAAAGGCACTCTGCCGAAACAGCTGTAGTTACATAGTTGTAATAAATAACTTTTTTTAAAGAACATAGCTTTTTTTTAACATTGTTTAACAGTCGTGTACCTAACATTCCTCTATATATTGCTCTTTCTGTTTTCGCTAGTTTATTCATATTGGCCTTGTTCAGGGTCCAGGTTTGACACCCACATGTCGTGATGAAAAAGATTAAGTGGTTGAACTCAATACCCTCAAGTTTTGGAGTATTTTACGGTTCGTAAGTATGCAACTAAGTTTTCCAAATCCTGCCGATGCTAATCTTGCTCTTCTAGTAATCAAATGAATATATTCATTAATAAAATAAATTAGTTATAATTAAATTTACCCTTATAGCTGCATATCATGAGTTTAACAAAATTAAAGATACACGTGTGTTGGAGATACGTATAAAAATACAAAGTCAAAAGAATATAACATAATACAAAAACAAAGGTACGAAAAATTTCAACATCAAGTACAAAATATAACACCTTTTACACCAGAAGATATAAATATTATAAGTACTTAAATTTATTCTCTCTCTCTCTCTCTCACTACTTCTACAGAAGTAAGGAAAAACAAAAAGGAATTAATGTCAGTTATTGGGACAAGAATGAAGAGATGGGGTGGTAAGGGAAATACTAAGGAAAAGTTGAAGTGATATGTGATGAGGAAATAACGTTAATAATGATAAAGTTGAGGAAAGGGGAATTAAAAGGGATAGAAGTAGAAGTATGAAGAGACAGAAACGAACTAAATAGAGTTGGCTAGCAAGAGATGCAAGTGAACAACTTGACACTCAAAAATGGATACGGCTCGTTTGCATGCCTGTCGAAGAACAGTAGCTCTAAGTAGATAGTTATGATGACTAAAAAAGTCTAAATACTTCTTTCTTCCCTATTTTGACATTAGCGTCGCCTAAAATAATTTTCATATCATATCTGGGTATACTTTCGATTGTTCTGTTTAGTTCACTGTAGAAACATTCTTTAACATCATTATCTTTTTCTACGGACGGCGCGTGAATATTTATGAGGGTGATTTTTTTGTCATTTCCCTTGATCCTGATAGTACATATGCGGTCTGATACCGGTTTAAACTCTACTATTCCTTCTTTTAGTTCTTTTCTTATCATAAAACCTGTGCCTGATATTCGATTCTTTCCACCGCTGTTAAAAAACACTGTATCTTCTATTACTAATACCTATATCATTTTACAGATGAAAATATTATACCGTTACATAAACTTCTTTTTTCTACAAACGTGTTAAGAATGCAATAATACAGTTTAAATTAAATTTTAAAAGACATTTTAAACCACCTTTTTCAAATTGCGCAAGTTGTACTATTCATATTAATGTTAATAAATGAAATATAAATATTTTGACGTTTCACAATTTGACAATTCACTTTTAACTACAGTGCCTTATAATTTTTAAACCACTAGTGCCTTAAAGTAGCATTTTTAACGCTCCTATGGAGTGCTAAAAATTGCATTTTTAACACGGTTGTAGAAAAAGTAATGTAGAAAACATTAAACTCTCCTCTCGAATTTAGCATTTCATTTCTATTATGCTTATATTATTCACAGCGTACACATTTGCCTTTATTTTAACGTTATTTATTATTTTACAGTGGATAAAAGTAAGTTGTGGACCGTGTTACACGGAGGAGTGTCGACAAAATATAAAATTGTAGCGTACATAACGGTTATTTATGTTATTGCGGAAATTTTTATCTGACGGCACTTTCATCGCAATACAGACGTGTTTTAAAACTGCAATAAAACATCACAACAAGCGCGGTCATTTCTTTTCTAGATGACTGTAGGGGTTCATAAACAATTGCTACTTAATAAAGTTGAGCTATATCCTGTGGCGGCGAAATTGTGGTCACGTAGTTTAGAAACTTCACGGGTGGTCGAACCCGGAAACTTCTATTCTGCTACGTTTTGTTCATTTCTAATAATTAGTGACATTATTTATATATAAATTGTCAACGAGCGTGTTTAGAATTTATAATAAAGTAATTTAATTTCACAACTGTTGGAGTAAAATGTGACTTATTCGTGGAGGTAATTAACAATTTGTATACTACAATAATACTTACAAAGATCATAGGGGTGCAGTAGGGTAGTTGTAACAATTTTCATAAAATCGAATACACTGTCTTGGCAGTTGATGAATTAAGCCATTCCCTCTTTTGTGGGTCCAATCTCTGATGTTTCGGAGCCAGGATTTTTTCTTTCTTCCTATATCACTTTTACCTTCGATTTTGATTTCTAATATTACCTCGACCTTTCCAATATTACCTTTTACTAAGAAGAATAGGTAAAGAGAAGGAAGTTGAACTGACAATTAAAAAAAAGAAAACTACAGTATCTCGGACATGTAATACAGGGCGACAAGTATGGCATCCTGTGACTCATAATGCAAGGAAAGATAGATGACAGAAAAAGAATCGGAGGAAGACGAATTCCATGGCTGAAGAACCTGCGAGAATAGTTTGGATGCAGCTCAAAAGAACTATTTAGTGCTACTGCCTCAAAAATTAAAATAGCTATGATGATTGCCAACCTCCGTATTGGAGGCTGTTCAAATTCCCTATGGCGCATTATGTGTCCTAGATATGACGTCTTTCTAATTTTGGTTGTATTGACCAGATGAGGACGTGTGTTCATTATTTCCAATGCTTCCTCATTCGTAGTTCCGTTGGTCCAGCTTATTTTTAGCATTAGGCGGTACATCAATATTTCGAATGAATTCAGTTTGTTGACGTCATACTGTTTTAATGTCCAGGTCTCACAGCCATATAGTAATAGAGACTACACATAACACTTTAGTGTTCTCAATCTTAATTAAACACTCAACGCTACTTTAGTTCGTTGTCAAAAATTGAACTGAAGAAAATTTATAAAGACTGGGTAAAAAGATTTACTGGGTAAAAAGATCTTACACAAAGTAAAAAATTAAGTATCGGATATCTAAACCGTTCCGTACTCAAGTAAAACACCACCTCTAAAAGAAGCGGGACACAGCGATATACCGTTTGCTGGGGGTTGCAGGTGTAACATTGCTCCCTTCTTAAGAGATGGTACCTAATGGAAACTAGTCGGGACTGTAACTGGATGCTGGTATCAGCAACTGGACCCTCTTCTACAACTCTCAGTTGTACAAAAGTGGCAAGGGATGATTTTCGCTCCGAACTAGTAATCATGCGGATTGCCACAGACTAATTCCACATATTTTCGACAATCTTCTAATCTAATTGGCAGCATTCTAGCTTTGGTATGGCTAACTTTTGCACGTTTGACTTTACCACGTGCTCTCTCAATTATTGCAGTAATGCTTCCCATATATCTTGGTAGATATGTTTGTCAATGACAGCGTCTTTTGTTGCCAGATCCAGAAGGTAACGTGACGTATCTCGTAGTTTCAAGCTTATTCGGGGGGTGGCACTTGGCATTGAATCTCTTTAATTCGATCAAAATTTCTTTGAAAGGAATATACCAACCTTAATGCGTCTTATTGCTGGCCGATATGGTATGGATCAGTAAGTAGTCATCGGAAAGTGCAAGTAGATCTTGCTTTTCTTCAGTGATAACACCATGTCTTGCTTTAACAGTGCCTCTATAGACCCCCATGAATTCCTCAAACGTGAGGTCAGGTATTTCTCGGACTTGGTTTACTTCTACTACTTCATCTACGTCGAGGTATCCTTCGAATGGCGTCAACCGGTTAAGGTGTATATATGCATTCTGTATATAGTGAAAGCATCTGCCAGAAACCCCCTTTTGCAAGCAAACGAAAGAATCTTGACCAGTGGAGAGGTTGTAAATAATATTCGATATGCGGACGACACTGTGCTAGTTGCAAGAACAGTAGAAGAATTACAACGATTACTTACAAACATAAAAATTGCTTGCAATAATTATGGCATAAACAACAATAAAAAAAAACAAGTATATGGTCTTTAGTAAAAACATAGCACAACCAGTATACAGTGGAACCTCGATAACTCGGATTAATCGGGACCGCGGCCGATCTGAATTATCGAAAATCCGAGATAGCCGGAGAATATGGTAAAAATTAATAAAATACGGTATACTTACAGATAAACTCCGTTAGAATTGAAATAACATGAAATATATTTATAAATATGCACAGTACCTACTCATTAAAATTACTAAAAAAAACACCAAACACAAACGGAAGCGAACAATACAAGACACACAATACAGTCACAACGATGTAATGTTATTTAAGAACAGTGAAAACTAAAGACCATTGTTTATAAAAGAATTTTTTAAATAGTCTTTCCTAAACATTGCTAAGACAGTTTGAAATAAAAAGGAATAGGTACTACAGACAGGTGGCTGTTGTTTCTGCGGCGTGTGCTATGAGTCATTTTTAATATCGTATAGTTCAAATTACACACATACACATCTCTCAAATATTATATTACATACATTTTTATTGTTGAAAGGTTTGTCTGATAATAAACTATTTTGATGGGAAATAAGCCACAATTAAATTGACAAATACAAAATATTGAAAATAAAAATGTTTATCTGATGAAAATCGGTCCAGGTTAGCCGGACTTCCGGGTTATCGGGGGCCGACTTATCGGGGTTCCACTGTAGTTATATTAGTACAAGCGGCATTTAAATTGAAAAAGTATGAAGTTAAAAATAATACTTTGGAACTTTAATAAACGAAACTGGAGACCAAAACAATGAAATAAAAAGACGTAGTATCTAATTGCCAGGGCCACCTTCATAAAGATGAGAAAATTCTTCTACAACAGGGGTATAAGCATTCCGCTATCATTAAGAATGCTAAGAGGCAACGTATTTCACACGCTATTATCCGGTGTTGTAACCTGGACTCCAAACAGAACAACATAAAAAATATTGAAAGTTTTGAGCTGTAATGCTACCGTCGAATACTGAGGATATGTTGGGTTGAAATAGTCACAAACCTTGAAGTAATAAGCAGAGGCGGCTCGGGATAGTATAAGGTGGTGAGGCACACTACACCTGAGGCATTTTACTATTATGGTTAGCTCCTCTTTAATGGCCAGAAGGTGGATTTTGTTACGTCATAACGCTAGGACGAATCTAGGACCAATAATCCCAGACAAAAGACCCTCACAAATTATCCCTGGACAAGAAATTCCCAGACAAATAATCCCCGAACAAAAAATCCCCACAAAAATCCCCGGACAAAATAATCTCTCGACAAAAAACCCCACAAAAAATCCCGGACAAATAATCTACAAAAATTTTTTATTCAAAATATCCCCACAAAGAATTCCGGACAAAAAATCCTATTTGCTGTCGATTAGTTCTATAAAACTTTTCCAGTGAATGCGATCGACTCAATTGCTTTCGGCCTTACTGCATAGAGTTATTTTGAATTCCAATTCCATATTGAAAACTTCAAATTTTACATAACAAAAGAGTGTGCGTTTTTTCAAAAATCGTGGAAGATATGGAGAATGAGCTAAGGCTGTGGGAATCATGTTGCAATATTATTCGCTTAAATCGTTTGCTCACTCTGATTTAACCCTCGGAGTACGAAGACTGGGTCAAGCGTGACCCGAAATTCACTTATTTCTTAATAATTTATGAAATAATTTTTTTAGAAATCCGATCGATCGTAAGTTCTCCTTATTTGTTTCAATTTATTTTTTCGTATATAATTCGTGAACATGCAAATTACAGTTTTTCCTCTACGCAACATCTATGAGGCTGGGTCAGTCCTGACCCGGTCTTCGGATTTCGAAGAATATTTTCAATATGTTTGTAGGTACACGTAAATCGCAGCCGTCTCTGTTTACGGGTATACGTATTCAAATATATGGCCGGAGCGAATTTACCTATGTCCGTTTTCTGTAAGGTATTAAAATCTGGCCGCCGGAGCGAACTAGTGTATGCCCATGGAGAACCATCTTAAAAAATGTAAATACAATAATTTAGGATTATAATTGTTATGTTTGTTTGTTTTTTTGTTGAATTAAAGATACTGTTTAATAATACTGACCATTTAAAACATCCTTATAAATAAAATGAGAATGGGTCACGCTTGACCCATCTTCGTAATCTAAGTAAGTCACATAATCTCCGTACTCCGAAGGTTAAATAAGTATGTTCAAAAAAATTTTACAAGAAAAACACAACCACAACATACAACATTTTTGAAACATTTAAAGACTACTTTTTTATGTAATTGTAAAAAATAAATAAAGAAAAATAATTTATTATATAGTTATATATTTCACAAAAAAAACACAATCACAAAATACAACATTTTTGAAACACTTAAAAACTACTTTTGTATGTAAACGTCCAATGTGGAAGTGGAAACGTTAATAAAATCATTTTTTAAGTTAAATTGTATAAACTTATTTCTCATTTAGAATAATAAATTCAATAAATGCCACAAAGAACTAGCTTCAGAACAATATATTAGGTGATGATGGACAATGATTTAAAATGAACAATGTTTTAAACATATAAACTTCTAAAATATAATAACTAATCCATTCGTATATACCGCCTGTACATAGAAAGCTATGATCTGCAATCGACTGGTGCTTGTAGTCGGTTCAGTTCGGTTATTCCCATCCCGTTCTGCGGAACCTCAGGCCATTCGGCTATTTTTATTCCGTTCCGCGGAGAGTGCGGCTGGCCTCTAGGATGTTGCATTTTGTTCCTGGAATTGGTGGCACATTTTTCAAATTTTGCCGGTTTGTGGTTTTTGTTCTCTGGTTTTACTGTTGGCGTTGTCCCATACTGTTGCAGATGGTGTGAGGCTTGCTTCAACTGTAATGATTTGAGAAAGTTGGAATGGCACGTGGAAGACGGGTATATAAGAAGATAAAAAGTCAGGGCCGTACGGATTTTAATTTTTTTATTAAAAATAAAGGTATTTAGGAAATTTCAAAAAGCCAAATTATATTTAAAAAATTGATTATAAAACAACGAAATAACGTAAATTGTCGATTGATATACTGGTGAGGCACTGCTTCACCTGCCTCATAGAACAAGCCGCCACTGGTAATAAGAAGAATAGGAAAAGACCCAGAAATTTTGTTAACGATAAAACGAAGAAAACTTGAATATTTGAGTCACCTGATGAGAGGATATAATACGTATTAGGTATTTACTTCAAAATATAATGCAAGGAAAATATAAGGATAACGAAAATCGTAAGGCCGTAAAATAATATCATGATTGCCGAATTTGAGAGAGTGGTTTTGCTGCACCACGAATGAACTCTTTAGGTCAGCTGTAAACAAGGTCAGGATAGACTTGATGATTTCCAATCTCCGAGTGACACAAGAAGAAGAAGAAGTGATATGATGATACTCTGTATAAAATATGTTATGACCTTACTCAAAGTCAATAAACCCTTGAAATCAGTAACCTCGAGTAACATCGAAATATCATGATTGTTATGATTTTTAAACGTGTATAGTGTATATAAAGGTAACGCTAGGGATATAAATTTATCAGTACCAATTGCACTTTTGTCTAAAATTATCGATTTATATCCAGAGTGACACTTTGACGGTTTAAATTATGTCAAAGTGGCACGGTGACAACAAGTCGATAATAATTTTAGAGATCGAGTGTAATTCGCTGAGATTATTTCATGAACAAAACTGTCTTTTAAATCATTTTAACCAATATTTTATTGATATCTTCACCTGAATATTTGCTAAACCTATTTCCTGGTGTTTTATGTGACAAGTTGTAAAACATTAATTGTCATTAATGTCATTAAATCTTCATTTTTGCGTAGTAACGAAGGGCATCTGACTTAATGATTGACGATGGGATATTATCGAAAATTATCGCTGTAATTTTCATTTATATAGGTCAGAATCTCCTATTAATGAAATAATCATATTCAGTATTTAACGTTAATCCTATTGCGACATGCCGTTGGGCTAGATCGCTACTATTGCTGATGTTTATACTCGCAGTTCGAATACCAGTAAATAAAGTATAATGTAGTCAGATTTTTTCATTAAACTGAAGTCAGATCATTTAATTAAATTAAAGATTAAATCTGCTTGATCCCAATCACAAATATTTTTCACCACACCTCAAACACCTTAATCAATTAGTAATATTGGTATAAAAGTATTAAATCTTGCTAAAAGACTAACCTAACTCATAAATAAAGCTAACATATTTCTATTTTTTTATTCATAAAATTGAAGTAGAAAAAATTAGATATAAAACATTATCTTCAAAGGAATTCATTTTTTCAAAAATTTAATGCGCTTATTAATAGCATGTAACTTTTTCAGAATGTTTGTTCAAGTAAAAGCGGTTTTATTAGTAAGCTGACATCTAACATACACGTTTTTAAAGTCGCTTGTGTAGGACTTTTTATAAATTTTTTATTGGTTGATATATTTGATCTGCTACGCTATATTTATGGTATAATATAAGGTAGTTTGACGTAAATACCATCTATACAATAAAACTTCCGTCAGTAAGTTGTTTGCTTAATTTATTTTTGTATATTATCTTAAGTCTGTTTGATTACAGTATGAAAAAAACTTTATTTCATTATTTTTTATATTATAATAATATAGGGGAACTCACTTATGGAATAAATAATTTGTGCCTTTGTTTTAAAAAATTATAAAAAACGCAAAGACCCGTTGATTTTTATATAATATAAACGTTCGATTTTTAAACATATTATATTTAAATATGCCAGGAAATGGAAAAACATAGCATTTTAGCAACCATATTTTTTAGGTATAGATTATCAGTAGGGCAAATCACTAAATTAAATAAATCAAATCAGACCGAAGAAATAAAAAGAAGAATGAGATTAACCTGGGCATCATTTAGAAAACTGTCTTATATTCTAAAGAACAGAAAATACCCAAAGTATTTTTAGGTACCCCAGTACATAAAAATAGTCTTCAACCAATAATCGTGGGCTTACAACTAAAACGCACTAAGTCAGAAATCGGCGAAAATGCTTTTATTACTTTAAGTCATACAGTTCTTCATGCTCTTTTATACAGTAAAACTCACTAACTGAGAATTTTTTATTTCCATTGGTAAATTTCTATTAATAAATAGAATTAAATCAGTTTTGTTACTATTTGTACAACCTAATAGCATTAAAAGGACTTAATTAGTTTTCACATTTCATTTGACTTAGTGCTTTTTGCTTGTAAGCCCACGAATATGCCCTGTCCTCATAATATACGGCTCCCAGACATGGACCTCTACAAAGGCAAATATGACGTAATATAATGTAATATGATGTAAAAAATAGCAAAGACAGAAAGATCCATGGAGAGACAAATACCGAACATTAAATTATCATATAGAAAAAACCGAATGGATCCGAAACCAAAATGAAAGATGTCTCAAGTCTATCTATCTAAGACTTCTTCGGTCCATGTTTAGACATAGGCCTCCGCAATCCTTTTTCCTTCTTCGGACACACCTTAAGGCAGAATGATGTAAGATGAACTAAGACGATTATACATTGGAGACCGTGGAACCACCAACGAAAACGGGGAAGGTCACAAATGCGATGATCAGATGACATGAAGAAACACGTCGGGTCAAAATAGATGCAAATTGCCCAAGATCGAGAGGCATGGAAGAATCAAGAGGAGGCCTATATCCAAGGATGGACGTTTAGGGCTGATTAGATAGATAGATGCATCATCGAAAGATCTATTTTAACTCTTAGGGGGATATCAAATTCTGTTTATTTTTTCATCATCGTCATCTTTTTCTCGACAATCCTTTGTGGATTATGGCTTGGTTTTATATTCGTTAACAACCTGTTCGGTTTGCACCGAACTGTTCTAATTTTTAATATCCTTAAGCTGTCTAAATTTTATCTTATCACCTAATCCTTTGTCGGCAGTCCCGGATTAAGAACTTGAGGCCCCTAGGTAACCCAAGCTAGAAGGCCCCTTAACGTACTTTTGTCTTTTTCCTCCAAAACCTCCAAAAACTGTTTATTTATATAATTTTGCTTAAATTTTGCAATAAAAAATTATTTTAGTTTTTTTTTCGTTATACCTAGTTATCAATAGACGAATGATTTATTTTAAAGTATAATAATTTTTCTAATAATGAAAAAAAAAGAAGGTCGTAGAAAAAGTATATTATTCTACTCTAATGTAATGGCTATTACTCACTTTGATGAATAAGGACACTCGCCTTTGGCTCGTGTCGCAAACTTCATCATCGTGAGTAATACCTTCCCATCGTTACATGCTCGTTCAGTAATATGTAGATTACTTATTACATAATTATGAAATAATAAATAATTACGGATTAAATTGAGTTTGAGTTTTCAAAGCCTTACAATTATTATAAAACAACTTTTCTGAGTTTCATAGAAACAAAACTAGGTACTTAAAATATCTTCAACTTCCAAATTTTCGAGCACATCATCCTCAATAGTCATTATTGAGGGAAATGCTAGTCTATTTTGTGCCACTGTCGAACGGTGACAGTTTTTAATAATTTTCACATTTCTTTCAACACTTAGGGCCGGTTGTTCGAACGCTAATTAACAATGACCACTACCAAATATTTAATTACTGTCACAACTGTCAATGTCAACTTTGGTTGGGTTGCTGAAATCATAATTGATTATAATTATGAGATTAGTTAATCAATTAACATAACAATTATTAACATAATTGATTAACTAGTTTCATAATTGTAATCAATAATTATGTTTTCAGCAACCTAATCAAAGTTGACATTGACAGTTGTGAAAATAATTAAATATTTGATAATGATCATTTTTGATTAGCGTTCGAACAACCGGCCCTTAGCCTCATGAATTGTTTCAGCTTTCTGATTAGGGTCTTTAGCAAGAGTATGAAGAGCAGATTTGAAGGCGTTGTAACCTTTATACAAAGCTCTTGTTGCATCCGCCCTTGCTGTCCATCTATTGCTGCTTGTTCTTTTAAGGACAAGGTTTAGATCGTGGCGAATGGGATCGCTTAGTTGAGTTTCTTTAAAGCATTTGATAGTAGTTTCCCAACGGTGGGTAGAGGCTAAAAAATGTTGTACACGGACTGAACAAATCCAAAATACGGTATTGCTCGATCGAGTCCAACGCAACTTTTAGCAGCACTTACTTCAACTAACGCGAGTGTGCGGCACAAAAAATGTAAATTGTAGCGAAAGACATGGGTAATAAAGGGGAGGGTAGCGATAGGGCGCTGACTCATTTGTAGCTCTTGCTCTTACTACTTTTCTAAAAAATCGTGCAGACTGATAGGCATTACTGTTCCTTCTACCAAACGGCATTCATTAGCGACTTATTCTCACTACATAGGCTTTCTATGTGAACAAAAGTATGCATTGTAAATTGTAATGTAGTTTTATGCGTACACCATTGCTTTTATGGTATTGCGCGATATTTGAATTTTTCAACATATTATGATTTATAATTCCTATTTAAATCTAATTATTATTTTTTCATTTTGTGGCCTGCGATGGCCCTTGGGGCCGGGGCCCCTAGGCAGCTGCCTACTTTGCCTATTGGTTAATCTGGCACTGTTTGTCGACCTCTGCCTCTTCTTTCTACGTATGTTCGCTTGGGTTAGCTTTTTAGCAATAGTGTTCTCTGTCATTCGTATTAAGTGTCCAACTTTTCTGTATGATTTAATAAACGTTGTAGTTTAATGAACTTCAAGTCATCTGGTTTGTTAAGGAATTGATGTAATCCTTTAGTTACAAAATATACATATTTTGGGCCACTGACCTTAGTCGTTTATAGCTCCAAATATGTTGCGAAATATTTAACGCTCGAGTATTTCCAAAACCGTTCACTTTCGGCGTTATGGTCCACGTTCTGTTTTATACGTGAGGACTGGACATGCACAAGGCATGGTCTGAGACCATTTACTTTACAGTTTCGTTTTATTTTCTAACACTTCTATGTTTTCTAGCAATTTGTCCTCAAATTATTTTTTCTTTAATTTTAATTTAATCTTTTTCCTTATCTTCTTAGGGTCCGGTATTCCTTCTTTTGGCCTTCTTGTGCATTTTACTCGATTTACTAGTAGGTATGCTCTATTTTTATTATCTGTTGCTTCTTGGGACTATTCCTCAAACCATTCGTTTTTTTAACTGGTGTGGTTTAGTTAGTTGATTATTTTTTATATTTGTGTATTATATTATTGCTGGACATATTGCTAGGATGTCAGACCACGAATACACTAAGAGATTAACATTTTCAAAACCAGAGGGAACAAGAAGTAGAGGAAGACCACGAAGAAGATGGATTGATGATGTGGAAGAATACCTAAAAATTCTAGGGGACAGAAGATGGAGGGAAGTTACAAGGAATAGACAGGAATGGCGACTTCTTTGTGAGCAGGCCAAGAGCCACAACGGCTTGTCGAGCCACTTATGATGATGATGATGTCTTATACAGGGTGTACAGAAAAGATTGGTCATAAATTATACCACAAATGCTGGGGTCAAAAATAGGTTGATTGAACCTGACTTACCTATATAAAATAGTGCACACAAAAAAAGTTACAGCCCTTTGAATTTACAAAATGAAAATTAATTTTTTATCATATATCGAAAACTCTTAGAGATTTTTTATTGAAAATGGATATGTGGCATTCTTATAGCATCAGAATCTTAAAAAAATTAGAGTGAAACTTGAGCACCCCATAAAAATTTTATGGGGGTTTTGTTTCCTTAAACCCCCCAAAATTTCGTGTACGTTCCAATTAAATTATTATTGTGGCATCATTGGTTAAACACAATGATCTTAAAACTTTTTTGCCTCTCAATATTTTTTCGATAAGCCAGCGTTTTTGAATATTTGTCGAATCCACCACATATTTGTATATGGTTAAGTACGATTATATAGACCTGTTGATACTCTGAAAATTTATTTATAATTTACATTTTTAGGTATATTTTGAAAAAGAAGCCACATCTCGATAAAAGGTGACTTATCAAAAAAAGACTAAGAGGCAAAAAAGTTTTAAAAACACCTTGTTTAACTAATGGTACTACAACAATGTTTAGTTGGAACGTACACAAACATTTGGGTGGTTTAAAGGAACAAAACCCCCATACAATTTTTATGTAAATATATTAAAAAAGACGCTGCATGTCGATAAAAACTCACTAATCAAAACAATACTAAGAGGCAAAAAGTTTTAAAAACGTTGTGTTTAACTAATGATACCACAATAATGAATTAATTGGAACGTACATAAAAGTTTGGGGGGTTTAAGGGATCAAAACCCCATAAAATTTTTATGGGGTGAACAAATCTCACTATAATTTGGTTTTAAGATGATCCTGCCATAGTAATGGTACATGTCTATTTTAGATAAAAAATCTTTAATAGTTTTCGACATATTGAAAAAAAAAACGATTTTCATTTTGTAATTTCAAAGGGCTGTAACTTTTTTTATGAGCACATTCGTACTAAGGTAAGTTAGGTTCAATCGAACTATTTTTGACTCCAGAATGTGTGGTATAATTTATGACCAATATTTTCGGGACACCCTGTATAATTATGTTTATGTATTGTGTGTTTTATATGCACTATAATTATATGGACATATGTATACAAGAAATTTTCTTCTTCTTCTTCTTTCTTCTTGTATGTAGGCTTTAAAGCCTCTTTCTTTTTCAATATTAGCCTCCTAAATTGTTTAAGTTATCGCACCATCCTTTTAATGGTCTGCCAATACTTCTTCGTCCATTTGGTGACTTATCCCGTGCCATTCGTACTAACTTATCCTCTGCCATTCTACTAATGTGTTTGTTCCACTCCTGTTTCCGTTTTGTCACCCATCCATTTTTGTTTTCTACATTGCACGATCTTCGTATGTTTTCGCTTCTCTCCCTATCCAACAGACTTTTCCCTGATATTTGTCGGAGTATTTTCATCTCTGTTGTTTCTAGTAGTCGTCTCGTTTTAGATGTGTCAGGTCTTGTCCCCGCCGCGCCGTGTATTTCAATATAAGTCTAATTGCTGCTTTATAGATTCTTTCTTTTGTGTCTTGTCTTAGGTGTTTGTTCTTCCAAATTGTATCATTAAGAGGTCCCGCCGCTTTACTTGCTTTTAAGCCTTGATGTCGTACTTCCTCTTACATCTCCGTAACTGGTTATATCTATTCCCTGATATCTAAACCTTGCTTCCTGCTATATTATTTTTCCATCAATTTCGATTTTACATCCTATTAGATATTTAGATGTTGCACAAGAAATTTTGTTTGTAAAAATAATTATGCAAAAGAAAATAGACATAAACCTAATAGGTACTTACCTTATACATGTCACAAGAAAATATTTCTTTGTTATAAGAGTTATGTAATTGCAACATTTTTATTACTGCCTTATACATATATATTTTATTTTGCGTTTAATTTTGCTCAAAAACTTTAAATTATTTCGTGGATCTACAATATTTTTATTTTCCATTTTCCTCAAAAAGTACTCAATGGCAGGAATGTTCCCCTGTAACATGAAATACCTATCTACAGTCCGAAGTTGTGATTTTGTAAGGCTACAAAGCATTTTCAACAATAGGAAATCAAAATATTAAGAAGTATACCAAGCCAAACAAAATAACTTTTTAATTAAAACATTACCACCGAATAAATACTTTTTCCCTAATAAATAAAAATAATTTTTAAGTACAACCCTAGATTAGAGGTATTTTGGTCGTTATCACCTACTAAAAAGGACAACGTTACAAAGAAAGAATAAAAGCATGGGTTAATTAATTTTAATGAAACTTTTTTCTTTGATGTTTTTTGTTGTGTTCAAAATAAGCTTACTATTTTTTCTGATGTTAAGTAGCTGAATGGTTATAAGTAACAAAAGGTATAGTTATAATTTAAAATTTGCCTTCAAAGAAATTAAATATCGGGGTTATAATAACTGGAATATTTTACTAGAATATAAAAAAAACGGTTAATAAAAGATAATAAGGCAATTATAACCATAGACAGCTTTTTTTTAATGCTCGAACAAAGCTCAATAAAACTGCAGTAACAGTTGATTTGTTTGTGGAACAGTTAAAAAATACGTGTTTTATACTTAAAGTGCTCTTAATAATCTTATATTTGACATCTAAGATGGCAAGCATCTTTGACTTTTAAGATAGTTAAACTTAGAGCATTATTCGACAACTTGCTATCAAACGGACATTGTTATACTCTATGCATAATTTACTCCCATTTCTGTTGCAAGTGAATAAACGCGATGAAAATAAAAATTTAAATAAGACAGGGAGATGTGCTCTCACTGCAGCTAAAAAAGCTATCAAGTGCAGGCACTGTAAACAATAATGCAGTATCAATAGTAGGATATCCGGACGATATAACGATGGTAGCAACAGTTAAGAGTATTATAGAAAACCTTCCAAGAAATAGAAAACGCAGCCAAACTGGTAGGACTGAGAAATCTCTCTATTTGACTATATATCAGTAGTAAAAATACTGAGGAAATAAAAAAGAAAAATGAATAATCATTTTCAATTTCGTTACAACACGAAACTACAGCCGCATGATTATTCCAGTTCAATCAGAGAGTTCAGCAAGCACCTCTACCGTTTTCGAAACTAATTGGTCTCTCATCAGGAGGCACATATGCTGCTTTCTCTGACAAAACCAGGAAAAACCCAGGCGTGCAGTCACGGATTGCAACGAACGAAATGGCAGGGATGAACTAGCGGCAACTGCAAGCAAAAGACTAAGTCTTCAATCTAATAGCACATAAACAACACCAAAAAATGTTGTTCCACATCCTACCAGATTGAAAACAATGGGAACCTTCTCTGGTAACACCTACGAGGCTTCAACAATTTGCAAGCCATAACGGATGCTGAGACTAAGGAAGATGAGGAAATTTTGCAATTTATAATTCACGTCACATCTGCTCAGCGCGGTAAAGTTCCAACGAGAATTTTTCCCTTCCTACTTAAATCAGAGTAGACATGTAAATCAAAAATGAGTAACCATTTTCAATTTCGTTTCAACACGAAACTACAGCTGCACCATAATATAGTCCAATCAGAGAGTGTAGCAAGCACCTCTACCGGTTGACAAAACTAGGACAAGCCCCGGCGTGCAGTCGTAAAATTGGTAAAAATTTTGTTGGAATCATATTCTGTAAATCGAATAACTACTATGTACATTTTACATTTTTGCGTAGACATTTGTTAACAAAGACCTGCAATTTGTCTGTAAGGGATTTTGTCACTTTCCAGGTTTAACATCCATAGAGTAGAAGTGACATAACATTTGACTGGAATATTCGAAACATTGTCCTTGTAGTATATTCCCCAGACCTTCAAACAGGGCTAAGAATTCTGAATGCTTGTTGAGCTTTTCGTATTCTCAAACGAACATCGTTTTCTGTACCTCCGCTTTCTGTTATGACACTTCCAAGGTACGTGAAGTTTTTCACATTTTCAATCTTCATGTTGTCGATATTAAATAGCGTGTTGTTCCTTGCGTTTATTCTCATGGATTTGGTTTTACTAATATTGATTATTAAACCTATTTTATTGGCCTTAGTGAATAGTGTTTCCAATTGGTCGGCCACATCCTGGAACCTCTGTCCTAACAGGCAGATATCGTCGGCGTATTCTAGATTACTTAGGCGTGTGGTTAACGTCCATTGTATCCCTTTTGTGTCGAAGTCTAATTTGGAGAGAACATAGTCTAGAGCTATGTTAAATAGAAACGGAGAAAGCATACATCTCTGTCTGACTCCAGTAAGCACGTCAAATTCGTCACTGTTGATCCCATTGTGTGTCAACCTGCACGTCGCCTCAGTGTGCAGTGACTTTATAATGGACATTATTTTATGAGGAATGTTTCTTAGCTATAAAATTTTCCATATAGCAGCATGAAATAGGCTGTCAAAGGCACGTTCGAAATCAACAAAAACCATGTATAGAGGTGTGTTCCATTCAACCGATTGTTTCATTATTACCCTCACAGTATTAATGTGATCTATTCAGGAAGATTCTGGTCTAAAACCTGCTTTATTTGCTAGAAATTAAACCTTGTTTGTTAATCTTTTATGTATGATGGTCGTACAAAACCAAAACCGTTACAGTTAAGTAGTAGACGGAGAGCTAGAGCCGAAAAATCATCGTCATAAGTAATATGGAGTTTGTCCTATGAAATGTGTCCATTGTATATTTACAATTATGACACCTTTCAGCCTGACACCTCAGTGGATACAGGAAGTGGCAATAAGGGATGAAAGGGGAAAGTTAGTGCAGTCATTCAAGGTTTTCACCTCCTATTTTGTTAAACCTCCATCGATTTGCATGAAAATTGGTGTCTAGTTAGAGAATACCTCAAAGAATAAAACTGATTTGTTGCCAACTTGCGCTTTTACCCTGGTGGTGAATACCACCCTTTCCCACGGGTGAAAACAATTTGAATAAAAATAACCCCACAAATCGATAGAGGGACAAATTTTAAGTAAAATTTGTTATATTACAATAAATAAATGCTTTTTGTAATAGGTACTAAGGTCTTTCGACCTAGCTATGTAGCTAGTTCCAACTACTTTGGATCTGAAGTAAGTAACCACATGTTTTAATTTTTCCTAACTTTCTAACAGTCAAAATTTCAACTTGGCCTTTTTATACAGTGGTTTACTTATTTCAGGTTTTCAACCTGATGATGGACTGGTTGGTCCGAAAACGTTTGTGTTTTTTGTACTAGTGATGTACCCACTTCAATCCAATTTGGATCTGTTTAGATAAAAATTTTTAATAAATTTATATTCCATGTATTTACAAGTGAAGTTTTATTTCCTTAGTAAGTTATTTTTGAGTTATTTAAGATCAAAAATCTGTTTTTTAAGAGCATATGCATGAAGTTACAGATGATCAAAAAACATATTAATTGACCCATTAATGCCCAAAATTAAAATTTTATCAAAATGAAAACAAAACTTCAGAATGAAATAAAGAGAGGTTGTTTTTAATAGCAATGTGTAAAATTTACTTTTTTTTTCTTTGTAACTGTCTTTTTTTTGACGTATGATATATCATACGCTGGGCAATGAAGGAAACAAAATATCATAAGGCATTAATTTATTTTAAAGTTTTTATTACTTGTGATATTTAACGAAACATTGCTCGGGATGAAGTCCTACATTACATTTAATGCAGCGATATTAGGTGCATTTGCCACATTTGCCACACCTTCATTGTTTTTCAATTTTATCCACCAAGTGACCCATATTATCCAAGCGAATTTCCTCACCAATATGTTTTGAGGAGTTTTAACGTACACCACGTAGCGTTGGAATATATGATCTGAAGCTGTCAGCATGGCCTCCACAATTCTCTGGGAAAATTCTCATAAATAAATTGCCTTATTTTGCGGTAAAGAAGCCATGTGTTCAGTATTGCCCCATTCAAACAAAATCTGAATGTCGCCCAATATATTTTTTATATTGAATGCAAACACTATACAAGGCTCTTAACTTATCGAATAAATCTACACCACCCATTCCCTTGTTATATATTTGCACAACGTTTGGTTGAGGAACCACCATCTGTTTCTGGACCATTACATCGGTTACAGCTTCCTATAGTAAATACATATTTCTGAAATTGAAATATTAATTGCCATAGTAACTTCATTATTACTTATCATTCCAGCCAATAAAAGTGAGCTATTGTTTTTCGGTATAGAGAGCATGAAAAGTTCCACGAATTTTTTTATATCTTTGAGTGGGGTCCTTCCAATCCTGTCTTATCTAATTTTGCCGGTACAGTGAATCTCCTGATCCCTCAAACTTGTCAGTAAAAGTAAAGATGTAAAAAAATTAAAAAATACCTATGTAGATAACAGATCCCTGTGGTATAATAAAAAGCCTACGCAGCTTTTCTGAGACGAAACTTCCTAACGAGTTACCCTGTAGTTGATCTCCACTTTGAGTATAGGGATGAAATTGTGCAAGGTAACCTTTACTGGTTGCAATACACCGGAATTTATATCCATAATGGATGGGTTTTCCCCGAGTAGACCGCTGCGTTAAATTATGTCCATAATTCGGCTCCATCGCTTCTTCTACTGAACAACTTCCAGTCACTACTGGAGGTAATAACGAAAACTTTAATTTATATTTCCGTTGTTTGGACAATGCAAAGTGAGTTGAACTTCGTTACAATGGTAAATTTTCTGTTCCAAAATATCGTCATCTATTACATTCATTTCTACATTACATTCTATATTCTACATTAAACTATATTTTCAACAATTCAACACATTCTTGGCATTGTTAAAATCATACTTTTTCGTCATTTTTTTCTAAAATCGAAATAATGTTGATTAGTTACCACGAGTGCCCAGCGTATTATACAGGGTGGTTCATCTTATTCGCCTCGGTCTCTGTACGGAAAACCACTTGATATTTTAATAAAATTTCTTCACAGAAATATACACGGCCTTTAATACTACAATTTAAAAATTATGCGAATTATACAGGGTGCTCCAAAAAAGAGTGGTATATCAAAGTTATATTTTTTCTTATGGAATGCCCCATATCTGATGACATTATTGAATTGACCTTAAAAAATAAGCTATACTTTCATAAGGGTTCCCTATACCTAAATACAGGGTGTTTTGATTTATTTCGATTTTTATAAAAATGTAAGATTTTAGAAAAAAATAAATATCTACGAATCTAAGAAGCAGTAACAAATTATTTCTTGGATCTTAATAACAGACTATTTAGCATACTTAAAGAGATGCTTATTGCAACAAAATTTTCTTACAGGGTGGTCAAAATATGAGATTGTTCTATTAACAAATTCAAGCCGTAATACCTTACTTATTTTAAATGGAACACCCTGTATCTTACTAGTCTATCGCGTAGAAAATTTACCTAGCTTTTAATTTGTATTAGGGTTTCCTATACCTATCTTTTTACAGGATGGTCAAAATATTAGATTGTTCTATTAACAAATTCAAGCTGTAATAACTTACTTATTTTAAATGGAACACCCTGTATCTTACTAGTCTGTCGCGTAAAAAATTTACTTAGCTTTCAATTCCTATTAGGGTTTTCTATACCTATCTCCCTTCATTTTTTAAATATTTAAAGATTTCCTAATTTGTAAGCTTTAAAAATTAGAATTAAGTACCTATGTCGTGGTTATGTACAACACATCACCAACACCGGCAATATACTTAAATATCTTAGTCAAGATAGTTTCATTAATAAAATTCACATTTTTATCATTTAATCACACAGAGTGTTCTTATTTTAACTCGACATACTCGATATTCTATTCTTTATAATGGAAGATATTTAAAATTTCTTCAATTCCATGTAAATATTCTCAATACACATGTTATTCTGTAAATATAAATTCCCATGTTATTCTGTAAATACCCATTTTTACATATTTTTGTACAATAGGCTCGTTTTCGTCAAAGTAGCCGTTGCATTTAATTGTTTGTAATTGCGATTCAAAGATTCAAACAAAAATTGCGATTCAAAGATTCAAACAAAAAGTGGTGTTCTTAAATTTACTCAATAACCGTTGGGTTAAGATATGGAAAATACTTATACGGAATGAAATATAATTTAAATATCTTCCAGAATACGGCATCTAATATAGGGTATGCAGTTTAATATAAACATATTATTCAATGTCACATGTAGGCCAAAATCAACTAAAATAATACAACACTCTGTGTGATTACATGATAACAATCAAAATTTTATTAATGACAGTATCTTGTCTAAGTATATTGCCGGTGTTGGTGATGTGTTGTACATAAACACGACATAGATACTTAATTCTAATTTTTAAAGCTTACAAATTAGGAAATCTTTCAATATTTAAAAAATGAAGGGAGATCGGTATAGGAAACTCTAGTTAGAATTGAAAGCTAAGTAAATTTTCTACGCGATAGACTAGTAAGATACAGGGTGTTCCATTTAAAGTAAGTAAGTTATTACAGCTTGAATTTGTTAATAGAACAATCTAATATTTTGACCACCCTGTAAAGAGATAGGTATAGGAAACCCTAATAAGAATTGAAAGCTAAGTAAATGTTCTACGCGACAGACTAGTAAGATACAGGGTGTTCCATTTAAAATAAGTAAGTTATTACAGCTTGAATTTATTAATAGAAAAATCTAATATTTTGACCACCCTGTAAAAAGATAGGTATAAAAAACTCTATAAAAATTGAAAGCTAAGTAAATTTTCTACGCGATAGACTAGTAAGATACAGGGTGTTCTATTTAAAATAAGTAAGTTATTATAGCTTGAATTTGTTAATAGAACAATCTCATATTTTGACCACCCTGTAAGAAATTATGTTGCAATAAGCATCTCTTTAAGTATGCTAAATAGTCTGTTATTAAGATCCAAGAAAGAATTTGTTACTGCTTCTTAGATTCGTAGATATTTATTTTTTTCTAAAACCTTACATTTTTATAAAAATCGAAATAAATCGAAACACCCTGTATTTAGGTATGGGAACCCTTATGAAAGTATATCTTATTTTTAAGGTCAATTCAATAATGTCATCAGATATAGGGCATTCCATAAGAAAAAATATAACTTTGATATACCACTCTTTTTTGGAACACCCTGTATAATTCACATTATTTTTAGGTTGTAGTATTAAAGGCCCTGTATATTTCTGTGAAGAAATTTTTTTAAAATATCATGTGGTTTTCCGTACAGAGACCGAGGCGAATAAGATGAACCACCCTGTATATCATACGCAAAAATCAATAATCTTCAAAATACTCACCGGTATAAATTTCAACAATATTTATATCCCTATTCGATATTTAGAAGCCTTATTAGTTGAGTACTACAAAAGTTTTCTCAAAATAAGTCGAAAAAGTCCTACAAACTCATTTGACATGCACCTGGTGCACTATAATGTAACCTAAGAACGCTTAGCATAAATCTAATCACGCTTTACTGTCAAACGATAATAAATTTTTAATAATCCGATAAACAGTTAAATTCTAACATCTACTCTGTGCCGTATATTAGGACAACAACTATTGTTTACTTTTTTTTCTGATAATTAGATGTGGAAATATGTAGCAGTGTCTTGCGTATTACATAAAATACGGTGGGCATTAATGGGTTAATTGTATGTTAGTAAAATATTATTTTTATATTATTATTTCGATATTTAATGAATTTTTTCTATCAATATAAACTGGATATGTCCAGAAGCTGGGGGTGTCCAATAATGGGTACATTTGACATATTCGAATACACTTTTGCTAAATTTATAATATCGAAATAATATAAAAATAATATTTTAGTAAGCTACAATTAATTAATATTATGTTCTATTTATCATCCGTAACTTCACGCATGTGCTTTTAAACAGAAAAACCTTTGATCTTTAATATCTCAAAAAGTATTGTTTTATTTTAATAACATGATATATCAAATTTTACTTATAATTTGTCTCTCTATCGATTTGTGGATATATTTTTAATAAAATAGTTTCCACCCCCGAGAAGTATCCACCCGCAGGGTAAAAGTGCAAGTTGGCACCAAATCATTTTTATTTTTTGGGGTATGCTCTAACTAGTTACCAATTTTCATGCAAATTGATGGAGGTTTAAAAAAATAGGAGGTAAAAACCTTTAAAGATTACACTAACTTTCTCCTTTCATCCCTTATTGCTACTTCCTGTATCCACTGAGGTGTCAGCCTGAAACGGGTCATAATTATTAATATACAATAGACACATTTCACATGCCAAACTCATATTACTTATGACGATGATGTTTCGACTCTAGCTCTTAGACTATAATTTTTGCTTTTAAAAACTATTTAAAAAGTCACAACTTAATAATAACACAGTCACCATGTTGAATAATTTTTGACAGGTCATTGGAATGCCCAATCAGCGGAATTCGCGCACATTTATATTCACTTCCAATCCCAACATTTTTCCCAATTGCGCCTAAAGAATTATAACTTCAAAAATAAATTATGCCTATTTTAACGAGGGTTTGATGACAAAAATGATTAGGGAAGGTTTCGAAGAGTGCTCCTTTAACGAAAGAAACTCCATTGTCTCTCTATTATAAAATTGACTAAAATGATGGATCTTCATTAAATTTATCGGTGCAAGAAGAGATCCAATGTCAATTTAAAATTGCAGTTTTCCTTACCACGGCATAGTTTACGGGGTCGTTGAAACTTTATTAAATTTATGACCGTGTTACCAAGCACGAAAGGTCCTTATTTCACAACTCCATCGTTTCATGAGATAAATCATATAGAGTTAATAGTGTACCTTAACCCTTTCTTAATTTTGTTTTTAAGGATGGAAAAATTCTGAGAGTGAAGAAACTGTACTTTATATGTAGAGCAAGGATATCAAGTATTTTTATTGCTGTTTTGGGAAAACCTTTAGAGCAGTGTATGATTGAAAGTAGTATGGCTGTCTTAACTTAATAGACCGATCAAATAAAATTACAATACCTGTAAATCAAAATGTAACTCCGTACAGGTTGGAATAATTTTTTTTTCAAAGTTTACGCCCAAACAAATTATACTTTCAAGAAAGTATATGATTCGTGTGAGGGGATCATTGTTTAAATAATTAAAAATTGGTAATTCTTGCAAAAAAATTAATTTTTAACTGCTACGGTAATTCGTGTTTTTATTAAGGATTTTACAATTTTTTTCTGCAAAGATAAAGAAACAGTCTTTACATAAGACTTACTAAATTAAATGTGACTCTTAATTTATCTAAATAATTGTAAATCAAAATTGAAAAACAAATTTCCAAAAAAAATATTATTTGCAATATAAATAAGCACTATAAAATATTTTGTTTTTCAGAAAAAGTTGCACTATAATATCACTATGAATTGACAAAAAAAGTTGTTAATAAACATTGAGTAGTTTATGAGATATTTAATTTGTTTATAAAAAATTACCATTTTTCAATTGCAAAAGCGCGGTTGTTTCCGATAGAGTATACAAGTTTTTAAAGTCTAATTTCTTTATCTTTTATGTATATTTTCGATAAATGTATTGACAAATCAAAATTTCAATTAAACACTCCTCCAAAATGGCGTTTGAAAATTGGTGTAACTTGTTTTTCATTTATTTGTTTTAAAATTATTTTAAAATTATTAAAATAAAAATTTTAAAATTATTTTTCGATATTAGTATTCTTGGCAATTTTTGACATATCTACAAAAGAATAAAAAAATTCTAGAAGCATTTTTTGCCGAGATAGCTTTTCCTAGTTTAAAAATTCATAATTTGTTTATTTAGCAATGTTGACATTTAAAAGTACGTGAGTACATCTATTAACCTTAATACTTAACAATGTGATTTATACACATATAAAAATTGTAGAATATTTTGAAAAATGATGATATTCGTAGCACCTTAAATGAAAGCTTTTTGTCTGAAAATTGGCGGAGGATTGGTTTCCAATATCTCCGTTAATAATGGACCAATTTCAATATTTTCTATTAATGTGGGGTAGCATATAAAAATAATGGCATCTGCATGAGCCTTTTTGTCATAAATAATCATTACCTATAGTTGATTTTTTAACCAAGAGGAGTAAACTAAAAAGACAGATTCACACCCAAGAAAGTTACTAGGAAAGTCACCAAATTCATCTTCTTTTTTCGTTGATCATATCAGCTTTCGATGATAATCCATACATATTATATTATACTAACACATCGCTAAAGAGTTCTAAAAACAACTGTTTTTATATAAAAGTATACTAAAAATCTAAAAATTAAAGGAATATACTTAATTAACCTATAAAATGACAGAAGTGCCAAAAGTTGATAAATGTCATTAGTGTCAAAATTTAATAACAATGGAGTAAACTTGCCTGGGGTTGGACCAATTAGAAACAAGCATTACAGCGCGGTAAATTTGAATCACTCCTCTTGATTAAAAAACAAACAATAGTTATAAACAATTTTTTTTTCAAAAAATTTTTTTTGTCTAATATTGTGATAAATAAAAGTTGGCACCAAAGATAATTACAAAAGAGCATTAAAACAAATTTTTATTTTAAAAATTTAACAAAATAGTAAAATTTTGTTAAGAATCACAAAAACTTTGTTCTTTGTCATTGGCAAAATCTCGCAAAAATAATGTGAATACCTACAAAATTAAATATATAAAAAATATAGGACAACGTTTATATAAATAGATGTACATAAATATATAAGTGAATAAAAATTAACAAAATACACAATTTTTAGTGTATTACCTATTAAAAAGAATATAAAATTAATTGTAAAATACATATATATTTTAATATTGTACAAAGGAAAAAGTCTTTAACAAATTTTAATGCTAATTCAGTATTATTTTTTTTATAAAAAACTTTTGTGTCAATTTTTATTTATAACATCTAGAGAAAAAAAATTGAAAAAAATTGTTTATAACAAATTGACGAATATTTATTGGTTAAAGTGTCATTTAGATGTACTATCTTTATAAACTACCATAAACTAAAAGGAAACATTAAAATTGGTCCATTATTAACGAAGATATTGCAAAGTACTACTGCATCACTCTTCATGCAAAAAGTTTTCAGTTAAGGTCGCTACGAAAATCATTATTTTTTTAATATTCTAAAATTTTAACTCTATGTGTAAATGAAATTGTCAAGTACTAGGGTTGATGTTGATAGATGTACTCTTCTTCTTCTTTAAGTGCCATCTCCGCGGCGGAGGTCGGCAATAATCATAGCTATTCGTATTTTAGAGATGGCTGCTCTGAAAAGTTCATTTGATGTACATCCGTACCACTCTCTCAGGTTGCGCAGCCACGATATTCTGCGTCGCCCTATGCTTCTCCTTCCTTGAATCTTTCCCTGCATAATCAATTGGAGCAAGCTGTATCTCTCTCCACGTGAAATATGTCCGAGATATTCCAATTTTCTTGTTTTGATGGTATTTAGGATTTCCATTTCTTTATTCATCCTTCTCAGAACCTCTTTGTTTGTAACGTGTTCTGTCCACGATATTTTCAGAATTCTTCTGTACACCCACAGCTCGAATGATTCTAGTTTTTTCATTGATGCAGCATTCAAGGTCCAAGCTTCCATTCCATAAAACAGAGTCGAGAAAACGTAGCACCTAGCCAACCTAACTCTTAGCTCCAACTTCAAATCTCTTGTGCAGAGCACTTTCCTCATTTTGTTAAAATTTGCTCTAGCCTTTTCTATCCTGATTTTGATTTCCTGTAAGTAATCTCCTGCGGAGTTGATCATTATTCCAAGGTATGCATATTGATCGACTCGTTCGATATTGGATCCGTTAATGACGAGATTTTCGTTATTTCTTTGAGTTTTCGATATTCTCATAAACTTTGTCTTCTTGACATTCATTGTTAGCCCATATTCTTCTCCAAACTCTGCTATTCTGGTCACCAGCCTCTGAAGATCCCCAATATTTTCAGCTAAGATGACAGTGTCATCCGCATATCTAATGTTTTTAATGGGAACTCCATTTACCTTTATTCCAGCTGTTTCACCATCCAGAGCTTTTTTCAAGATCTCTTCCGAGTAGGCATTAAAAAGAACCGGCGACAACACGCATCCCTGTCTCACTCCACGTCTGATTTCAATTTCCTCCGACAGCTGATCGTTAACACGTACTTTTGCTCGTTGCTTATATTATAAATTCGATATAATCCTGAGGTCATTGTAGTCCAGCTTCCTTGATTCCAGAACATGCATTAATTGTTCATGTCGTACTTTGTCAAATGCTTTATTATAGTCAATAAAACACGCATATATATCTTGATTGACGTCCAGGCACCTTTGTATAAATATGTTAAGTGAAAAAAGAGCTTCACGAGTTCCCAGGCCTTTGTGAAACCCAAATTGCGTATCATTAATGTCTATGTCTAGTGTATGATATATTCGGTTATGGATGACTTTCAGTAGCAACTTTAGCACATGGGACATCAAACTAATGGTGCGGTAGTCGCCGCATTCTCGTGCGTTTTTCTTTTTAGGGAGGCAAATAAAGATCGACGTCAACCATTCTTTGGGTAATGTGCCTGAGCTATAAATTTTGTTCAAGAGTACCACTAAAATATCAATATGCTGCTCATCTATAATTTTTAAAAGGTCGATAGGAAGCATGTCAGGTCCTGGGCTTTTTCTGTTCTTCATTGTTTTTAACGCATGTACTCACGCACTTTAAAATGTTAATACTGATAAATAAACAAATTATGAATTTTTAAACTAGGAAAAGCTATCTCGGCGAAAAATGGATCTAGAAAATGTTTTGTAAGTGTGTCAAAAATTATCGGAAACACGAATATCGAAAAATAATTTCAAAATTTTTAATCTTGGCGATGTTATTAAAAAAACAAGTTTTAAACAAATTACACCAATTTTCAACCGCCATTTTGAAGGGGTGTTTAATTAAAATTTTGGGGGTGTCAATACATTTACCGAAAATACATATAAAAGCAAACAAAATGAGGCCTTAAAAACTTGTATACTATGTCGGCAATAACCGCGTTTTTGCAATTGAAAAAATGGTAATTTTTTATAAACAAATTAAATATTTCATAAACTACTCAATATTTATCAACCAATTTTTCTGTCAATTTATAGTAATATCATAGCGCAACTTTTTCTGTAAAACAAAATATTTTATAGTGCTTATTTATATTGCAAATAATATTTTTTTGGAAATCTTTTTTTTTTTTATTATAGGTTATTCACTACATGCAATCAATAAACAAAAAAAATTTAAGCATGTTAGTTGTTTGTTCAAAGGGGTGTAAGTATAAATTTGGATTTGTTATCCAATGATAACAAAAACTCCACTAGCCTCTGAAATTATTGGACTGTGCCCTGAAAGGGTAAGTAGTTCACTGCACTGCACTGCACGACACTTCACTTCACTGCTGCTTAGAACCTGTGGTAGCTCCAGTGGTTTGTGCCTCCTCAGTCTCCGAGTCTGCTCACTATTATCCAGCAGGTTTAGTGCAAGATTATTAGGGTGGTTTTCTAATTTTACCAAATAGCGGCTGCTGTATTCACTCACTGTCTCCTTTACTGTGGCATTTGTTATGGTCCGTAGTACCTTCGACTGAAAGCGTTCCAATATCTCTATGTTTGAGTTTTTTGGAAATCTGTTTTCAATTTTGATTTAAAATTATTTAAATTAATTAAGGGTCAAATTTAATTTAGTAAGTCTCATATAAAAAACTGTTTCTTCATCTTTGCAGAAAAAAATTGTAAAATCCTTAATAAAAGCAAGAATTGCCGCAGCAGTTAAAAAAGTAAATTTTTTGCAAAAACTACCAATTTTTAATTATTTAAACAATGATCCCCTCATATGAATCATATACTTTCTTGAAAATATCTTTTGTTTTGACCTAAACTTTAATAAAAAATGTATTCCAACCTGTACGGAATTACATTTTGGTTTTTATTTTATTTTATTGGGCTATAAATATAGATGGAAAGGAGGATATAAAATCTCACTTCAATGAGATTAGCGGCCAAGTAAAAAAGAATTGAAAAATAAATAGTTATTTTTCTAACTAGCGAGGAAAGTGATACGTTCCCGTATGCGATTGCCGTTGACCCGATCGACGCGAAGCGGAGTTCAGGCAATCGAGTGAGGGAAAGACAATTTCCGCATGAGTTACAACATTTTTTCTACGGCTGTACGTTTGGAAACAAGCCACAATAAATACAGTTACATCAATTTTTATTTACGAGTAAATATAACATAATACAAGACGTAATAAAAATTGTATGCATATTTAATAATTTGAAAGAACAATAATGTCTTTAGTTATTGCTTGTAGTCCAGAAAGCCACTGCGCATCCGCTAGGAAAAATATTCTGATTCGGATTGTTTGCACAACCTTACTCAAAAAGGACTCCTTTTAACAAATTTGCATGTTGCCAGGACCAAAAGGTGGTCAAAAATTTTTTAAACGTTTTTAAAGTTTTTTTTTAGGTTTTTTTTGAATCATTCCAAACAGAAAAGGTCTGTAGTGACTTTTCTCTAAAAATGATAGTTTTTGACATATAAGCGATTAAAAATTGAAAAATTGCGAAATCGGCCATTTTTAACCCTCAAAAACTATATGAAAAACTGAAAATTTGAATGTTACCAAGGTAGGTAGCTATTCTTTAAACATCGATTGATGAACTCCCGAAGAGTTTTTTGCCATACAATATTCAAAACTCCTTTGTTTTTTAATTGCTACTCAAGCGTGCGCGACACTATTTTCCACCGATATTATGGTGCAAATGAAAGGAATAAATTAGTTATTTCGTAAACCGGCGACTTTAGGGAAAAATTCCGAAATAGGTCGATTTTTATTTTTAAGTTACGATATTGTAGCATATGTGGTATACTAGTGACGTCATCCATCTAGACGTGTGCCAGTTCATTTGAAAGGTTTTTCAATTCTCTATTCAGTAATATAAATATTTATATTATTATTTATACAGCGTGTCCAAAAAATTTTTGTTAAATTAAATTTTTTGACACAAAAAGAAGTAGAAGGACACCCTGTATAAATAATTATGTAAATGTTTACATTACTGAATAGAGAATCGGAGAACCGTTCAAATGAGCTACAACGCGACCCCTATTCTCATTTAAAAAAATCATCGATTACGTCATCACGCCCAGACGGATGACGTCACTAGTATACCATATATGCTACAATATCATAACTTAAAAATAAAAATCGACCTGATTCGGTGTTTTTCCTTAAAGTCGCCGGTTTACGAAATAACGAATTTATTCCTTTCATTTGCACCATACTGTCGGTGAAAAATAGTGTCGCGCACGCTTGATTAGCAATTAAAAAACAAAGGAGTTTTGAATATTGTATTGCAAAAAACTCTTCGGGATTTTATCAATCGATGTTTAAAGAATATTTATCTGCCTTGGCAATATTCAAATTTTCAATTTTTCACATAGTTTTTGAGAGTTAAAAATGGCCGATTTCGCAATTTTTTATCGCTTATATGTCAAAAACTATCATTTTTAGAGAAAAGTCACTAAAGACCTTTTCTGTTTGGAATGATCCAAAAAACCCAAAAAAACTTTTTTCATGCAAAAAAAAATAATTTTAGGAAAAAAACAAAAAAAAAAACATTTCAAAAATTTTTGACCACCTTTTAGTCCTGGCAATATGCAAATTTGTTAAAAGGAGTCCTTTTTGAGTAAGATTGTGCAAAAAACCCGAATCAGAATATTTTTCCTAGCGGATGCGCAGTAGCTTTCTGGACTATTGGTAATATTAAATATAAACGAACAATTCGTAATATTGTGCAAATTTATAGGTCCATGTCACCAGCCCCCCCTTTTTCGATTTGAGGGTCAAAAAAAAGCTCATTCGTTTGTATTGCGTTAGTACTGGATTGTATCACCCTTCATTCGTTTGTACTGCCCCCACCCTTTTAAATCTGCCTGGAGGGGCTGGTGACATGCCATCCCCCCCTTTTTCGATTTGAGGGTCAAAAAAAGGTTCATTCGTTTGTATTGCGTTAGTACTGGATTGTATCACCCTTCATTCGTTTGTACTGCCCCCACCCTTTTAAATCTGCCTGGAGGGGCTGGTGACATGCCATCCTCCCCTTTTTCGATCTGGGGGTCCGGGATGGGTATGTTCGTTTGTACTGCGTTAGTATCGGATTGTGTCGCCCTTATTTTGTTTGTACTGCCCCCACCCGTCTAGATTGGCCTGGGGGGGCCAGTGACATGCTACCCTGTACTCTGCACTTTTTGCCTTCTAAATGTCGAAAATAGGCTATTTCGTTTGTACTGCGTTAGTACTGGATTGTATCACCCTTCATTCGTTTGTACTGCCTCCACCCTTTTAAATCTGCCTGGAGGGGCTGGTGACATGCCACCCCCCCCCCCCTTTTTCGATGTGGGGGTCCGGGATGGGTATGTTCGTTTGTACTACGTTAGTATCGGATTGTATCGCCCTTATTTTGTTTGTACCGCCCCCACCCGTCTAGATTGGCCTGGGGGGCCAGTGACATGCTACCCCTCTACTATGCATTCTTTGCCATCTGAATGTCAAAAATAGGCTATTTCGTTTGTACTGCGTTGGTACTGGATTGTACCGCCCTTATTTTGTTTGTACTACCCCTACCCTTCTACATTTAAAACAGAGAAGGATTAGTGCTAGGAGTAAGGACACAAAATCAGCCAAACATTGCACATAGTAACACCGTGGGTGTAAAACTTGGTAAATTCGTCAAAAATGAAACGAATTAAATTTTGAAACTGAAAAACAGGCTTACAAGCCACTCTCCACTCTCCATGGGGAATGGAAATTTACCCCCTCAGATGGATCTCGGAGTAGTAGCGATTTGAAAAATGGTACATGTATTTGTTGGAGATATTTTGAACACCATTTTCAATCAGAAATCAGAGCAGCGACCTTGTCTTTTCCTACTAGGAAGAAATTTATCCATCCCCTCAATAAATTTTACAGTTTCAGACGCTATCGATATGATTATCAAAGATCTTATGCGGCGTATTCCGAAATGCACTCTTCGTTGTACAATTTCAACCTCTCTGGATAACTGATTAACTGAAACATACATACGGCAGAATTCATTGGAATCGAAAATTATTAAAAGTATGTATTTGGAACATTAAATGAAAAGTTCCCACAATCAATATCTTTCTTACCATCTAATGTCAGAGACCAGATAACAATAATTGCAGCTGCTATGTTCTGGCAATTTGTTTTCTAGAAAGGTTTGTATTGTTCATTTGTGACTGCAATAAGATTCAGAATTTCCGCAGGTATTTCATTATTTGTAAAATAAATATAGTGTCAAAAACTTGCTTATACATTTGACGCACTGTCCGTCAACGTGTTAATTGACTCTACAGATTCAGTGCCAAAACGAGACATTTTTATAGAAAAATATTTGCAAGTATATTAAATGCCAAACTGACCTATTAAATAAACAATGACATTGCAATTTTCGATTTCTACTATTAGTGTAGGAAACAAAGGTTGAACCTTGCAAAATGGACACAAGTCCGGTTTTATTTTTTTTCTGGTATATCAAGGGGTGTTTATTATAAGACTAACTTTTTCTGAAAAAATTTCGCCCCGGAACCTCCCTTTTCACCCCTTTAAAGGGGGTAATTTGTGGTTTTTGCGGAACGTAGCCCTTCCTGTAACTTTTACAAAAAATTTCCTTTATAGAAATATGAAGAGGACTATATTTTCTACGATTTATTTCCAACATCATCTCTCTATCATCCACCGTTTAGCGGGGGTGGCGCCCTAAAGTTGACAAGTTTTTAAAAAAGATGTTTTTAAAAAATATATATTTTTCCCTAACTGTAACGGAAATTAAGAAGAAATCCTGCGGCAATTATTCACAAATAATTGACTGATTTTTTGGTATAGGTTTTACTTAAGAATAATTGCCCTTTTTTTAATTACAGGGTGTTACATTTTAAAAAACCTCTTTTTATACCATCTGAACCGTTTATGCTAGAGTAAAAATACTTTCAGTAATTACTCATGTACTGGTGCTATTTACAAATTTGTATAATGCACCCCCATTTTTTCCCCGGAACCACCCCAAAAAAAAGAAGAATTAATAAATAAATTGATTTTCTTGGAATCCTTCACACACAATGCCCTTTATTAATATGCTTCATACATCATTTTGTGTACGTTATTATTACCCATGCATGGATACCAAAAGCAATTTCCTAGTGCAACCCCTTAAGCAAAAAAAAAATAAATAAAATGGGGGGTTGAAATTTTTTTTTTGTTTTTTGCTTTTTGATCCATATGGGCATATGCTTCATCAATAGTGCTTTTCAAAAATATATATGGTTATTGCAACATCTCTGCGAAAACCACCCCTATCCTTGAAAATGTACTGCAGAAACTACCCCTATCCCTTGGCGAGCATGTTTTTACGATTTTCTCATTACCTATGTATTATTTTTAAACAAAACTTATACAAGGTTAAAGACCACTATTTACTCCAAAAATTATGTCCCATTCATTTTTTCGTATAAGCAACGGTTACGGCACAGTGGCGCCGTAAACCTCATATATGCTTTGGCGGGCTCCAGTTTTTGTTTTTTTTTTCGTCATCTGTTCGTTTTATTGATAAAGTACTTATGCAAAATAAAACAACACAGTGTAACCTTCAAATTATGACTTATGGACATTTTACATTCTTTGCTCCCCAAAGCCACAGTGGTGGCCCAAAATAAATTTTTGCATATTTTCGCCACCTACATGCATTTTATTGCATTAATGCTACCTTAACAGCACAATATTTACCCTTAGGTGGTCGCTACGCAGTGGCGGATCCAGGGTGGGGTGATGGGGGTGAACATCTCCCCCCCCTCTCAAACCAAGTCATATTATATTCAAAGATTATAAAAATATTTATTTATTTTTATAGAAATTTAACCAATTGGCACCCCCCTCTTAACGATGCTGGATCCGCCACTGTCGCTAAAGCATAAAAAGTCATTCTTATAAAAATAATATTAATATTATATAAGTATTTCTATAAAAATAAATGAATATTTTTATAATCTTCAAATATAATATCACTTGGTTTGAGAGGGGTGGGGGTGATCGCCCCCATCACACCTCCCTGGATACGCCACTGCTTAGCGACCACTTAGGGGTGAATATTGTGCTATTAAGGTAGCATTAACGCAATAAAATGCGTGTAGGTGGCGAAAATATGAAAAAATTTATTTTGGGCCACCACTGTAGCTTTGGGGAGCAAAGAATGTAAAATTTGCATAGGTCATGATTTGTAGGTTACACTGTGTTCTTTTATTTTACATAAGTACTTTTTCAATAAAACAAACAGATGACGAAAAAATAAACAAAAACTGGAGCCCGTCAAAGCATATATGAGGTTTACGGCGCCACTGTGCCAGTAACGGTTGCTTAAACTAAAAAAATGAATAGGAAATAATTTTTAGAGTAAATAGTGGTCTTTAACCTTGTATAAGTTTTGTTTAAAAAAAATGAATAGGTAATGAGAAAATCGTAAAAACATGCTGGATAAGGTATAGGGGTAGTTTCTGCAGTATATTTTCAAGGATAGGGGTGGTTTGCGCAGGGATGTTGCAATAACCATATATATTTTTGAAAAGCACTATTGATGAAGCATATGCCCATATGGATCAAAAAGCAAAAAACAAAAAAAAAATTTTAACCCCCCATTTTATTTTTTGTTTTTGGCTACAAGGGTTGCACTAGGAAATCGCGTTTAGTGTCCATGCATGGGTAATAATAACTTGCACAAAATGATATATGAAGCATATTAATGAAGGGCATTGTGTGTTAAGGATTCCAAGAAAATCACTTTATTTATTAATTCTTCTTCTTTTTTGGGTGGTTCCGGGGAAAAAATGGGGGTGCATTATACAAATTTGTAAATAACACCAGTACATGGGTAATCGCTGAAAGTCTTTTTACTCTAGCATAAACGGTTCAGATGGTATAAAAAGGGGTTTTTTAAAATGTAACACCCTGTAATTAAAAAAAGGGCAATTACCCTTCAGTGAAACCTATACGAAAAAATCAATCATATATTTGTAAATAATCTCCGTAGCATTTCTTTTTAATTTCCGTTACAGTTAGCGAAAAATATATTTTTTCTAAAAACATCTTTTTTAAAAACTTGTCAAATTTGGGGCGCCACCCTTGCTAAACGGTGGATGATAGAGAGATGCTGTTGGAAATAAATCGTAGAAAATATAGTCCTCTTCATATTTCTATAAAAGAAATTTTTTGTAAAAGGTACAGGAAGGGCTACGTTCTGCAAAAACCATAAATTACCCCCTTTAAAGGGGTGAAAAGGGGGGTTCCGGGGCGAAATTTTTTCAGAAAAAGTTAGTCTTATAATAAGCACCCCTTAATATGCCAGAAAAAAAATAAAACCGGACTTGTGTCCATTTTGCAAGGTTCAACCTCTGTTTCCTACACTATATGGAATTATCGCTGTATAGACCAGGGCGGATCTGTTTTGAGGTGGATGTGAGAGGTGGCATTCCGATTTTTGCAGATAAAATTAGGTAACAACTTCAGTAATTAAAATTGACTTACGCTCCTTCTCAAATATGTTTGGAACATTATTTAAAAAATTTAAATATTTAAAAATTTCGAAAAACATCGATTTTTTTCAACTTTCATTGCTTGTAACTTAAAAACGATTCAGTTTGGAACAAAGTCATAGGGAAATAAAATAAAGATAATTGAATTTTGTATGATATACGACACGACTGCTATAAAATATCTTAAATGATTATCCTTTCTGCAAAATAGCAATAAATACAAAATAAGAGGGCAAAATAAGCCTCTTTTTATTCAATGTTTTTCAACCACTTTGGTTGCACTTAGAACCTTCGTATTTTACTTAGAAAGTTCTTACAACATACTCAATCCGTCCACCAAATTTTATTAAAATTGACATAATAGATTTTGCATAATAATTTTGCAATCTAAATTTTTTTAGAAAAGTTCAAATTTTTTAAAAACTTTCTGAACAAAAAGTAGACCTGTTAGAAGTTTGCTAATTTTTTTACATATCGAGAGGTACGTTACCAATCCAATACACCTTACAAAATTAAAATCGGATTATTTAAGCGGCCTCAGCACTGTTTTAAGGATATAAACAATTTTTTTGCTTATAAACAAATATAGTGAGGACGTTTGAGTTGGAATAAATTCATTTTCTCGAGAATGGGCAACTCTGGAGATAAATCCCTGAACAGGTCGATTTTTATATTTAAATTATAATTTTTGGGATATCTATCATACTACTAACGTCATCCATCTGGGTGTGATGACGTAATCTATGATTTTTTTAAACGAAAATGTGGGTCGTGTGCTAGCTTATTTGAAACATTATTCAATTCTCTATTTATTACATAATTATTTATACAGGGTGCCCAAATTTTTTTTTAATTAATTGAGACAAACAGAAGAAAGTATTTAATTTAGTTAATTCGAGATACATTTTACTGTTGTCCTAAAACAGAAAAAAATGTTTATTTGATAAATAACAGAAAAATGAATTTATTCGTATTTATTAACTCAAACTATTCCAAAAAATCCTCACTGTATTTGTTTATAAGCCAAAAAATTGTGTATAACTTTAAAACATTGCTGAGGCCGATTAGATAAACCAACTTAAGTTCTGTAAAGTGTATTAGATAGGTAGGGCGTATCTTTATATGCAAAAAAATGAGCAAACTTCTAAATAATGGTCTACTTTTTGTTCAGAAAGTTTATAAAAAATTTTAACTTTTTTAAAAAAATTTAGATTGCAAAATTATTATGCAAAACCTATTAAGTGTATTTTATAGTCGTATATCATAAAAAATTCAATTATCTTTATTTTATTTCCCTACGACTTTGTTCCAAAATGAATGGTTTTAAAAACGATTGAAAAGTTTTCAACAGAGAGGTTGAAATTGTACAACGAAGAGTGCATTTCGGAATGCGCCGCATGAGATCTTTGATTTTCATATCGATAGCGTGTAAAACTGTAAAAAAATTTATTGAGGGGATGGATAAATATCTTCCTAGTAGGAAAAGGTAAGGTCGCTCCTCTGATTTCTGATCGAAAATGGTGTTCAAAATATCTCCAACAAATACATGTACCATTTTTCAAATCGGTAGCGTAGAACTACTCCGAGATCCATCTGAGGGTGTAATTTTCCATTTTTCATGGAGAGTGGCTTGCAAGCCTGTTTTTCAGTTTCAAAATGTAATTCGTTACATTTTTGACGAATTTACCTAACTTTACACCCGCGGTGTTACTATAATAGTTTTAGCTAATTTTGTGTCCTTACTCCTAGCATTAATCCCCCCCTGTTTTAAATGTAGAAGGGTAGCATGTCGCTGGCCCCCCTAGGCCAATCTAGACGGGTCGGGGCGGTACAAACAAAATAAGGGCAATACAATCCGATACTAACGCAGCACAAACGAACATACCCATCCCGGACCCCGTGATCGAAAAAAGGGATCCCCCTCCAGTCAGATTTAAAAGGGTGGGGCAGTACAAATGGATGAAGGGTGATACAATCCAGTACTAACGCAGTACAAACGAAATAGCCTACTTTCGACGTCAGATGGCAAAAAGTGCAGATTAGAGGGGTAGCATGTCACTGCCCCCCAGGCCAATCTAGACGGGTGGGGGCAGTACAAACAAAATAAGGGCGATACAATCCGATACTAACGTAGTACAAACAAACATACCCATTCCGGACCCCCATATCAAAAAAGGTGGGGATGGCATGTCACCAGCCCCTCCAGGCAGATTTAAAAGGGTGGAGGCAGTACAAAAGAATGAAGGATGATACAATCCAGTACTAACGCAGTACAAACGAAATAGCCTATTTTCGACTTTCAGAAGGCAAAAAGTGCAGAGTAGAGGGTAGCATGTCATTGGCCCCCCCAGGCCAATCTAGACGGGTGGGGGCAGTACAAACAAAATAAGGACGATACAATCCGATACTAACGCAGTACAAACGAACATACCCATCCCGGACCTTCAGATCAAAAAAGGGGGGGATGGCATGTCACCAGCCCCTCCAGGCAGATTTAAAAGGGTGGGGGCAGTACAAACGAATGAAGGGTGATACAATCCAGTACTAGCGCAATACAAACGAAAGAACCTTTTTTTGACCCTCAAATCGAAAACGGGGGGGATGGCATGTCACCAGCCCCTCCAGGCAGATTTAAAAGGGTGGGGGCAGTACAAACGAATGAAGGGTGATACAATCCAGTACTAACGCAGTACAAACGAAATAGCCTATTTTCGACTTTCAGAAGGCAAAAAGTGCAGAGTAGAGGGTAGCATGTCACTGGCCCCCCAGGCCAATCTAGACGGGTGGGGGCAGTACAAACAAAATAAGGACGATACAATCCGATACTAACGCAGTACAAACGAACATACCCATCCCGGACCTTCAGATCGAAGAAGGGGGGGATGGCATGTCACCAGCCCCTCCAGGCAGATTTAAAAGGGTGGGGGCAGTACAAACGAATGAAGGGTGATACAATCCAGTACTAACGCAATACAAACGAATGAACCTTTTTTTGACCCTCAAATCGAAAAAGGGGGGGATGGCATGTCACCAGCCCCTCCAGGCAGATTTAAAAGGGTGGGGGCAGTACAAACGAATGAAGGGTGATACAATCCAGTACTAACGCAATACAAACGAATGAGCTTTTTTTTGACCCTCAAATTGAAAAAGGGGGGGCTGGTGACATGGACCTCAAATTTATCACTGCTGCAAGGGCTATCCTTGAATTGGGCAATAAATTTGGCAATATCTTCTTTCGTAAATATTTTTTGCTTTAAAAACCAATATTTTGTTTTTTTCCAATAAGTTGTTAGTTGATAAAACTTACTTATGTCAATATTGTTTTATTTTCACTAAGATTTTAATTAGAGAATAGTGTGACCAAAGTGTGTTTGATTTTGCACCTTGCTCAGCTCTAAAAAGTAGGTATGCCAAAAATGCTTCCTCTTTACAGCTCCTTACTTTCATGAACTTGCACCAGCTCACAAAATGAACAAATTGTTATTGATGTCTGTCTTTTCCACAGCGGCTATCAAGATTGTTTCCGGGAGCTTTCGTCCGATGAATCCAAGTAATTTTTAAGCACTTGCAGCCAAAATACACAAATACATTTTCTAACAAGGTTGTCAAAACCAAATTTTCAATAAAATAAAATTGGTTTCCATGGCGAGGATTCAAAACTGTTGTTATTGTCATCTGATTTGACATTTGAATAAAATTACAAAATAATTAATTAAAAATTATCGATTTGTATCCCGACTAACACTTTGACAGTTTTAATTTCACCACCCGAAGGTAACTGAAATTATGTCAAACTGTCACGAGGGCAAAACAAATTGGTAATTTTTAAGAGTTTGAGTGTATTTCGATAAAAATATTTCATGAATAAAACTGCTTTTTAAACCATTTTAACTAATATTTTATTGATATCTTCGCCTGAATATTTGCTAAATTTGTTAATGGTGTTATATTTGAGAAGTTGTAAAACATTAATTGTTATTAATGTCACTAAATGTTCTTTTTACGTATCAGCGAAGGTCATCTGACGTAATACTTAACGACGGAAAATTATCGAAAAAATTCCCAATATTAATATCACGAGAGAGTAAGAATAAATTGATAATAATGCTACAATTTTTCGAAAACTTGTTGCCAGGCAATAGACACAAGAGCCCTACGGGCTCTCCATTGCCGCATGGTAACAAGTTTAAAAACCAAAATTGGAGCAATAATTTCTTATATTTATTCTTACTATCGTGGGATATTCGACAGGATATTTTTTAATATTTACATACAAAATTCAAGTCTTTATATAAAAACATTCAGTGATATTGATTCCAATTAATGTGACACACATTTTTCACCTTGTCAAGGTGAACAGCACAATTAAGCAAATATTTAGACGAAGATGTTAATGAAATATTGGTAAAAATTATTTTTAAATACAGTTTTATTCGTGAAATAATCTTACCGAAGTAAACTTAAGCGCTTAAAATTGCCGATATGTGTTCTTGTAACAATTTGATATTAAATGCCGAATTAAAAGTTAATTATTAGTCCAGAGAAATAAGATTTTTCTCGTGACACATCCCCCTCCAGGCCGAAACCAAATTTTTTGAGTAGTATGGTCATCTATAATATTAACCTATATGTTTCCTGCAGCCGATTTTGATGATATATATAGTTATAAACAAATGAAGATCAAAAAAACGGTAAATTATCGCTTTTTTCGTCTATTACCAAAAAGTTAAGCACTTTAAACAAATTTGAGTGTAAGAAACTCATAAATCGTATAAAAAACTTCAATATGGCGTTCGCTGAATATGTCCATCCTTATTGGTTGCTTAGAAAATTGCAAAATAAATCATAAATTTTGAGTTTCTATAAATATTCATAACTTAAGTAAAAATTAACTTACAATCTTCTTATTACACGGAATTCCGAGACTTCTTGTACTTAAATTATATTTTAAATTTCAAAGCAATTGGGCAAATAGTTTATAAGTTATTTAATTTCTTTATCCCAAATTCATTTTTTTGGCAACACTATAAGTCAGAAAATTATGAGGTTACAATAATACTTCGGACAGTTTATGAAAGAAGAACATTTATACTATTACCTTAATTAAAAATAAATGACAAAAAATAATTTTAAACAGTGTAAAATTATTTTGCAAAAACCTGTCGATTTTTTGCTTACTTATAAACAATTAGAATAACTTTTTAACCGTTACCCGTAGAAAAATTATTTTTTCATATTTAGAAAGACTGAATTTTTGTACACATTTAGAAAGAAAAACAACTGTCTTAGGACAATTAGGGACAAAGTTAGCCCCCCCATTTTTTTAACTCACATGTTTTTGCAAAATTATTTTGCAATATTTATAATTATTTTTTGTCATTTTTTTTTAATTAAATTAATACTGTAAATTTTCTTCTTTCATAAACTATCCAAAATATTACTGTAACTTCATCATTTTCTGACTTACAGTGTTGCAAAAAAAATTAATTTTGGATAAACAAATTAAATAACTTTTAAACTATTTGACCAATTGCTTTGAAATTTAGGGTATGATTTAAGCACCATAAGTCTCAGCATTCTGTGTAATAAGAAGGTTCTAAGTTAATTTTTACATAAGTTATGAATATTTATAAAAACTCAAAATTTATGATTTATTTTGCAATTTTCTAAGCAACCAATAAGGATAGACATATTCAGCGAACGCCATATTGAAGTTTTTTATACGTTTTATGAGATTATTACTCTCACATTTGTTTAAAATGCCCAATTTTTTAGTAATAGAAAAAAAAAAACGAGAATTTACCGTTTTTTGATCTTCATTTGTTTATAACTATGTATATCATCAAAATCGACTGCAGGAAACATATAGGCTATTATTATAGATGTCCACGCTACTCAAAAAAATTGGTTTCGGCCTGGAGGGGGTTGTGTCACCAACATGATATTTTTTTTCCTTATTTCTCTGAACTATATGGGTATTTTCTTAAATGTGACAGTTGTTAAAATTAGGAAACTGATTGCAACTAAACAGAAACAACCGACTTAAAATTATTCCCATTGTAATAATGTACAGTAGAATATTCCCGCTGTAATAATAATCTGATTGGACAGAATTGAACACGTGCCGAAAAATCTTACTATATGATTGGAAGTTAAAATCGTTAAAAAATAACCGCTGTAATATTTATTCTTGAAGGTTTCTATAGCTCAGAATCTCTATGAATGAAATAATCGCGTTAACCCTCGTAAAGCGGTGCTTAGATTCTTACGTAAACAACGGTGCGGGGTGCATTTGCACCCCATCTGTATATCCATTTTTTTATATGTGAATATCGGGGAAATTGATTTGAAAGATAATTAGGACTTGTTTATTATAGTATGAAACATAATTTTACAAACAAAGTACCCATTTAAAAAAAATTATTATTGTTGCAAGATAAACACATGAAATTTTTCAGAGTGAGCAACACAAAGTTTTTACACATACCTAATACAGTTATGTCGGGACTTTCGCTCTTTTTTCTCTGACATAAGTAACACCGACTTTATCCCGTAGCTCTGTTAGCTCCAAGTGGAACACCAGAAACGTCCAATTCTGGATATGATATTTTCATCATTTGCACAATGCAGTCATTTTTCCAAAAAAATCACGTAAACGTAAAGCGTTTTAGATGCTGCAATGGGTGTTTATAGAATTGAATTTAATGCGAATAAAAAATGGACAAAAATCAAAAAAATGTATTAAAAAAGATAGGTAAAAAAATGAGGTCTGGGGTGCAGCTGTACCCCGCACCGCCTTACGAGGGTTAATTTCATTAAAACCTAAACACATTAAGATAAATTTGAAATAAATTAATAAATAATATCTAAATATAATAGTTTATTGCATGTATTATAATACATTATAAAGCCACATTACAAGGTATCTTACACTAGTGCGGGAAAGTGCAACTTTCTGAAAAGCAAATACGTGCGGGAAAGTCGATGTTTTAGCACGGCCGTAGACAAACTGATCTAATCTTTTACAGCCACACTTTTCATACTTTTACAAGTGTAACTAGAGTTTATCAGTTCTAATCATTGTCCAAGTAAATAATTCTTGTTAATAAACAATGGGTCGTGATAGTCGTGACGTCAAATCAATGTTGGCTGCTCTGGAAAGGTTTTCAAACAAAGCAAAAATATGTCAAAAATTCACACGTGGTGTTTGTTTTCGTTTTTACAATTGGAATATATTGCTTGTAAGATGCTTAATTTTTTACAAAATGGTTATGTGTTGGGTACCCGTGATTGTAGTTAATGCTCATAGTATATTAATATACTATGATACTATTTTCCAAATAGGACTGGTTAAGAACCTAAAGAAACGCAGTAAGTACTATGTAGTGTGTAAATCCTTGATTTTGTGTAAGGACATTTATAAAATTAAAAGCAGTATGACTGATACGACTAACAAGCATTGTGTCTTTAGAAAAAAGGTGCAGATGATTGAACAAAAAATAAAATTAAAAATGATTACACAAATCACGTGTATAATCAATTGACAGATGTCAAACTTTTGCTTTGTTTGAAAACATTTTTGACGTTTTGACGTCACACTATCACGGTCCATTCTTTCCTTAAATATATAAAGTTATCAGATGTTAAATATATTATGTAAAATACATTTTTATTTATTAATAAAAACTGTTTTTTAATAGCAAAGTTGACATTAACAAGTAAAGGACTTACAGTACAGATATAATACAGTTACAATAATTACTATAGTAATATTTTGTACATCATTTTACAGATTTACATGTTATGATATGATTTGTTCAATCAGTAGAGAAGATAACATTGCAATGACTTTTAGCAAAATAAATTTGGAGTAAAATGTAATTTGCACTATCCTCTGTCCCCCAGTGTGGAATGGTAATTTGATGGTCCTTTTTTAAGAAAGGGAACACGTATGTTAAGCTTGGTAGTGATTGTGAATTTTCTCATATTGGATGAGTGAAAATACTTGAACGTCTGAAATCACGCGAATAGATTATTTAGGTCCGGTTTCACCAACAATAAATAAATCATATATATATATATATATATATATATATATATATATATATATATATATATATATATATATATATATATATATATATAGTGGTTTGAAGTTTCAGCAATTCGGTCATGTGAAATAAAAGTCTATTTGTTATTTCTCAATATTTCGTCACACTTTTGTGACTTCTTCAGGAGAAAACTGTAAATTTATTAAGATTAGAAATTAACAAAAGCTAAATATTTAATTACTTACAACTATAAGAGTATTAATTTAGATTTTTTTAACATATCGTAAGGGACATTGACTTAATTTTGATTTTGACATTTATTATTTGATAAAATATTATTTGTGACGAAATATTGAGAAATAACAAATAGACTTTTATTTCACATGACCGAATTGCTGAAACTTCAAACCACTATAACACAGTACGGTCGAAAATATTTGTACAAATATATATATATATATATATATATATATATATATATATATATATATATATATATATATAAAGGGTTGTCTTCAGCTTATGCCGTTTCCCTTCCGTCAGCCCGGACTTCCATTTTTTTCGATCTTCCCAGTCTCCGTCTTCCAATCCTTTCTTAGTCATGGCTTCGTCGACTTCATTTTTCCAAGATCTTCGCGGTCGTCCTCTTCTTCTCGTTCCTCTTGGGCTCCATTCTGCAACCTTGTTTATCAAAATGTTTTCTGCTCTGCGTACGTGGCCGTACCATTTCAGTCTTCTCTCGTCTATATATTGCAGGGCATCTTTTTCCACTTGCATTCTTCTCCTTATCTCCTCATTTGTTATTCTGTGTCTTCTGGTGAGACCACAGCATCTTGTCCAGTATTCCATTTCCGTTGCCAGAATGCTTTTTTGGGTTTTTTTATTTATGACCCAAATTTCTGAGCATATGTCATGATGCTTCTTACTATTGTTTGGTTTATCATTCTTTTTGTTTTTCCCTTGATATTCTTATTCCAGATTATATTATGGAGTTGTCTGATGCAAGATCTTGTTTGTCCCAATCTACTTTTTATTTCTGCTTCTGTTGTTCCGTTTTTCGACATTATAAAGCCCAAATATTTAAAATTCTTCGTTCCTTCTATTTCAACTTGTTCTTCTACTTCTAAGTTTTTTACGTCTTCTTCCGATATTACTAAGTATTCCGTTTTCTTCATATTTATTTCCAGGCCCACCTTTTTGTATTCCTCTTTTAGTTTTATTACCATGTAACTGATATCCTCTTCATCTTGAGCCATCACCACCTGATCGTTTTATCGGTATTCCCATACCCCTACACTGTGTCTTCCAAGTTGTTAGTGCGTGTTCTAAAAATATTTTAAATAGAGTCGGTGACGTTGGGCATCCCTGTAGTAATCCTTTTGTTGTTTTGAAGTCAGCAACTACCTTGTTTCCGATTTTTATATTTACTTCATTTCCACTGTACATGTTTTTGATTGCTTGTTTTAGGTTAGGTGGTATCCCTATTTTAGTCATTGCTTTGTACAGTTCTTTCCTTGGCACGGTGTCGTATGCCTTCCTAAGGTCTATAAACGCCATGTGTACATCTTTGCTCTTAGCTCTTTTTTTTTCTATTGTCTGTTGTATTGTATGGATATGATCTAGACATGATTTCCCTGCTGTGAAACCTGCTTGTTCTTCTCCGATTTTACATTCTATATTTTTCTCTATCTTGTTCCTGAGGATCCTGCCATACAGTCTTCCCATTGTAGGGATGACGCTTATCTTCCTGTAATTTTCGCAATCTTTTCTGTTACCATTTTTGTATATCGATGTTATGTAGGGTTCTTGCCATTGTTTAGGGATGTCCTCTCCATTTATTGCTCTTTCCATGATTCGGCATATCGTCCTTCTTAATTTCTTTTGAATAGTTATTCATCGATTAAAATTTATTAGACGTTTATATTAATATTTTGTTTCAATATAATTTTGACAATTTAAAGTAAATCTGGCGAATTTACTTTATTATTTATTTGATAAATAACTAAAATAAGTCTTATGTAATAGTGATGGAAAAAACCTACCGGTTATAACCTAAAACCGGCTTTTTAATTCGCAACAACCAGTTTTACCGGTTGTTTTTTTGTCCCGTTTATAACCGATTTTTTCTTTTTAAAGTCATACCCGGTGAAAAACCGAATAATTTGCCTCTGGAAAAAATAATAGTCTAAGAGCTAGTGAACCTTTTGACTAACGGTCGTCCTGTAAAGCTAGAAATTTGTAGAGTGATAATTCATAGCACACCAAAGCTAAAAACCATGACCTGGCAGGCCTCAGCGGTGCACGTGTATCTACCAGGTGAATCGAAAAGTGCAAATTTGGGGGGTAAAATAAACTTTCTCCTGTAAGGTTTAAATTTAAGTATGTGTTTGAGTAAGTCATTTAAAAGAAATGTGTAAAATGACAGGCGATTCTGAAGAGCATAAGACCTTGCCAGGCGAGGGGAAAGATTAGGGGTTTTTCCTAAATTTATTTTTTTTGCATCGAACAATTTTTTTTTAAGTTTTTTGAATCATTCCAAACAGAAAAGGTCTTTGGTGATTTTTCTCTTAAGTTAATAGTTTTTGTTATATAAGCGATTGAAAATTTTGAAAATTGCGAAATCGACCATTTTTAACCCCAAATCGGATATTTATCTAAAAATCTCAAAGTTGCCAAGGTAGGTAGATATTCTTTAAACATTGATTGATGAAATCCCAAAGAGTTTTTTGCAATACAATATCGGAAATCCCTTTGTTTTTTAATTGCTAATCAAGCGGACGCTTCACTGTAGTATAAGTGAGGACGTTTGAGTTGGCATAAATTCATTATCTCGAGAATTGGCAAATTTCAAGAGCAATCTTCAGACAGGTCGATTTTTATTTTTAAATTAGGACTTTTTGGCATATATATAATACTAGTGACGTCATCCATCTGAGCGTGATGACGTAATCGATGATTTTTTTTAAATGAGAGTAGGGGTTGTGTGATAGCTCATTTGAAAGGTTATTTAATTCTCTATTCACTAATATAAACAATAACATAATTATTTATACAGGGTGTACAAAAAATTTTTTTTTATTAAATTAACTTTGATTAAATTTGACAAATAGAAGAAAAAATTTTTTTTGTACACCCTGTATAAATAATTATGTTAATGTTTATATTACTGAATAGAGAATTAAATAACCTTTCAAATGAGCTGTCACACAACCCCTACTCTTATTTAAAAAAAAAATCGATTACGTCATCACGCCCAGATGGATGACGTCACTAGTATTATATATATACCAAAAAGTCCTAATTCAAAAATAAAAATCGACCTGTCTGAGGATTTCTCTTCAAATTTGCCCATTCTCGAGATAATGAATTTATGCAAGCTCAAACGTCCTCAATTATACTACAGTGTAGCGCCCGCTTGATTAGCAATTAAAAAAACAAAGCGGTTTTCGATATTTTATTGCAAAAAACTCTTCGGGATTTCATCAATCAATGTTTAAGGAATATCTGCGTACCTTGCCAATATTGAAATTTTTAGATAAATGTCCGATTTGGGTTAAAAATGGCCGATTTCGCAATTTTCAAAATTTTCAATCGCTTATATAACAAAAACTATTAACTTAAGAGAAAAATAACTAAGGACCTTTTCTGTTTGGAATGATTCAAAAAGCCTAAAAAAATTTGTTCGATGCAAAAAGAATAATTTTAGGAAAAACCCCTAATCTTTCCCCTCGCCTGGCAAGGTCTTATGCTCTTCAGAATCGCCTGTCATTGTACACATTTCTTCTAAATGACTTACTCAAACACATACTTAAATTTAAACCTTACAGGAGAAAGTTTATTTTACCCCCTAAATTTGCACTTTTCGATTCACCTGGTAGATACACGTGCACCGCTGAGGCCTGCCAGGTCATGGTTTTTAGATTTGGTGTGCTATGAATTATCACTCTACAAATTTTTAGCCTTACAGGACGACCGTTAGTCAAAAGGTTCACTAGCTCTTAGACTATAATGATTCAGAGAAAAAATTAAGATATTTCTATCTATTTTCGATCCTGATCATAGTATTATAAATTTATAATATTCGAAGTAATTAACACAAACATCCACAATTCACATTTTATTAAATTTATTACTAATAAAGAACTGGACAAAAATATCACATAAGCCTTTATGGAGCAATTAAGTTTTATTATAGTGTGGAAATAGTTCAGACTCTCGCCGAAGTCGATCGAGGTTAAACAAGTACCAGAGCGTAGACGGCCACCTTGTGCAACTTTGCCTCGCTTCGTTCTACTTCCGTTCTCTGTCGGTCTGGCGCGTTCGAGTTAAAGGGATCTTTGTCGGTATCGCACCTCTTGAATGTGTTTCTCGCGAAGTAGAATGAGTGCGTAGAGAGGTACTTCCGACTTCGGTTAACTTTGGCTAAGTAACTTCGCCGAGAGTGTGGAGCCCGCAACTGTCAACCCCCCCCCCCCAATTGTCAACATTCATCTAAAGCGGGTTCCACACTCTCGCTGAAGTTACTTCGCCAAAGTTGACCGAAGTCCGGAGTACCTCTCTACACACTCGTCCTACTTCGCGAGGAGCATATTCAAGCGGTGCGATACCGAGAAAGATCCCTTTTACTCGGACGTGCCAGACCGACAGAGAACGGAAGTAGAACGAAGCGAGGAAAGGTTGCACAAGGTGGCCGTCTACACTCTCATACTTGTTGAACCTCGATCGACTTCGGCGAAAGTGTGGAGCTCACATAATATAATTACATAAACATAAAATCCTTTATAAAAGGTATATTTGTTAAAATCCCTATACAGGGCTACATCAAAGACAGAACTAGTTTTCGATCGGTTGACCGATTATCATCAGTGCAATCCTAAAATGTGTACAACAAGATAAAATGATGCAAAGTATTTAAAATGTTGACTAAGGTTATAAAAAGTTATAGGTTATACTCACTTAGGATCTACATGCAAGCCACCAAAGTAAAAATAACAGGGTAAAAACCCTTTACAATTGATCCGTCATCGGAACATATGACAAAGATGTGAATTATAACATGGATGATTAAGATATCCAATGTTTTTCACCCGAGGTACCAATGAGCTCTATCTGACAAGTTCACATCATCACTGTATGGAAGCAAGTGATTTTGATAACGGAAATTCTGAATGGTGACATGACAAGAATGACAGTTCCACAGGAAGTTATAATTTCCCTGTTGTTTTGTGGTATTTATTGTAAAATTTGTTAAATTAATAACAATAAAAACAGTCGTTCCCACTGTGGTAGATAGTCTGTAAAAATGGAAATAGGTCTGGATCCCGCGTATGAAAAAAAAGTTGATTAATAGCAAGCTGAAAATTTGTTAATAGCTTAAGGGTGTCTAGTCGGATAAACTTTGATATATGGGAACACTGGAACAGGGGCAGTTTTAATTGTGGAACAGTTTAAAAATTTGGAACGGTCACACCACGAAAACGGCACATTTATTTTGTCCGACAGAACAGACTTAAACTCTCCGAACAGAGATTAAACTCTCATGCAAAAATCAGACTGCTATTTATCACCAAATGGGCGTTTTAATGAGTGGAACACGTAGAATATGTCAAATGACAGGAATTATGACAGGTAATAAATAGCAGTCTGATTTTTGCATGAGAGTTTAATCTCTGTTCGGAGAGTTTAAGTCTCTTCTGTCGGACAAAATAAATGTGCCGTTTTCGTGGTGTGGCCGTTCCAAATTTTTAACCTGTTCCACATTTAAAACTGCCCCTGTTCCAGTGTTACCATATATCAAAGTTTATCCGACTAGACACCCTTAAGCTATTACCAAATTTTCAGCTTGCTATTAATCAACTTTTTTTTCATACGCGGGATCCAGACCTAAAATAGACTTGATGTAAATGTTAAAATATTGTAGTGGAGGAAGTAGGCAAACCACATTACACATAATACAGAAAACTCAATAAACATTATCAAACCCTTTATATGTGATATCTAGGGCTTAGAAAAGCAGTTGTGTGTTTATTTAAAAGTTATCAATTATATTAGAATAATTGGAAGTTGTTATAGTATGTGGAAGTACCATAAAAATCACTGTGTGGGTGACAAAGGTGTAGAACTGTTTTCTGATCTGGGAGGGATATATAATACAAGCTAAGATACATGCCACCATTTCTAAAGATCCCTGCATATCGCCTGGAACTCTAAGGGTTCGACAAAACAGACCAATATATGAGATAGCTAACATAGGGGAGAGGGGTGGTGTTATAAATTTATGAGAATATAATTAAAATGTAACATGAACGGGACCCAGAAAAGTAGTGAGACTATTAAATTTAGTTGCAGTATGATTATATGGGGTGGATATAATTAAATTATTGATGAAAATTTAGAGATGAAACGGTATGTATGTGGGTGATGATAGCAGCTATTGGTTTGTGTGTGTATAATTGGATAGTAATAGTGGTTGATGGATAGAGATGAATAAGGAAAGAAAATCGTTATGAATTTTGTCAAATCAACTGTAAATGTGGCTATGTGAAAGCGATAGAGTAATAAAGAGGTGAAAAGTACTATTGTAATTAAAAAGAAGTTAAGAAAAAAGTTGTCGATGAAGTGGATGGAAGTCCCGGTTAAACGAAACATGGCGGTTGACACAATTTGGGCTTTTTTGTTTTTCTCTGGCTATTTCCAGGTCCTCGTACAAGTCCAACTTCAGAAAGTCTCTTTGGGGGATATTGTGTAGAAGAGAAACATCATCTGGGATGTTCAGAGTATGATTTTTCTCTTTGAGATGTTGTGAGAAGGTAGAGGTATTCTCTCTTTTGATGTGTTCAAGAGAGCGAGAAGCAAGTGATCTACAAGTTCTTCCTATGTAGGTGGCATCACAGTCAGAACATTGTAGTTTGTAAACAACACTACGATTCATATAGTTGATAATATCTTTGGTGTTAGATAGAGACTGTCCTATGTTGTTGGATACCTTAAAAGAATATTGGACGTTATCTACTGATCTTTTTATAATATTTGAAATATCCCCAGATAGTCGATCTTCGTGAAAAGGTATGGAAGCATGAGTAGGTTTGGTTGTCAAACCCATAGGGAACGCGGCATGTCGTAAAACCCTGAGCTGTCTTTTATGCATGAGCTTGCTTATGATGTGTGGATCGTATCCGTTGTTGAAAGCAATTTGACGTATTATATTTAATTCTTTACTGTAGTTGGATTGTGATAAGGGGATGGTTTCAAGACGGTGTATGTAACTATAAAAAGCAGCAAGTTTGTGTGACATTGGGTGGTTGGAAGATGCTGGGATAACATGGTCGGTCTGTGTTGGTTTCCTGTAGATACTGAATTCGAAGTGGTCATTGAATCTGGTAATAGTAAGGTCGAGAAAATTTATTGATTGAGAAGACTATAATTCCATAATATAATTGTTTATACTTGCGTATTGAGACTCTGGTATGTGATGATTGTGAATACCAAAATACGACTAGGAATTTTCATTATGTAATTTTTAAACAATACATAATTCTTAGGAATTAAAAGGTATTATACAAACGTATTAAAAATACTAGGTACTGAAATTTTCTTGATGGTAATAGAAATTAAAGATGAATTGGGTTATCGAATTTATTTTTAAGTAAAATATAAGTGCATTTTGATATTTTTCAAGCTCGGTAGATCCAAGGGACATTTCGGTAGATCGGTAGGATAATCACTTTTGGGAATATCCCAATTGACAACGCAATGTATGCAGGCTCCGTCTACAACGAACGAGGAATCAGAGTTGCCAGATTGCGGTATTTTCGCCCAATTTTAGGGTAATTTGAAATAAGCGCCCGAGAAAATTTTTAGGTTGAAATGGTTGGGGAATTTTTCGGCAGGAAAGTTAAACAATTAAAGTGCAATATAAATGTAACATTTCAATATGGAGTATTTGCTGTTAATTAAAAACCAAAAACCGGTTTTTGGAATACCCGGTTTTCTTGACCGGTTATAACCGCTAGGTTAAACCGTATATAAGTGAAAAAAACCGGTATAAACGAAAACCGGTTTTTTGTCAACAACCGCCATTCCTATTATGTAACGTTAGTAAAATGGAGAAATGTCAGTTTATTGGTCGACAATAACTTTATTCATAGAATAAAGTACTATTTGTCTTGGTGAAGCCGACCATTAGAAAGAATGAATGATACTTATATAGTGCTGAAATTGTCTCTGTTGGTCCATTTATTCGTATAATTTTCTTCTTTTAAAATGCGGCACACTTAACAAAAATTGCCGATAACGTAATTACGCCAACACTGATGACATAATGACCAACATACATAATATATATTATTGTGTATCATTTTGTCAATCAAAGATAGAATAAAAAATTGATTTTTTTTAATATAACGCGGGAACATAAATTTGATACACCCTGTATATTGATTTGTAACTATTTATTATAAGTTAGTTTTTAAGCAGTGGGTTATTCTTAATGAGTTTGTCCCTAAAGAATTAAAGACATTAATGAATAAAGTGATGTAAATAGACAATTTGTTTCAGGATTATAATTTTAAAACGGTTGCTTTGTTACGAGCGAGGCCAAAACCTACAGGTAATTATTATATCTAGAAAAATAAGGTAGATAAAGTTGGAATTTTAAGTCTCTTTGTTTAAGCCTTAAGTCTTCTTCTTCTTCGGGTGCTATGTCCGTTTATCGAACGTTAGCGATCATGTTGGCTATCATACCTTTATTCGCAGCAGATCTGAAGAGCGATTCTGAAGTATGACCAAACCATTGCCTCAAATTTCTTAACCAAGATGTTCTTCTTCTTTCTCATCTTCTTCTGCCTAATATTTTACCCTGCATAATTAGATGTAGAATGCTATATTTTTCCGGATGTCTACAAACATGCGCAAAATAATCGAGTTTTCTAGACTTTGTTATTTTTACCAGTTCTCTGCCTTTCTTCATCCTGCTCAGAATAATATCATTACGCACCCTGTCCATCCAGCTTGCTCTGAGCATTCTTCGATAGCACCATAAGTCAAAGGATCCAACCATCTTAAGCATTCTTCCTGTTAAGGTCCATGACTCAACTCCGTAGAGAAGAACAGAAAACACGTAACACTTTAAAATTCTTGTCCTAATACTCAAATTTATGTCATGACCGCATAGAATTTTCTTGTAAATGAAAAATGCTGATTTGGCTTGAGCAATTCTGCAACGTATTTCGGTGGATGGATCCCAATTATCAGTGATTCTGCTTCCCAAGTATGTTATAGCTTCAACTCTCTTAAGTTGTACATCATTAACGTGAATTCCAGCATCGATGACATTATCCTTACTGACGACCATATATTTTGTTTTTTTGATGTTAAGGTGGAGACCATAATTACTGCATTGTGCAACCACAGAATCCAATAGATATTGTAATTCGGTATCACTACTGGCAATCAGTACAGTGTCGTCTGCATATCGGAGATTATTTATCAGTTTCCCATTTATCACAACTCCACCTTGTGTAGTACTGAGTGCCTCTTCAAACATCTTTTCTGAATAAATGTTAAATATTAATGGTGAAAGAATACATCCCTGTCTTACTCCACGTTGAATTTGAATCTCTTCTGTGTGATCACCGTCTACTCTAACTGTGGCTTTTTGATTCCAGTACAAGTTAGCAATGATTTTTAGATCTTTATTGTTAATATTAGTTGACCTTAGAACATCTAACATCTTAGTATGTGATACTTTGTCAAATGCTTTTTCGAAATCAAGAAAACATAGGTACACATCAGCATTTACATCTCTACTCCTTTGTACTAATACCTGCAACCCAAACAGGGCCCCAAGTAAATTTGTAGAATTCCCGAAAAGTAATTATCATGAGTAGAAGTATTTGTTTGGAAGGATGCATGGGTTTTTCGAATGAAAATTTGGAATGGGGATGAGAGAAGGTTCAGATCGTTTGGAAAAGGAGAATATTATGTGACCGGCATCGGAGAAGAGCAGTCAAAGTTTCCGTGAATAGTTCAGAAGCAAGTACCAGTGATTGTTAGATAGTGAAGAGTGTAGCTAAAAAGTGGAACGAGAGACAGATCAAATTGAGGAGAAACACCTCTTTGATTCTGTAAAGTCCAAGGGAGAGAATATTATTGTGAGAATGAGAGGAGAGAATTTTGGAGTTTTTTTTAACGAGTACTGGTCAAAAGAGGCCTGGCTCGTGTTTTGGAGGATAAGTTGCTGTTATGCTGTTGGATTGACGCTGAGAACGGAGAGGGCTTTGATGGGTAGCCTAATATAATCAACAAGGAAGAGCTGTTTGGGTCAAGAGGAGACATCATTGTGTGTGAATCAAAAGGTCAGTCAATAACTTATGTGACAGATTTTCTGTATGTTCAGAAGTTAATTTTTTGAGTAAAAGCATATGAACTAAGATTACAATATTTCAAAAATTTTATAGGAAGTACAAGTAGTTTTGCGAATATCTAAATTTGTTTGTTTAGGTTGTTTTTTATGTGGTAAAAGTTTCATTGGGACAGTTATGCCCACAGGATTTGATTGATGGATTTTCAGAGTATTGCTTTTGATAGGTAATAAAAGATATTTGTATTTGCTTATTTATGGTATTTCTATTTATTTCCTTTTTCCAATTTTATCCCGATAAGGATCAACTAAGAGATACTGAAACCACAAGAAAGGATAAGTATAAACTAAGATAATTGTAGTTATTTTTTGTATGATAAAAAGGCACCTTGAGATTTTTCTTAATTTTATGTATAATTTGCGACAATTGAATAATTAATTAAGAAAATACTGATTAATATAAAAGTAAGAGAAAGCAGATCATAACAATATGTAGCAATTAATGTCATTCAAAAATTACACTTGACGTGTTTTGAGATTTTTTGAAAGTTATCTCTATCTGAAATAGTGAAATTATTCCAAACTGTTGCAATAAACTATGCATAAATCTTTTTGTTCATAAAATATATAAACGTTCAATTAATTACGCCAACTGTTTAAACTACCTTTAACGGTTTAATTAAATTAAACTATCATTAACTATTAAATTAAATATTTTAAACAATCCATCATACCATTTATCAAATTGATGTTGACATTTCGACATCTTTACATTTTCATAATATATTTTATTTCATGAATTTAGGTATAATTGGCTGCTCTTGCAGCTCTGGTGAAATTCACTATTTGTGGACATTTTCGAGTGAAGTGTTTTGATGAATTAAGTAAATTAAAGTTTTAATACGTTAAACAATGGTGTGTTCAAATAGTCACCCACGTATTTATAACGTAATTAATCCAGCACATGTTTTCTTTTATTAACCCTCGTAAGGCGGTGCGGGGTGCAATTGCACCCCAGACCTCGTTTTTCTCACCTACCTTTTTTAATAATTTTTTTTATTTTTGTCCATTTTTTTATTCGCATTAAATTCAATTCTAAACACATTCCACCCATTACAGCATTTAAAACTCTTTTCGTTTACGTGTTTTTTTTTTAAATGAGTGTATGGTGCAAATGGTGAAAATTTAATATCTTGAATTGGGCGTTTCTGTTGTTACACCTGGAGCTAACATACCTACGGGACAAAATCGGCGTTACTTATATCAGAGAAAAAATTTGAACAAAAGTTTCTGTAGATGGATAACTCTTGTTCTAGTAAAAAATCTTCTAGACCATATTATTACAAATCTAATCATTTCATCTGAAATTTTACGCCTTTTTGAAATTTGCATAAATCAGGACTACTTTGAATTTAATAACCAATTACACACAAACAATAATGCAGATCCTAATTGCTTCGTCAACATATTTCTCTATAACGTAGATGAGGAGCTTGAGCGAGCATCGTATTGTCCACTACATTTATGTAAGTGTGCTTTGACGAACGGATCTTCCATATTCTTCACCACCTCAGTAGTCCATTTTCGGTATCTTCATTAGCGCAGTTTACCCACTACGATTACTCTTTGCTAATCGATAATTTATGGAATTGTAGAAATTTATGCTGACTTCTTTCATTTGGTGTTGTTGGTGTGCCTGTATTAATATCAGCCTTAGATGTCATATTCTGCATTGCTATGTGTGTTTGATACTTTTGTATGAAACGGAGGCCTGGGCACTAAACATAATACTGCTGAACAATTTAGAAGTCTTTGAACTCCGGCTTTATAAAAGAATGTTGAAAATACCTTTGACAACCTACACCACCAACGAAAACGTTCTAAGGGGAATAGGTACAGACATGGAGCTGCTAAAAATCATCATAGTCAGAAAAGTTAGCTACCTGGGACACATAATGAGAAACGAAAAGAACCGCCTTGCGCAACTGATAATCTAGGGTCAGATTGAAGAAAAACGGTGTCCCGGTAGGTGGCAGTTTTTTTGGCTTAGAAATATCTGAGACTGGACCGGCCTTGATTCAACATGTTTGTTTAGAGCCGCATTGGACAGAGACAAGTTTGACAGTCGAGTTGTGCCTCCTTAAGCCTAATCAACTGAAGTATTAGGATGGTGTCTATATGCCACAGCAATTATAATTAAAATTGTGACATTGCAAGGTGATCTAGTACGCTCATTAGTGTTTCTTGGGTTTAAATTGAATATATATCCCTTCCCCCGTTTTTTTTGGGGACGGGATATATTACTATTCTCTCTAGGCTTGTCGGTATGGGAAACAAAATTTTGCAGCTGTAATTAACCAAAGTATAGAGTGATTAAAATTAAAAATTCAAGAAGAGAGTAACTTAATGTAAAATTTGAATTACTTATTACATGTCGAATTTGTTTAACATCTGCAACGAACTTGCAACAGTTTAGTAAAACTCACGCAGTACATTATATTCTTTACCTTGTGTATCTCTAGACCCACTTATAGCGGAGAATATACACATCTTAACGTTTAAGTTATAAAGTGCTTTGTAAGTTTCCTAGTTACAAACTTTATGTACCTTTAGCAAATATGAATATTTTATGTGCTAATGCTAGGTAAATATTAAATTTGATATATACACAAAATTATGAACTTTTGTATAACATGATATTTCATCTACGTAGATGTTAAAAAAAGATAAAGAATTATTTATTTATAAAAAAATGGACAACACATCGCACCTTCGCTCAAAGAGTGTCATAAGTCAAGAAAGCAAAGTTTCGACAAAAAGACGTTTAAAGTTTGTCCTGCAACATTTTCGGGTGTAATTCAAAAATTATTAAAATTAGAATAATAACTGTTTTAGTCAGTTACAATGGCTTTTGAAGCTCTATAAAATAGCATATCATCATCATCATCGGTGACCGCTGACAGCCCATGGAGGGCCATGGTCGCCCGTTGGGGTTTCTAGGCTCTAAGGTTTTACATAATACACACCCATAACTCCTCACACGTTACACACGTTACACACGAATAACTCCTCAAAAGTTCTAAACGATATTTATCTAAAATATTATTTTCTTGTTTCTTTTTTTTTTGAGAAGGTCTTTTCGGCGTTATGCGTGTTTTGCTTGTTTGAATATAGCTGCCCATATTTTTCTTTCCTTTGCTTGTTTTTTCCATTCTCGTATTCCTAGGTTTTTCAGATCCTGGTTAATACCATCAATCCATCTCTTTCTAGGCCTACCTCTAGGTCTCTTCAAATTTAATTTTTTTCTAAGTACTTTTTTTGTATTTCTCTTATCATCCATCCTTTCTACGTGTCCTAACCAACTCAGTCGTTTACTTCGTATTTCTTTTATTATAGTCGGTCTGATAAACACTCTATTTATTTCGTGGTTCATTCTTATACGCCATTCTCCATTCTCTTGTATAGGTCCATATATATTCCTTAAGATTTTTCTTTCCCATCTAAGAAGTTGTTCCTCTTGTTCACTAGTCAAGGTCCATGTTTCTGATGCATACATTACTACAGGTCTCATTACTGTTGTGTATATTTTTACTTTTGAATTAATAGATACTGATTTTGACTTTCTGAGATTTTGTAGGCTGTAGAAGCATTTGTTTCCAAACGAAATTCTTGCTGTTACCTCATCACTGTTTTTATTTCCTTCTGTTATTGTTGATCCTAAATATTTGAAACGGTCCACTCTTTCAAATATTTGCCCGCTCAGAGATATGTTGCCTTTCATTTGTACCTTTTCCCGAGTTGTTATCATGTACTTTGTCTTTGAGACATTAACTTCTAGACCCATAGTCTGTGCGGCTTCTTTAAAATATGTAAAGTAAAGTTTTTTCTAGGTCGTTTAATGTTCAGCTGATTATGTCTATATCATCTGCGTAGGCAACGACCTGATTGAGCTTTGTAAATATTGTACCATCCCTATCTATAGGAGTTTTCCTGATTACTTGTTCCAACGCAAGGTTAAAAAGTGTTGTTGACAGTGCATCCCCTTGTGTTAGACCTTCATTAATGTTAAATTCATCGGACAGTTGATTTTGGATCCTTACTTTTGCTTTGGTATTGGTTAGGCATAGTTTTACTAATCTGTTTATTTTTTTTGGTATATTTAACTCTTGCATTGCGCTATATAATTCCTTTCTAATTATTGAGTCATACGCTTGTTTGAAATCTACAAATAGATGATGTAGTTCGGTATTCCGCTCGTAGAATTTTTCCAGCGTTTGCCTTAATGTAAATATTTGGTCTATAGTTGATCTGCCTTTCCTGAAACCTCCTTGGTAATCCCCTGTTGTTTGTTCCATTGTATTATTTAGTCTTCCTTCCAATATTTTGCTAAATATTTTGTATCCAACGTTTAGTAGTGATATTCCCCGGTGATTATTGCAATCTAACTTATCTCGCTTCTTATGTATAGGGCATATCACTGCAATTTTCCATTGTTCCGGCATTATTTCTGTGGTCCATATTTCTAGTATTAACTTTGATATTTCACTCTGTATTCTATGTCCTCCATATTTTAACATTTCTACAGTTATTGTATCGCATCCTGGGGCCTTGGTATTTTTCATTTTTTTTATTACCTCTTTTATTTCTGCTTCTGTTGGAGCATATTGGTCTACTTCAGCCTCTCCTACTAATCTTAGCTTTTCTATTTTGCAACGTTGTTTTTGTTTATTCAACAGTTCATTAAAATGTTCTCTCCACCGTTTTAAAACTCCTTTTTCGTCTGCTATTAAGTCCCCATTTTTGTCTTTGCATAATTTTGTTCTTGGTTGGAAACCTTTTTTTTTTCAAGATTTATTTCCTTATAAAATAGTTTTATTTCATGTTTTTGTTCATGTTCTTCTAGCCTTTCAATCTTATCTTTATTGTGTTTCCTCTTTTTAAATGTTAGATGTTTTTTTAATTGTCGTCTTCTTGTTGTATATTCCTCTTTGGTTTCTTCCGTACTGTTATTCAGCATTTTAACCCTTTCAGCACGTAGCCACACGATTGTGTGGGTTTGTTTTGAAACGATATAAAACTGCTTAATCCTAAAATCTAGCGTTCATTACGAACGAAGATGGTCGTGTAGGTTCAGTATTGTGCTTTGCGCTACCCGACACGATTGTTAAGTTTATTTTGTTTCGACAGTCACAGCTTGTCTTGCAAAAATGGCGGGTCGTCATTTCCGTAAGAAATGTAAGTAGGTTTTTGTTATTAAAAAATATCAATAATAAAATGTAAATGCATGTAGACTACTAACACATGTCTGTAGAAAACACCTATACATACATATTTTAAAAAATGAATATTAATAACCTTAGAATATCCAATTACATTACTACTAACACGATTGTGTGGGTTGGGTGATCGTTATTGAATTTCTCTTTTTTGCAGATTTTGACTTTAACAAACCAGAAGATGTCGAGGCGTTAATGAACATTATAAATGATGATTCAGAACTAGAAGGCTTTAGTGATGACTCAGATTCTGATCTGACGTGGTGTAAGGAGCTAAATAGCCTTCCCAAAAGCCTCGGAGACAGTGATTCCTCGGATTCTGACCAAGAAGAAGATACTCGTGAGAATTCCCTAATTCTAAACAAAAACCCGCCTTTTCAAAATGACACTGAGGTTCCTGGTCCTTCCGGTATAAGTGCAGCTCCCGTATTAGATCAACCACAAACTACTGAAGACCTTAGTCAGCCTTAACTACAGCCAGATTTTGCAGAAAATCGGGTTGTAAAATCAGAACCCGTGTTCGATGTCTTAAGTGTAATGTTTATCTATGTCTCGCCAAAGACCAGAACTGTGTTGTAATGTATTAGATTTTTATACCATTTGCTTAAAATAAAACCCAGCTTACACAATTGTGTGGGTATGTTATTTCTAGACACCCTGTATAAAGAATTATTTTATTATTTTTCCTGTATTACCTTACACATAAGAACATAGAGTACAAAGTTTCGAAATATTTGTTGAACATTTTTTGTTGCCGTGCTGAAAGGGTTAAGCCTAGCTTGGTTTTTTTGTTCCATTAGTCTCTGACAGTCTTTGTCATATCATCTTTTTTGGCTAGGTTCTTTGCTTTCCCCCACTACTTCTTTTGCAGCTGTTATCACTGCTTCTTTTAGAACCCTCCATTTATCTTCGATATTTCTGACCTGATTTTCATTTACTTGATTATATTGTTCAATTATATTTTCTATTTTCGTTTTATATTTTGCTCTCTTTTCCTCATTATAGGCCAATATATCTGAAGCGTATTTGATCTTTTTTTCACCTTTCTCTGTTTCTTTGGCAGTAATTTTTGTTTATATTTAATTAGCACAAGGTGGTGATCGGAGCTGCTGTTTGCCCCTCTATGAGTTCTTCTATTAAGACGTGGTCGATCTGATTTCTTGTTTTCATATCGGGAGAAACCCATGTTTCTTTGTGGATATTTTTATGTGCAAATTTTGTACTGCTTATCATCATTTTTTTTTTGTCTGTTGCAAAATCTATGATTCTTTGCCCGTTGTCATTACTTATTTCGTGCAGGCTATGTGCACCTATTGTTCCCTGGTATAATTACTCTCTTCCTATTTTTGCGTTTAAATCTCCTAAAATTATTTTAACGCTATAATTGTTTATATTTGATACTTCTTGGTCTAATCTGGCATAAAAATTTTCTTTTTCTTCTGCTTCTTTGTCCTCTGTAGGTGCGTGCATATTAATGAAATTAATATCAAAAAACTTGCCTTTCATTTTCAGAATAGCTATCCTTTCATTTATGTTAGTAAAGCTTTTTACCGCTTGCTTGTATCTTTCGCTTATTATGAAGCCCATCCCACCTTGTCCACCTCTTGAATTACCATGACATATTAGATATTTTCCAAATTCCTAGATATCTTCGCTCTTCCATCTCATTTCCTGCAACGCTAAAATATCTATTTTGTAGATTTTTATTTGTTCAATAAGGTTTTGTAGTTCTCCTATTTCTCCTAATGTTCTTATATTCCAAGTTCCAATTAAAATTTTTCCACTTTTCCTATTTTTATTTTTCCTGTTTTACTTATTCACCTTTTTGTTTGTTTTATCCTGTTTTCTAGTTTCTTCCGTACATTCAATCTCTATGTCGCCACTGTTTGTTTGTGCGAAGATGAAATAGGGTTGACGGGGTGGTCGTAAATAACTTCGCACTTGTTATATATTTTTGAATTTAAACTTATATTGAGTATAATTTGATAATATAACAGAAAATGAAAATAAAAGGGCTATATGTGTGTTGCTTCTCTGAATGTTTTGACTCGAATGGGAATCTGGAATCTGCCTTTGGTGAACTTCGACCCTCCGTACCGTCTTGGTTGAGACGGGAGCGGAGGTAGTAAAAAATGAACCATATATATATTAATAGTAGCCGCATTGGCGTAGTGGTCCGTATTTTCAGATATCATTATAAATGTACCTACATAATTATAAATGTGCGTAAACATAAGTCCCCCCTTGAAACCATCGGGTTTCAATTGGTTACTTACAGTGAAGCTACCAAAAACAGTCAGATCCTGTACATTCTTTGTACAAGTAGTAATAAATAATGTAAATGTAAGGAAAATAGTAATAACGTAGGATATATACAAAAACGAAACTAAAATAGCAAATTAAAGGTATTTAAAATAAAGTAAATTTAAATTGTTCAAAGTCAAGTTAAATCAAAATTGTTCGACGAAAAGTAAAATTAAAATTGTCCAAATAATTGATCACTCCGCTTCACTGTCCGAGTAAAATAGTAACAAAACGTAGAGTCAGTAAAGTTAAAATTGTGCAAAATAAAATAAAAACTAAGATTGTTTAAAATAAATGTCTCACTGCGATTCACCTTGAGACGGTAACACGCACAGCTTCACCACAGGTCTCTTGAAGATGCTGGATGCGGTCTTCACCGTCACGGAGCGGATAACGCCGTCCTTACCGGGATAAGTCTCGAGGATGCGTCCGAGCTTCCATCTCAAAGGTGGTAGACCATCTTCTTTGATCAGAACCAATGTTCCGATATGTAAGTATTGTTGACAGTTCTGCTTCCACTTTACTCGTTGTTGCAAAGTGGAAATGTACTCCTTGGACCACCTGGTCCAAAAATGTAGGTGTAGTAGATTGTATGTGTGCGTAACGAGAAAGTCTATTTTCCTTGATGTTGTAGCTAATGAGGTCAGGGATTAACATAAGGGTGTCTCCAATAAGGAAATGTGTAGGTATCAAGGCAGTAGGATCACTATGATCAAAGGAAAGAGGACAAATGGACCTTGAATTTAAACATGTTTCCACCTGACACAGATATGCGGTAAAATATTTGTGATTTTAGACATCAAGGGTGTTAGAAGTTAAGAAGTTTTTTATCTCGTTATTTGCTTCAACAAATGTGCTTCCATTGTCTGAATATATTGTTGTGCATTTGCCTCGTCTAGACATAAACCGACGTAAGGCTGCTAAGAAACAAACAGTCGTTAAGTCGCTTACAACTTCCAAATGGATGGCCTTAGTTGCAAAGCAAACGAATAATAAAATATATGCTTTGGTAGTTTCTTCCCGTCCTGTCACGATAAAGGAAATGTTCCAGCATGGTAAATGCCGGATGTAGAAAAGGCCCAGAAGAAGTTAAGCGTGAAAATTGATTTCCATGAGAGGAGATTTGTTTCTTAGATTGAATTGATAAGTGAGGAGAAGCAAGTACAATTGTAGAGTCGTACCGACTGTACGTGTTCTCTAAATTGTGTCTAATTGTAAATTGTAAAGTTTAAATTTTAAATTTTAAAGCGTAAATTGAAAGATAGTAAAGGAAGAAATACAAATGTAAAAGTAGCAAAGAAAAAAAGTAATACAGAGTACTGTATACACTCGAAGTAGTAGTAGTATAAAAAAAAAGCACCGGATATTGGTAGTCCGTATACGGCGACGCTCTTAATTGGAGCTACCTTTATTTAGAAGCAAAATAAGTTTGAGATTAATTTTCCCAAGTTGTGTCAGTACATCGTAGGCAAACGTCTACTCCAATGCATCACAAAATCTATGCAGTTGAATGGAGATATGATTTTGGTAAGTGTGTGTATTTTAAGATTATTAAGTATGGACAACAACTGTGAACTGTAGTTTGACCACAAACTGTGTAGGTCATGGGGCAAAGACTCATCCCATGAAATCTTTAATCTCCAAACTTTTTGATGTATAATTTTAGAAGTAGTGGTAAAAATAGTAAATAATAATACTAATATTAATAGTAATAAGTTGAGAAATTGTTTTGTGGAGTCCCCCCAAGAGGAAAAGGGGTGTAAGTTAAGAAGTTGTTTGGTAGAGTCCCCCCAAGAAGAAAGGGGATGTTTGTAAGAAATTGATAAAGCAAATCTACCGTCATTGTTTTGCGAAGTCGTCTCCTTGAAATAAGTTTCACAGAATTTTTCGTCGTGTGTATGTGTTTCGTTGAAGTTAGTTTCAGTCGAAACGTAGCAATTCTGTGTGTCGCTAGAAGACTTAGTAGCAGAAATAGGGCCTGAACAGATCCAACCTATTTTGGTTTTGTGTAACATGGGACCATAGTTGGTTCCCAATTTAATTTGACCAATGCACAATAAGTCCCAAAACGTGTCCGAACCAATAAGTAGGTCAATATTGGCGGGTTTGTAAAAATGTTTGTCTGCAAGAATAATATGATTTGGGATATTCAGAGTGGCAGTGTCAAATGAAAATTGTGGCGTGCATCCTGTGATGTTAGGCAGTATTAAGCAAGTCAGTTTCTTGTTAAAATCATTTGTTGTCGATTTCATTTCAACAGACACACAATAGTTAATGTTTTTGTGCATTTGGGCAATACCAAATATAGAAGTGTTAGTCTTTGTCTTAGGCAATTGTAAAATGTTGTGTAAACGTTGACTAATAAAGTTAGATTGTCTAGCGCTGTCAAGTAAAACTCTACAATCGTGTAGATTGCCATTTTTATCAGCTACTTTAACCATGGCAGTGGAGAGTAAAATTTGTGATTTGGCAGGTGAATGACGTGTTAAAGAAGAATAGCTAGAAGAAGTCTCGTTGGCCTGTGGAATGTCAATAGGAATTTCAGCATCTACAGAAGTTTGTTGAACTGGCTGGTTTGGAAAATGCAACAGAGTGTTGTGGACTTTACCACATTTCTTGCAACCAGAAGAGCGACATTGTTTTGTCGAATGATTGTTGTTTATACAATTAATGCACAATCGTAAACCTTTAGCTTTATTTAAACGTTCAGAAGGTGTTAAGTTTAGAAATGATTTACAATGATAAATGTTATGGTCATTGTTACAAAAAACGCATTGTTTTGTTGTGTTAGTAAGAAAGGTCTTTGTTTTTTCCCTTTGTTTAAAGTTACTATTAGATTTATTACTTGACTGTTTGGTTTCGGTTTCCAACGATTTTAGCATTCGACATTTATCTTTTAGGAAGTCAGTCAACTGAGAGAGTGTGCGAATTTCGCTAGCATTAATTTTGTTCTCCCAAGAGCGTCTGGTAGCATTATCGAATTTGCTGGTCAATAAGTATATTAAAATATCATCCCAGTGTTTGTTGGGACGTTCCAAAACTTCCAAAGCATTTAAATGTTTTTGTAACCCCTTTAAAAGTTGCCTAAGTCCAGTGTGTGCCTCTTGTTGTAATGCCGGTAGGTTAAATAGCGATTTGATGTGAAAATTTATTAGAAGTTGCTTGTTTTCAAACCGTTCTTTAATAAGCGACCATGCTAATTCATAATTTGCATCACATATTTGCAACGAGCTGATTGTTTCTGCAGCCTCCCCTTTCAAGGGGAGCTGTAGGTAATGGAATTTTTGGACATTAGCTAGAGCATCGTTTTCATGTATTATGGATGAAAAACTGTCGCGGAAAAACATCCAGGTTTCCAGGCTTCCGTCATAGGAAGGTAAATTCAGGATTGGCAATTTTACGGAATTTAGAAGGTTGCCCGCCCGAGAACCTGATGTGCTAGCACTGTCTTGTTAGTCGACAGGGTTATCAGGAACCTTAGCGTTTAAAAAGTTACCTCGGGCATTAGCGCATGATACATGTTTTCAAAACTGCATCGTTCTGGCTCATGAATAGTTCTATAATTTTCCTCACATTTACTGTCCAAATTTTCGATGAATTGTTGAGCTTCTTCAAATTGGTCAATCAATTTTTCAGCCCTTACGAGCCTAGCATTTAACTCCGTTTGATCAGGTTGATCTTGTGTTTTAATGGTGTTAAAGTATGCGCTAAATCTCGTAAGGTGATTTTTAATAGTTGTTCGTTTGTTTTGTTCTGTTTGTAAACGTTCTGTTTACTTTTTGTTTTGTTTTGACATGGTGATAAATGTTTAAATAAGAAGATAAATGTAAAAGGAAATGTAAAATGCAAAAATATCTACTATAATAATTGTTAAAGAAGAAGAAAAGTGTAAAATAAAATGTAAAATAAATTATAGTATGTACCTAGTGTAGATAATGTCAAAAAATGTAAAAATTGTAAAATGTAAAAATTGTAAAATGTAAAAATTATAAAATGTAAAAATACCTAATATTATGATTGTTAAAGAAGAAGAACCGTGTAAAATAAAATGTAAAATAAATTATAGTATGTAGTGTAGGTAATGTCAAAAAATGTAAAAATTTTAAAATGTAAAAATTATAAAATGTAAAAATACCTACTACCTATAATAATTGTTAAAAGAAGAAGAAACGTGTAAAGAAAAATGTAAATAAATGTATTATTGTGTAAAGATTCGAGCCCAACGTATTTGTAAAATAAATGTTTAAATAAACCTTAAAAAATGTTTGTAAAGTTCGTAAAATAAATTTTAAATAACCCTTAAAAATGTTCAAAAGTCGAAACTATAAATATTTAAAATGTCAAAGATAAAATGACATCCCTTCTATGACATAAAACCAACAAGATAAAAATGCGGTTTGCCTGTGAAGCGTTGATTTAAAATACCAAATTAAATTTTTTAACATAAACCCAAAAATGTCTTACCGTAAATAAAATACCACGTTTCTGTTATCAGATTTTAGCACTTATAAATCAAGATATTTTAAGGGTAGGTAAAATGAAAAGTGAAGACTGACCTCTTTTAAACTGGGCGTGTCTGTCTACGTTCCACTGGGACACTGGTAATTAATTATATATTCACTCGAAGAACCAAAATGTTTGTTTGTGCGAAGATGAAATAGGGTTGACGGGGTGGTCGTAAATAACTTCGCACTTGTTATATATTTTTGAATTTAAACGTATATTGAGTATAATTTGATAGTGCAACAGAAAATAAAAATAAAGGGGCTATATGTGTGTTGCTTCTCTGAATGTTTTGACTCGAATGGGAATCTGGAATCTGCCTTTGGTGAACTTCGACCCTCCGTCCCGTCTTGGTTGAGACGGGAGCGGAGGTAGTAAAAAATGGACCATATATGTATTAATAGTAGTAGCATTGGCGTAGTGGTCGGTATTTTCAGATATCATTATAAATGTACCTACATAATAATAAATGTGCGTAAACAGCCATCGTGGCCACTTTTTATTTCAGCACTACTTGTTGTATTCTGATTTTTTCGTTAATCTGACTAGAGCTGAGAAAATCCCCCGATGTGCCTTCAGCGGTCAGCCGATGACGACGGTCCTGTCCAATACTCCTTGTCCTATTATTGCCCTGACGTTCCCTAACATTACAGGTATGAGGAGTTATGTCTTGGTTTATTATTGCAGTTTGCTCGTTTTTCTGACCTACCTTTACAATTCTGTTATCTTTACCCCTGTTCTTAAAAATAAAGTCTACATCACTATTAAAAACAAAATCAAAATTATCAAATGTTCTCATAAAAAAATCATCATTTCTCTTATTGTACCTATAACTATTACTATTTTCACCCTCAATACGGACGCCGTCGCCATAATAATTAATCACCTTATCATTACTTTTAAATACATTACTGTTACTATTAAGTACGCTGCAGGCGTCCGCACCGACAGTGAGTATTTCTTTCTCTCTTCGGTTTTCGGTAGTGTCTTCTTCCATTGCTGTTTTCGTTTTATTTTCTTTTTTCTTTGTCTCCGTCCAACTTGCTTTAGTTACTTGTTTTTTGAGTACGCTGTTTTCGTTATTTTCGTTGATCCTTCTGTAGTAGAACTCATTGATAACTCTTCCTCCGAGAGAGATCTATCACCATATTTTCTAGCTTTATTCTTCTTGTGTTCTTTTATTACTGTAGCTTCATTTTCTGTTGATAAGGTTTGCAATTGACTCAAAGTGAATAATTCGCCATTTAGAAGAAATTTGTTATAACGAATACCTGCATTTTGACCTTTCTCTCTTGCTTCATTTTGATATTTGCGAAGTTCAATTCTTTGAATTTGTAGGTGTTTTGGATAGTCTTCATTTATAAATATGTCTGTACCTTTTAATTTCTTTGTTTCTTCAAGGACCTCGTTCTTTTTACTCCAGTTTTTGAATTCTATGAGGATCGGTCTTTTCTTATTAACATTTTTGATACCAAGTCTTCGTATCTCTATAATATCTAGATCTGTATTTAGTTCTACTTGCAATTTTCTTGATATTTCTGAAATCTTATGCTTGATTTGCGTTTCGTCTTCATTTTCGATCTCTTCTATTCCTTGGATGATCAGATTCTTTTTTCTTATTTCTCTTTTTAATACTTCTACCCTTCTTTCTTGAATTTGCAATATTGTTTGAAGTTCTTGATTCTTTTCTTTTAACTCTGTGTTTTTTTCTGTTAGTTCTGCCAGTTCTTTAGTGATTGCGTTGATTTTTTCTTCCATTCTCATGTTTTGTTTTTCCAGTAAGTCTAACTTTAATAGTTTTCAAGGATCGCATCGATTTTCTGTTCCAAATCTTTACTAGGGTGGATTTTAGTGTATGGTCACCTTTATTATAGCATACCGTAAATTACTGTTTTGAACAAAAAACGTTACTTATAATGCAAAAAGTTAATGTATTAAAATTGGTTATACTAAAAACTTTTACTTTAATTTTAAGGAATAATTTACTAATTTTGAACTTTTCTTCTTATTAGGAAAATATAATGATATTTTGTAAATCTTTCTTCTCAAACTCTTCTTTGCATCTATTGGTATATGGTTGACAGTTCTTCAGTTTAAATATAAAGTGTACATACCCAAATTCACAATTTTTCTGAGACAGCACTTTCAAAATCGACTTGCTTGTACAGGCGGCCACACACCAAAGAGGTTTATTTTATACCATAAAATAGCATATAAAGTATATTAAAAATATTTAAAAAAATATTATTTTTTGAGTTGAGACACTTTACAGATAAAATAACGAAAAATTTACGAAATATTATTTATAAAAAGTGACACTTGCAGTACAGAATATAATATCATTATTATTATCTGGTTAACAGACTTATACTTTTTAATGACAGAACTTTAAATACAAGTAACAACATTAAACACAAAATACTCCAAAGGGAGATAAATAAGTGATAAATCTGTCACTTTTCTTCAGCACATACGCAGATTGTTTTGAATAAAGTAATCACATATTCTGTTTTAACTCGAAAAACGACGCTTTATACACATCTTAGATGGACAAAAATGCTTTGTACAAGTCGATTTGTGACACTGTTTGCGTTCGGTGCGTCGGTGATTTTGGATAATCGTATAATGACACTAGTGTTATCTAACGATAAATACTTGACCCACAGACGTGACACTTTGTGAGATAGAAATTTATAGATTATTTTATTAAGCTGTTGGTGCAATAAAACCGATTTTAAAATTTTTTGAGTTATGACATTCTTTGAGCGAAGGTACGATATATAGACGAACGAAAGTAAAATGTGGTCAGGCAACGTAGATTAAAAGCATAACAAAGCAGATTTGTAATTTAAGAGAAATAGAGGTGAACCATGTGAGTTCTGAATTTAATATCAGGCAGGTAGCATATTACATTTTGCCAAACATATCGAAACGAAATATTTAAAAAACCACGTTTGAACGTTTTAATAAGTTATATTAATTGACCAGTTACTATTCTTCATACCAGCTTAATTCTGTTGGTGGAGTTACCCCCAAAATGATCTACACCATTTTTATTCCTTCACCAGTTTTACTGTCATTTCTTTTTTTGTACTGTCGACATTTGACTGACTTTACACTAGAGCGGTTTAAAGTTTGAAATTTTGAAAAAAAAATCATAAAACACGATTTAGTGGTTTTATTATCAACGAACTTTAAATGTAGTTTAGATACTTTATAAACTACCATTTTTAGACTATACATTTCTTTAATAGTTTATGAAATAGTGTCGGTTATTAATATTTTCTGCTAAATCGAAACCATGAAAAAGATACCTACCGACTATATTTTTTTAAATTCAACTGGAAAAAAATACTGAGATTGACTGATTTTTATTATCGGAACTTTTAGAAATGTAACCTATCCGAAAATCATTTATGTTTTGTAACAGGTAAAAAATGGTTGAACTAGAAAACTAAAAATATAGGTAATATACAGTAATTATCATATTAATAACAGACCTTACTTTGAATCGTGTCGTCTTTATCTATACGACATGCATCATGCAGGATCAGTGAAATATATAAACTTCTTATTTGAAATTATGTACTGATTTCTTGGCATACTGCTACACTTCCAAATGTTAAGATTTCTCTACACTAAATTAACAATTAAGATGCAGTCGAAATAAACAAACCAAGACACCTTAAATGTTACTAAGAGCACTCCCAAATCAATTGTCAAATAGCTGTCAAAATGTAGACTCGCATTTTAAAGCTATCTGTATTTTAAAGTTTAATTTAGGTGGTTTTTAAGTAATTTACCGTATAATTTAAATCTAGTTATATTCAACTCCTTAAACTGTAGTGTTTATAAAAAAAACCCGCATAGTGCTAGAAATTTGCTATTGGATGATATACATAGATCCGAGAACACTCTTAAGTACCTCTAAAAACGATAGTTCAACTGAATTTATGGATTCGAGCATGGAAAAAAAGTGGAGTCCAGTAGAGCATTCAACGTTAATTCAGCTAAGTATAATTTAGAAAAAAAATTTGTTTATATAGAAAAAATTAATAACACCGAACTTTTTCGTATTCATCCAACCTCGATAGGCCATATTTTATATCAGAAATAGGGGAATTGGTAGAAATAGGAAGAAGGTATCTGTAGCTTCTATACATGATGCAAATAATCTCATTAATAATACTAAACTAAAGGAAGGAAATTTAAGAGCCTTTAATCCGGGCTATTTATTAGAAAGCAAGGGTTTGATCAGTGAGATTGACACTCAATTTGACAAAGTTTACTTACAAGAAAATATAGAATCCCCTTCTCGCATATTAGATATTAAAAGTATGCATCGAAAAGTGGGAAAAACGGTACAGTTGAGTATGTTGCAAAACGATCTGTTATTATTTCTTTTGAAGGTAATATACTGCCTCAATATATTATTATCAATCGTGCTTTTGTCCAGTAGAACAATTTATAGGTAGATTTACGCAATGTTATAGGTGTTTGAGATACGGTAACATTTCAAAACAATGTAGAAGCTTTCAAACTTGGTGTATTCGTTGTGGAGTTAATAAAGAGGAAACTAGCTCATGCGATAGTACAGATATAGTCTGTTCGATAAACTCAGACATAACTGGCTAGTGATTTTAGCAGGTATTTTTTTTTGTTTTTGGCCAACTTTGCTAAAATTTGCCAAGTTACAAACTACTTAGTAATTATTAACTATTTAGTAATTATTTTTTTTGCCAATTTTACAAAATTGCCAAAATTACTTACTAAAATCATTAGTCAATTGTGTCTGAGTTTAGCGAACCTACTTATATTAGCTGCATTCATTGCAAGTGTAATGATCATGTTTATGTTTCCAAAAAATGTCATTCTTACCAAAAACACCAAAAAATTAAAAATATTATGATCAAAAATAAGACTTCTTTTATAGAGGCCAAGTAAATTAACGAAAACTCGTACTCAGAGTCTTTAGGTCAAAACAGGTTCTCAATGGTATCCAACTACGATAAAATTTTTCCAAATATTATACAAAATAAAATTTCCTCATCAGCTGCACAATCTTCTTCCAATACAGATACTAATTACCCATGTTTAATACACCTCCCATGTTTAACTTTAAATTTGGACCATCTCAACCTCTGCTTGCTAATCCCGCTTCTCAAAGTGGTGAGAGGGATAATCAAGATATTGCTTAAGTTGTGAGTAACTTTGTAATTAGTTTTTTTTAAAAATATACACTGCTATTAATCAACTTTTTTTGGTGCGCGGGATCCAGAATTATAATTCAATATCGCCCAAATTGGCGTATGGTAACTTTTGCCTTTCAACCCTCGCTGTGTTTTTTTAATTTTAACGTTTTATTTTTACACATTTTAAGTGTTTGGTGACTACGTAAAATGCATTAATAAAACATATTCTTTGCCAAGACCTGACACAGAGGGGACAAAAATAATGCTAGAAATAGCATAGATGACAACACTTAAAAAAATCGATGGTAAGGCACTATGGGATAGAGCTAGAAGTACAGACATACGACGTAGGTGCAAGGTGGATAACGTCAAGGAATGGGTAAGAAGCGTAGAATAGAATGATTCCATAAGCAGAATAATAACAGATAGACAGTAAAGACGGCGACAGACAGTTCCCAAATATGAGAGACGTCAATTTGCTTGAGGCACATTGAACAACAGACAACAACATGTCTATCAACCAGGTGACTTCAATCACGTGTTCAACGCCGTCGCGTAGCTCTGCATCGCCATCAAAGCGCTGCGTTGTAATCCAGATCTTCATTGATTAAAATAGGAGATAGCCGCTGGCTGCAAGATCCGGACTATACGGCGGATGAGGAAAAACCTCTTACTTGAATAGAAGAGACAAGTTCATCAGTTACAAAGCTTGGCTGTCCACTTCGTTCTTCATCGTTCACATTGGTTCGGCCTTTTTGAAATTAAATGTACCATTGACGCACTGCACCACCTTCAGTGTTCACATTGTTCCCATAAACAGCACAAATTTGGCGATAAATTTTAATTTGTTTTGTTGTTTTTAACCAACAAGAACCGTATTATCGCACCTCACAAGTGGCGTGGTTTTCGATCGCGGAACACATTTTAAACAGCTGTTTTAAAATATCGATAAGAGGCAGCGCCTTCTCGCTAGCACGGCTGGACAGCTTTCCAGTAAAGGAACACCACGATGCTAAGTTGGCCGAGCTAGCCCCGACCCTAACGGATGCAGATGAAAACGTAATGAAATTTCAGGAGATTATTATTTATTATATATATTATTAATTATTATTTATATCCCTCGTATACCTATTATTATTTTTGTCATTATATTACGTACTGTTTTTTCAATCGATATGTATTGCCTTTCTTTAGGTGACGTTTTTTGTACGTGTTTTCTTAAGAATTCTGTCATTGTTTTCGGATTCTTATTTTCACAACCTGTCTTGGCCGCAAATATCTTGGCTATTTATTTTGTCAAAAAATGAAAGTAAATATTTTCTGTTTTCAGGCCCATTTCGGGTAAACCAATAATGATTAAATCAACCGTTCGAGAGATAATAATTAATTACGTGAAATCGATGGAAACTCGAATAGTGCTTATATAACAAGCAATGATAAATTGTAAATCAAGAGGTTCTGAAATTGTTTTCTTGTGGCATTTAAGTTAAAAATTTATTTGGATGAAATTTAACCAGAAAATTGATGACAATAGGAATTACATTTTACATTTTGCTTCTTGACGTTTCGATTTCCAATTAATTCCCAGTAAATGACCGTTTTGGAGTGTAATTTTCAGAGTCAACTCCGAATTGCATGAAAATTTGAATTTAGGTTCTACTTACCCTCCACTTCGAAGTTGAACATTTGCCGTTGGTTGCTTTACTTGGGGGGTGACAATCACCTCTTCTTTGGAGTGAAAAAATGCACGTTTAAAATAAGACCGGAAATTGATAAATTTACTAATTATAAGCAACTTTCATTCTAAAGTTTTTTAGGTAAGTCAATATTTTTGAGTTATTTGTGATTATAAATGTTTATTTTTCGACAAAACAAAACACGTTTTTTAGTCTGTTTTTCGCAAATAACTTAAAAATTAAGAATTTTACCGAAAAAATTTTCATAACAAAAATGTAGCCGATAAAAAAAATGAAAATGGTCAATATTTTCGAGTTATTTGTGATTAAAAATGTTTATTTTTCGACAAAACAAAACACGTTTTTTAGTCTGTTTTTCGTAAATAACTCAAAAAGTAAGAATTTTACCGAAAACATATTCATAACAAAAATGTAGCGGATAAAAAAATGAAAATGGTGCACTAGTAATGTCTACAAACCCAGTAAGAGCAAAGTTGTAACTCATGAAAAATACATTCTCATTCGTCAAACTATAAATCGAATATTTGAAAACGTGAAATAATAAAAAAATTAAGCTAATTTCGGAAAAAACTTATGATGAAAGTTTTTTATAGTGTTTAAAAAAAGCTTTATTTTTATTTTTATAAAAGTTTCTAGCACCAAAACTAAACGAGTTACGCTCAAAATAAAGTTGGCCCCTTTTTTGTTAAAAAATTGTAAAAATCTCCCCCTATTCTATGTAGCACCCAAAATAAAATGAATCGTTACCGCTTTACTTTTTATTTTATATGTGTCTATTGTTTATAATACGGTCTGTAGTTTCACCGGTTGGAAGTGCTTATTTTCAAAACAATTTGGTTTTAGAGTAAAATCAAATGATTTTAAAATTTTTGGAAAAATCCCCTTTTTTCAAAATAATTTAAAAAGTGTTACTGATACGAAAAATTTGAAAGAGTAAGAAACTGTAGGTTTTTTTATTTATAAATATGCTAGTTTGATTTTGTTTTTCTGTAAGATAAAAATTGGTAAGCTGTTCAAAGTTTACATACACTCGCGGTTAGTGATTCGTTCAAGCTCTTTTAACTATAACTCTTTCAAAAGTAAGCACTAAAACCGGTGAAATTTATATAAAAAGAAGATTATATAAAAAAGAAGATTATATAAAAAATACATAAGTAAATTGTTTGCAGAGCGGTAATGATTAATTTCATTCGGAGTGCTGAACAGGAGATGTATACGATTTAAAAAAAACGCTGGACGGAAGGGCCGCCCGAAAACTTTATCGTACCGATCTATTATCGTTATCGTACTAGATACTGGCATTCTATAAAACTAGCAAAGTTACTCGTTATTTTGATATTTTAGAAACACGTTGTATACTTCAAAATATTTTATGGTTCTACGCATCATTAATTCCTGCATTTGAGAAAATGTTCGATGCCATATTTCGGGGAAACACTGTTGATGTATAGATTATTGCATAAATCAATAGAATATTATAGTCATACTTTCATTTCAAATTAGTTCATTTTTCTGAGAAATTAATAGTTTAAAATATTTGCATTTCATTCTATTTCTATTACGCCAGTCAATGCGCGAGTTTAAGAACAAGATATTACTTCCGAATTTTATCCTACTGCATGGATTTTAATGAAATTTTGGGAGTAGCCCAATCTTATGATTCAAAGTCTATCCTATATACTATGGCGCTTTTATCATGGGGGATATTTCCACCACTTCTCGGGGGTGGAACATTTTTATTTTCGAATTACATGGAGAAAAAGGAAGATTTTTAAGAAAATTTAAAAATGCATTCTATAATTTGATCAGGCTTTTTACAAAAACCATCCATTTTAAACCCGTTCAACTCCCTGAAAGTAGAAATAACACTATATCAAAAGGTATTGCAGAAGAAAAACAATGCATTTAAATTTTGGTGGATGAGAGGTAAATGTATGTACTTTTCATTTTTCCTTAAAGTACATTAGTCATATAATTTGTGCAACATATCTCGCTTACTTTGAATGTAACCGGCATTTAATGGTGCTCGTTTTAAAGGCCCTTTCAGACACTAAAAAAGGCGTTGGTAGCATTATACATCTAAAACCTACCGTTCCTCTGTCATTTCAAGTTGAATACACCAATTTGAGCATGCACCAAAAAACAAACTCTTTCACCTACCATATCTCTTTTTGTATTATAAATAGAACATTTACGAAGGAACAAATCTCTTTGTTATTTATAATCTAAAAAAGTTTTATATAGTGTTTTTAGTTCGATTCATAGTTTTTAAGGTATTCACAAAAAACCGTCTGAAAAGGTGGCATCTTTCAATGAAAATGGCCAATTTTCAACTACGCATAACTCAAAAAGTATTGAGTTCTCAAAAAAGTATAGACCAGTTTTTGATTAGAAATAGGTTCTCTAGCCACTTCCGTGCTTATTTTGACCAACAAATTTTCCTCCCCAATATAAAAGCGCCATAGTATATAGGGTAGATTTTGTTTCTTGAGCTATTCCATACTTACTGTAAAAATATCAAGTACATCAATGTAGTAGGATGGAATTCGGAGCCAAATACCCTCATTGACTGCCCTATAATAATGCTCTGCTATGATCGCCTGATAGAGGACACACACAAGATTATAGCAAAATTTCTATTTACTCTAACTTTTCGAATTATTGAGCTATAGCAACGAGTGTTATGTCATTGGAAAGGTAATTTTGCATTATTTTAAAAAACGTAAAATTATGCAGGGTGTATCTGAAAAAATTAAGATTTTTTTCATTTACGGTTCAACCGGAAGCCATATTTTGGGTAAAATTTATTGGGATAATAGATAATAAAGTGCCATATATGTCTGCCAAATTTCAAATTTTAGTTTCTATTACAAAGGAAGCTACGGGCACTGGAATATTTTTTTATTGAAAATTTATAACTCCCCTCCTATGGGGAGGTAAGGAATCTGATTAATGTCATTCAATTTAACGATAGGATATAAAAAATATATCAAAAAATAAACAAATTCCTTGGAGCCATTTTTGAGAAAATCCAGTTCAAAATTATGTCAAATTTTGACCCCTTAAATATAGGCAACCCATAACTTTTTCTAAAAAACGATAATATTCTTCTTATAGCCCCATCTTTAGGCTATATAACGACATTTTCAAATTAAACTTATCTTAAAAAAGTTTTTAGATAGGTAGAGAAATGTGTCGGGTGGGCGGTCGACCATGTTGGCCGCCATTTTGAATTTGGAAATGTCAAATTCCGTATTTCTATTTACCTATCAATGAGCTAACTTTGAGTTAAATTTCATTCGTTTCGGTCAAAATTTGCAAAAATTTGCCCTAAATAACCCCCCTATTTCGGCCCCCCTTTAAGAAGTTTTTTTTTAAAGCTTAGTTTTTCGAGAAAATTCTATTTAACTTACTTATACCGAATTTCATCGAAATCGGTCCGGTAGTTTTTGCTGGGCGGTGGCGAAATACGTACGTACATACGTACAGTAGCAAATATGAAAGAATACCCATGAACGAACATATAAAACACGCTGTATTTTCCTGTAACCGTGTCAAACAAAAAATTGGACAGCGCAAGTACATGTAATAATTATTGCTACATGTACTTGCACTGGACAATTTTCTTTGTGACACGGTGACAGGAAAATACAGCGTGTTTTATATGTTCGTTCATGGGTATTCTTTCATTTTTTCGACTGTACGTATAGCTGGTTCCTAAAAAAACTGATACGACTCTTTAGTAAGATTTAATAATTTTGAGCAGTGTATGATTGGTCTGACATTATATTATATTTATTATGACAGACAAATAATAAAATAAACAAAAAAACAGCCCTTTTTTGAGGTTGAAGTTATCTGACAAATTTTAAGATTTGGCAGTGACAGTGACAATATGTAAATAATAAGTAGTTATCCTTCAAAATATAATAAATTAAATATAATTAAACTCATATCCATTACATGACACCTCATTAAAAGCTTTTTATAAGAACATAGTCAGCGAATTTGAGATGGCTTAGAGCCAGACTACATCAAGATCGCATATAAATCTTGCTTCTAATTGCCTTGCAGCGAGACCAAAAACTAAAGAAGAAGAAGAAGAAGAAAGCATACTGCTCAATTTTCTACAAAATACGCTTTTGTGCCTGGTTGCACTAACAGATCTTAAGCTTCAGCTTAGTTAAGCTCTACTTATATATAGGGCCTCCTTGCGTATCACTTACGTTGCACCATAATTTTAGATTCTTACCTTATTATCAATTATATCTATTATTATATTATGGTATTCTTATTGTAATATATTATAATAATATTATATTAATTATTATGATATTCTTGACTTAAGCTTAAGATCTGTTGGTGCAACCGGGCATAAGAGTCGTATCAGTTTTTTTGGAACCAGCTGTACATACTTCCTACATGTTTTTCTTTATTTGCTTTTTAAACTCAGGGGGATCAAAACGTCGAAAAAAAGTGAAATATGAAAAATTTTTTTCTGCAGTATCCTATAACTTTATCTATTATACTATACTACGTATGTAGTACGATAAAATAAAAAAGGCGACCAACTTTATTTTGAGCGTAACTCGCTTAATTTAACTGCTATAAGCATTTGTAAAAAATAAAGATAAAGTTTTTTTAAACACGTATTATTTCTGAGTTACAACTTTGCTTTTGCTGGGTCTATAGACTTCAAGAATATACTTTTTTCGTTTTTTTTTTTGCTAAAAATATCTTTTTTAATAAAATACTTATTTTTTGATATATGTGCGAAAAACTGCCTGAAAACGTGTTTTTTTTGTCGAAAAATAAACATTTTCAATTGCAAATAACTCTAAAAGTATTAACTTACACAAAAATCTCCATAAAATGAAAGTTTTATAGAGATTTTTGTGTAACAAGTGACTGTTGCCCACCGAGTAAAAGCAACCAACGGCATAAGTTCAGCTTTTAAGTGGAGGTTCATCATCATAATCATAATACATCTCCAAGTGGAGCAAAGGGCACCTTGCGGTGTTTCAAGTAGCATGAGGAATGATGGTGAGGTTGCTAGTCCCACACATCATCTGTTGAGTTCCATCCAATTTTGTTTGCTAGTTTTCTCCATTCTTTTCTGTTTTTTGCTATTTTTTTTGCATCGTTCCATGTTAAATTAGGAGTTAAATTAAGTTAAATTAAGTCCATCCATCCATCCAATGGCACTACAGCCCAAATCGAGCCTTGGCCTACTTCAACAAGCTTCTCCAATAATTTCGATTTACCGCTGTTCTTTTCCATGAACGCGTTCCCAGGAAGTTCCTGGCATCCTCATCGACTTCGTCTTCCCATCTCTTTTTAGGTCTTCCAACAGGTCTTCTTCCTTGCATTCTTGCATTCAGCAATTTTCTGGGGATTCTATTCTCATGCATGCGGAGCACGTGCCCTGCCCACCGTAATCTCTGCAGTTTAGTGTATTGTGCTAGAGTTGGTTCGCTATATTGCTCGTATATTTCTTTATTATACCTAATTCGCCAGTTGTTATTTTCACTTATTGGGCCCAGTATCCTACGTAATACTTTTCTTTCAAACACATCTAATGCATTGGCAGATTTCTGTGTCACCACCCATGTTTTGCAGCCATAACTTACCTACGTAATACTTTTCTTTCAAACAAATCTAATGCATTGGCAGATTTCTGTGTCACCACCCATGTTTTGCAGCCATAACTTACTATGGGCCTGATTATTGTTTTATATACCCGGAGTTTTGTTTTCCGGTGTACGTCTCGCGATTTGAATATGTGGCCCATCGCGAAATAGGCTTTATTTGCCAGCACAAGCCTTCTATTTATTTCCGGTTCGTCTTCATTGCTTGCAACCAGATCCATTCCTAGGTAGGTGAATCTATTTACATCTTCTATATCGTCAATAAAGTGTTGTTGCGCAGGTCAATTTGATCTGGTTTGTATAAGTAGTTTTGTTTTATTTGTATTTATTGCTAGCCCTACTGCTTCTGCACTCTGTTTCAACTCAATGTAGGTTTCTTCCGCTGCATTCATTATTCTCCTCATTATGTTTTTATCATCTGCGTATGCTGCTAATTGGGTAGATTTGTTTGTAAGTATGTTATTTCCGCTCACCGTCAACCGTCTAATTACATATTCAAGGACAAGATTAAAAAGCGTTGGAGCCAGTCCGTCGCCTTGTTTCAGTCCTTGTGTTATCGTAAACGGATCAGTGATCTGTCCTTGAATACATACCTGTGCTTCTGTTTCTGTCATTGTCATTTGCACTAGTCGTATTAATTTCGATGATATGCTAAATTCTTCCAATATATTAGGTAGAATTGTTCTCTCTATTGAATCATAGGCTTGCTTAAAATCTACAAAGAGATTGTAAATGTCCATGTCATATTCCCATGCTTTGGCTAGTATTTGTTTAATTGTAAATAGTTGGTCAATGGTAGATCTATTTTGCCTAAACCCTGCTTCATATTCCCCGATGATTTTTTCCGTGAGAGGTTGAAGTCTTCGATTAAGGATGTTTGTGAATATTTTGTATCCCGAACAAAGTAAAGAGATGCCTCTATAATTCTGACACAACAGTTTGTCTCCTTTTTTATGAATAGGGCAGATTATACTTTTCTTCCATTGGTGGGGGATTTCTTCTTATATCCATATCTCTCGTATTAGCTGGTATATCTGTTTTGTCAAATTCCTTTCTCCTTGCTTGAGTAGTTCTGCCGGTATTTTATCTATTCCCGGTGATTTATGGCTTGGCTATTTTGTATGTGGATTGCCGTTTGGACCTCCTCTAGCGTTGGGGTCTAGTTAATTCATTTTCTTCTCCATCTTCCCCCAGCTCTTGTTGTTGTATCTCCTGCCGTGCCTGCTGCTGCCTCTGTTGTTGTAATGGTGGTTGTGCCCCTTTGTTTAATACTTCCTTAAAATATGTCATCCAGGTTATCTTAATTTCATCCATATCGCTAATGATTTCACCCTTCTTATTTTTGCAGAGGCTAGTCTTCGGTTTGTATCCCTGTCTTAAATGTTTAACCCGCCGTTACACGCGTCTTCTATTGTGACGTGGTTGCACGCGTATGAGCGTGGCCCTCACCTACACCAATTCGACTTATTTCGAGGAAGAATGAATGTCAACATGTATAAATATAAAATGGGTTGTACTCACATATTATAGAAAGTCTCGTAAACCAATTTTTTTTCATTAATTTAACAAATCAAAAGTAAAAATAATATAGATCAAAAGCAAGTTTTCTTAATTTTCAATTTCAGCAAGCCACTGAATAAATTAACGTTCTTTACGCGAATTCATTTTACTAAAAATACAAATTAAAATTAAAAACTGTTCTAAAGCTATTTCTTTGTGGCATTTATGTAATTAACTATTAATATTTTGTATTTTGATAACGACGTCCGAGGTGGATTTCGAAACGTCAATAAAATCAATTTTTCAAGTTAAATTGTGGCTTATTTCCCAATTAGAATAGGTAAATTTAAAAATGGGTTCTTAACCAGTGACGCACCTAGAATTTTCCTCTGGAGGGGGGGGGGGGTTTGCTTGGGCACCGAAAGTTTTTTGTATTATTTGTGAAAGACAAGTTACATTTTCCTACTTTCTTTTATATATATTTCTATATGCTCTGGGTGGGATTTTAACCCCCAAACCCCCCCTCGGTGTGCCACTGTTCCTAACCTAATCCAAACAATAATATTTTAATTAAACCTACCTAAATATTAAATAAAAACCTAAAAGTTTCTTTGAGATAATAGAAACGTGATTTCACTGTGATTGCACGCGCAGTGAGGAATTCCCTCACTTGAAGAGGGATGTCTCTTCTTTCAACTATCACACAGCACACTGGCCGCCTGAAATATTCTATAACTTTTTCATACCCTCTCATAAACCATGCTAAAGGCATTCCTGGGTGCTTAAGGTTATCGTATTAGTTTACACAATTTCATTGGTTATAAACAAATATGGTGAGGGATTTCCTCATAGCGCGTGTAACGGCAGGTTAATAAGTTGGTATGCACTACGTGTTTCGTTTTCCTTAAACTCCCTTTCTATGTTCAGTATCCGTTGGTTTTCGTACTTTCTCTTTTTCTGCCTGCACAGTTTATCTGCTCTTCGTCTTTAGTTAAGTGGAGGTTAGTAAAACCTAAAGCCAAATTGTCAAACAATTCAGAGTTGACCCTGAAAATTACACGGTATCGCCATATTTCCCGTTCATTTACGGGGCTAAAAATAGTTTTCACAGAAATGGTTGTAAATTATGACATTACACTAATTTGTAGATGTTTATTAATTGGAGATTTTGTTAGCCAATTTAAGTATTGACTTACTTTTCTTCAATTTTGAAAGCAGATAGCCATGTTTTTCAGTTGAAATTATAAGCGTGATGTTGTACCGTCGGATCGAGCAAATTTTGGTCTTTATAAGCTTATGTATACTAAATTTACAATCAAGATGCAGTAGAAATAAACAAACCAAGACAATTTATATGCTACTAGGAGCACTCCCGAATCATAATTTACAATAGAATAGAATAGAATAGAATAGAAATATGCTTTATTGTCACTGAAAATTATACAATTTTATGGACAAAGCTTAACATAGAGTCACGAAAAAGATATACATAACAATAACAAATACAATTTTATAAAATTAGATAAATCGTCAATAAAAAAATATAAACAAGTTAAAAAAGTGAAGTAAAAAAAAACCAATATATTGCAAAATTACTATAAATTGCAAAATTGAACATACAACATAATATAATAAAACACAAACAAAGGAACTAATAAGTTTAAGCTGCTGTATGTGACACCCAAATATAGATAAATACATTTTAGTTACTTGTACATTACTGTGATTTCTTAGTTAGTCATTAAGAAACTCTTCTACTGAATAATATGGTCTTTTAGATAAATGAGCTTTTGTCATTTTACGGAACTTGAGAAAGGATGTTGCAGATTTAAGTTGTAAAGGGAGATGGTTGTATAATTTTTTTGCGGAATATAGTATAGATTTCTTTACTAACTCAGAAGACGGGATCGGTAAATAGACATCAAAAGTTGAATTTCTGGTAGAGTAGTCATGATGAGGCCTTGCTGGAAAGACATGCATGTGTTTACGAATTAAGCAAACAGTTTCTAAAATATACAAAGATGAAAGGGTTAAAATTTCGTGATCTTTAAAATAACTTCTGCAATGGGTTGTTCTTCTGAGGCCAAACAGATATCTTATTGCTCTTTTTTGTAATTTGAAAATAACATCAAATTGGGCAGCTGTACTAGACTCCCAAAAAGGAAGACCATATCGAAGATGAGACTCGAATAAAGAAAAATATGTTATTTTAGAAGATGCTAAATTGAGTTCCTTCGAAACAGATCTTATGGCATAGCAGGCTGAGGCGAGTTTCTTACTTAACAAATCGATATGAAGGGACCATTTGAGGTTGCTGTCTAAAAGAATACCAAGAAATTTTACAGAATCAACGGTAGAGATCTGGCTGCTATTCACAAGCAGGGGTTGAAGAGCACCTTTATATGATAATGCTACCGTTTTATCCACGTTAAAGGAGAGTAAATTAGAGTCAGACCAGGTTTTTATCGTAAGAAGATCAGAAGTTATAGTTTCATGAAGAATTGCAATAGTTGATGGTATCATCAGCAAAAGGAAAAAATTTTCCATCGATTTTTAAATTAGTGATGTCATTTATAAAGATAAGGAAAAGTAGAGGACCCAATACTGAACCTTGTGGTACTCCACATACAATGTTTTTGAGACTAGAGTCAGTATCATTTGCTCTAACCAGTTGATTCCTATTATCTAAGTAAGATTTGAACCAATTCAAAGAAATACCTCGAATTCCATAGAAATTAAGTTTTTTAATCAAAATGTTGTGATTTACATAATCAAAAGCTTTGGAATAGTCACAGAAAACAGTGGCAGTATAAAGATTATTGTTTAGTGCTTGGTAAACCTCGTGAAGTACAGAAAACATGGCATCAGTTGTACATTTATTAGTTAAGAAGCCGAACTGATTTTGTGATAAAATATTGTTATCTAAGAGAAAGGACATAAGTCGGGTTTTTATGAGCCTCTCAAAAATTTGGAGAGTACCGGTAGTAGGGCAATAAATCTATAGTTGCCGGCATGAGATTTTTCGCCACCTTTATGAAAAGGAATAATAATGGCTGTCTTTAGGCACTCTGGAAATTTACCGTTTCCAATGGAATCATTAATTAGTGACACGAGGAGTTCTAACACATTATCTGTGAGATTTGAGAAGATTTTTATGGATAGTCCATCAGTACTACAAGATGATTTGCTTTTGATACTATTGATCATTTGGATCAATTCAGATTTATAGATTGGTCTTATAAAGAATAAATTCGAGACAATTTCTGAATTAGGGAGATAGGAAATGGGATCTTGTTGAGACTGAATAGTTGATGTTATATTTTTACTCACGTTAATGAAGTATTCGTCTAGATTTTCAGGGTTTGGAAGGGCGAATGTTTGAGCTGCGTGGGTTTGTATTTCGAAGATCGTTTATTATGGACCAAATTTCTTTTGCAACACTTTTGGAGCTTCCCAGACGATTTTGATAGTAGCCTTTTTTAGCTGATTTGATGAGTTTTAGGTATGTGACTCTGTAGTTGGTGATATATTGAGTGACAGAGACGTTGGTAGTAAATTTCTTGATATAAAGTAGTGAACGCATATTTTTTGCTGATATGCGGATACCTTTGGTAGTCCAGGGTTTGCGACGTTTTGGCTTAATCGTAATTAAAGGAAATGCCTTATTGAAGATACAGACAAGCTTCTCCAAAAAATCACTGAAATTATAGTCCACGTCCGTAGAAGGAAAATGCCAGTTAGAAGTTAAACATAAATTTTGGAATTTATGAAAATTCCGAGGGGAAAAAATCCTACCTAAACGTAGGGTTTTCGAGGAGGGTTTGCTGAAAATGTTAAATTTGGTATATACTGCTTCATGATCCGATAGTTCCGCATTAATAACTGTAGAGCAGACATCAAGGGGTGAGAAATCGGAGACAATATAATCAATTATGTTAGATGTAGTTTTTGTAATCCTTGTAGGAGAATTAACGTGCATTGAGAGACCATATGATTCAAATATGTTGACCAAGAATATTTGGGTAGCACAAGCAGCAGCATAATTTATGTTGAAGTCTCCGCATAAAATGTTTCTGATTTTGTGAGTCAAGTCATCTAACAAATTTAGCAGGTTCTGAAAAAATAGTTCCACGGAAGAGTCAGGTGATCTATAGATGCAAATAATCTAAAGATTAAGATTTTTATTAAAAACTAAGGAAAATTCAAAGAAGGCTTCATTCAAAAAAAAAGTCATATTTTGTTATCAGAGAAAAATCATTGTTTGCAGAAAGAATTAGGGTGTCTCCATGAGCTGAGTTTGGACGATCATACCTAGCAATCGTGGTATATTTTTTCTACAAAAAAAGGCTCGTTGACTTCAAGCCAGTGTTCTGTAATAGCAACTATCTGGGGAAATCCTAATTCCTCTAGAAACAAAAATAATTCGTCAGTTTTATTGCTTATAGAACGAATATTAATCAGAACCATACTAAAGTTGTCATCACTAAAGTTATTCGAGGTTTCTAGTTCCTCAGGACACGTCGTCTTATTTAAAAATTTCGTCTTGGAGAGCTACTGGAATAATAATTTCGGTGACATTCCCTTGATTTTTGCAGGTGAATAATTCTTTCCGAAGTGAGAAAAGACCTAAAAGCAGCAAGATCAGCGTCTACCTTATCTGCACCAATTCCATAAGCATCATTGAATTCTAGAAGAATTTTTCTTAGATCTTCTCTCTTAGTCGGAAGTCCTTCGGAAGCCAGAAACAGTTTAACACTTGTGTTGGTATACCCATCATAAAATACTGATGCAGGTTGGTCGTGTAGAAAAGCAAGATGAAGTTTAATGGCCTTCAAGATATCCGGTTCCCTTAATCTGGCTAAAAGATATCGACTATTCGAGTTATTGGTCAATCTAACTCTTGGTGGGGTCAAAGGATCCAGATTTATCGATGGTTCTAAAGTATCCTTCTTAATGAAATTAATATGAGAACGGAAAGGATCTTTAGATTTGCAAATTGCAATGGCCTGCTTGTCTGTCAGTATATTTGTGGTATCAGCTTCATTCTTGTTGTTACTTGGAATGGTAATTGGATTTTCCAAGTTAACCGTGCTTTTGATATTCTTCCGATTTATATTTGTTTCAGATGAAGTCGTTGGTTCGGAGTATAGCGATTCTGTAGACCACTTAACGTTTACACCCGGTGGCCAAATTTCTTTATTAAATAATAAGTCAATAGATGTTTTAGACTTAATACCTATTTTGAATGAGGAGCCAGTATCTGAGTTGGCATCTTTAAGGAGGGCGTTCTTTTTCTTATGGTGCCTATCCGTTACGGATGTTGGACACTAACATGGCCATTCTGACTTTGTTGACTGCTGCCCTGAAAAGTCCGGTAGTGGTTAAGTTAAACCATTTTCGCAGATTATGCAGCCAGGATATTCTTCTTGGTCCTGGACCTCTTTTCCCATGCACTTTACCTTGAAGTATGGTCCGAAGTAGGTCATATCGTTGTTCATTGCGCATTACATGGCCCAGGTATTCCAGTTTGCGACGTTTTATGGTTACGACTTCTTCGCGCTCTTTACCCATTCTATGTAGAACTTCTTCGTTGGTAACTCTGTCTATCCAGGAAATCCTCAAAATGCGTCTATAGCACCACATCTCAAATGCTTCGAGTCTCTTCAGTGATGCTTCAGTTAAGGTCCATGACTCCAGCCATATAAAAGAACGGAGAATACGTAGCACTTTAGTAAACGAATTTTTATTTCCAATTTTATATCGTGACTCTTAAAGATTTTTTTCATTTTGACGAAGGCTGATCTTGCTTTCTCGATCCTTATCTTAATTTCCGTCGATTGGTCCCACTGTTCATTTAAGTTTGCACCCAAATAACAAAAGTTGGTGATTTGTGTTATAGGTTGTTGGTTAACTAGTAATTGACCAGGTGGTATCCTATTTTTGCTTATAACCATGTATTTGGTTTTTTTGATGTTAAAATCAAGCCCAAACCTGCTACTTACTTCTGCCACCCTGGAGACAAGTGTCTGCAGACTTTCAAGACTGTCTGCAAAAATGACAGTATCATCAGCGTATCTTATGTTGTTCAATCGTTCTCCGTTTATAAGTATTCCCTCGTCTATGTCCGTTAGCGCTAGGTTCATAATGTGCTCTGAATATGTATTGAACAATAATGGGGACAATATACATCCCTATCGCACACCTCTTTTTATCTTTATGTCGTCTGTTAACTGATCCCCTACTCTAACAGCTGCAGTTTGGTCGTAATAGATATTGTTTATTATACGGCGATCTCTGCTGTCTAGACCAATTGAATTTAATATTTTCTTCAGTTCGTCATGTTTTATTCTATCGAACGCTTTCTGGTAATCAACAAAACACACATATATATCACAATTCACGTCTCTACATCTTTGAAAGAGAACTTGTATTGCAAAAAGTGCCTCTCGAGTACCCAATGCATCCCTAAAGCCGAATTGTGTGTTTGTCATGTGTTCTTCACACTTTTTATATATTCTTTTATGTATAATTTTTAAAAAAGTCTTCAGGAGATGGCTCATAAGGCTTATTATTCGATAATCTTCACATTTTTTGGCATTGGGTTTTTTAGGGATTGTTATAAAAGTTGATCTTAGCCACTGTTGGGGTATTTTTCCACTTTGGTATATTTTGTTGAAGATCAAGGTAAGTTTTTTACTTCGTCTTTATCCATAATTTTTAAAAATTCTGAGTAGAACTCGTCTGGTCCTGCGGCTTTTCCCTCCTTAATGTTGTTTATAGCAGCTTCTACTTCCGCTTCGAGAATAGGTGGTCCGGTATCGCCATTTTCATTTTGTGTGATGGTGATATTCCTATCGTCTTCAAATGTTGTTGTCACATATTTCATCCATGTTGTTTTTTTTCTTCAATATCAACTATTGGATTTCCTTGAGCGTCTGTTAAGTGTCCCGGCCTTTTTGATTTATAGATGCCTGCTGCTTCTTTGATCTTTTTGTGGAGGTTGAAGGAATCGTGTTTACGTTCCAACATCTCGATTTCTTCACACTGTTCTTCCAGATTTATGTTTTTAGCTTCTCTGACAGCTTTTTTTATCTCTTTGTCTAGAAACTGATATGCAACGTAGTCTTTCCGCTTGGATTCTCTTTTTCTGTCCATCATCTGTAATATACCGTCGGTCATCCATGGCTTTCTCTTTTCTGTCTTTTTCGGTCGCAGGTATTGGTCTAATATTTCCTTCCCAATGTTTTCTAAGTGGTTTATTTCTGTATCAACATCATTAACTACTTCTGACTTGGATATGTTGTTCTTCAGATATTCCCGTACTTCTTGATTTATGTCATCATCTCTTAGTTGTTTGAGATCGTATCTTATAGGATTAGGTTTGTGGATTTTTTTAAATTTCAGACGAAACTTACCGACAAGTGAGTTATGGTCTGACTTAATATCTGCACCAGGGTAGGCTTTCACTGATGTTATAGAGTTTTTGAATCTTTTATTTATTAAAATATAGTCAATCTGGTTTCTAATGAGATTTTCTGGCGTGTCACCGGGTGAGCGCAATGTGTATAACCTTCTGTATGGTAATTTTAAGAGTGTATTGGTGATTACCAACTCTTCTTCCGTAGCAAATGTGAGTAGGCGTTCTCCTCTCTCATTTCGCTCACCCAAGGAGGGCGTAACATGTTATAAATTCCTTGATACCTAGCTTCTTTTTAATGTAATGAAATACTTGTATAGGTGTGTATATTGGGGTTAAGTTGCTAATGACGACAAAGTTAAATTTATCTTCTGCAATTTTTGTTTTTTTTGACTGTACTGGTTTCGAAATGCTGGGTGTCTTCAGTTTGGGTACTTGAAGTGGCATGTACTATGTTTTTCTTCGATACCTCTTTCTTCGTTGGTATAGTAGGTAGTTTGTTGGAAAGATTACACATTTGATTAGATATTTCACTGATGTGTGAAGAGAGCCTCTCTAATCCCAACTTTATCTCAGATGAATTTGTATCTTGGACTTGTACCTTAATCGTGTCATTTGAACAGCCGAAAAAACTGACGGTATATTGAAAATATCGTGTTCCATCTGCCTTATGGATTTTAAAAGATATTCAGGATGTAACAAGTTATTTAATTTATGAATCACGTCAATTTTTTTTGTAATGTAGTCCAATTTGCCGTCATTTTTTGCTAATAAATCATATGTCTCTATAAATACAGGCAAATTATCTGTGAGTTTTTTAGTAACTTGAAGTAAGGCGTCAAAGTTCTCTTGTGGTATTTGATTTTTTGTTAAATTTGTTACTTTTTCATTTAAACATCTGAGGCTAGGTGAATCACATAATGTACAGAAATATTTTAAATGGGCATTTTTTGGATCTAGTAGAGTTTTTGAGTTGGTTTTATTGAGACCAGAACACTTGAGACAAAAATGTCGTCTACAGTCGCCATGGCAACGTATCTTATATTTGTCGTTTTCGGAAAATTCAATCAAGCAAATATCACAATTGTAGATCATGGTGGTCAAGGTTAAGCAATATTTAATTGGGTCGTTGAATGTAAAAAAAGTAAACAAAATGTAGAATAGTCAAACAAATCTGGCAACACTTACAACGAGTTTAGTTACATAACACTCCAAAACAATAACAAAAACACTTAAACAAATTTGAGTAAGTCGGTCGTGATGACAACCAAAACAAAACACAACTGGTCACATCGACGACTGAAAACGAACTGTTAATGTTTAAACGAACGCAATGTATTGTTATGCTCTCTATTTTCTCTGTGTTAAGATATTGATGAGCATCAATTTGATTAATTAATTAATTATTTTAATTACTACTCATGGAATCAAAATCAAAATTTAATAAAACGTTCCAATAAAACTTATTCCCAGGGCTAATTGATTTTAAAATATTACCTTTAGTTTGTGGCTTCTAATATTTCTCGTTGCTCACTTCATCCAGGACAAAACAAGGAGAATAAATGTACTTAAAGTCATGTAAATTCTACAAATATTATTTATTTATATGCTATTCCATAAATATACAGTTCCAAATGTAGGCTAAAAATTAATTTTGTTTTAAAAATTTCGTATCTAATAAATTAATCTTTAATTCTACTATCTCCTTTTTTTAACAAATTCTCCTTTAAAAGATTCGATAGACTGTTCTTATTATTATAAAAATAAAACAAATTTTAATTTTCACCTTTTTAAATAGATTACTTATATCTTCTATGAATTTATGAAATAATGAACTATGCTGTAAAATTGTTAAATTAAAAGAAATATGGTATGTAATATAAAAAATCTCTCTCCTTTTCACAAATGATCTGACTAACCTTTTTCATCCTCTATACTTCTTATCATGGATTGTGTTGTCCTTGGTTCCCCCACACGTGCTCCTTCGGATGCTGCGACTCTCCTTCTCTTCCAACTGCTTCACCAACAAACAGCACTCGCTCTAAATCTCTCCTCGATTTAGTCTCTGACTCGATACAAACAATATCAATCTATACTTCCAAGATTTTTTTCTCAGATCGATATCTTGTGCAAAATTGATAAAAAACCGGCTACTCGTTCCAGACAGAAACTGGAATCTATTCGGACACGAGGAGATTGTACTTCTCGACTCGATCACGATTTCGTCTCAACAGCTAATCTGATTATACGGCCACCAACTTAACCACTTCACACAAAATCACTACTTTCTGAACTGGACTGCTCTCTTCAGATCCTAACTACACAGTAAATATTTTTCCTTTATCCATCTGAGACTTAAATATTCTACTTGACTTCATCAGTCTCCTCGCCAATCACAAGCATTCTCTCTACACATTACATCCCTACTTTCCCTTCTTAAAAACAAATAGTGTTGTATACAAAATTTCCCGTCTTGTCAAATTCCAGGAGATACCAAAATTAATTTTAGTCTTACATGCTAGAAAAAACCCTATATTCGAAAATTAAACCATTTTGGTTATTACCATCTTTACTTTCTAGGAAGCATTTAAAAATATTCTATTGTTCACGCCAAAAGCAAATAAATCCACTTTCTAAAACCGATCGTAATTTAGTTCTATTTTTCTTGAATTGTTAAGTCCGTTCGTAAAATCTTAATCACTAATGTTTTTCACTTTCCACGTAACACTGCTTACTACTAAAAATATATTATTTACAAATTTTGGCCATATACAGGGCGATGAAAAGTTAGGATCTTGTGGTCTGGGATATAAAATGATTTTGCTAAATTTTCCCCATAAAAATTATATAACAGTATATACATACATTGTAAATTATAGTTCGGGAGTGCTCCTAGTAGCATTTAACGTGTCTTGGTTTGTTTATTTCTACTGCATCTTGATTCTAAATTTAGTATAGGTAATGTGTCACTGACATTTTATTGACCTATTAATATATTACATTACTGCTCACTTCTTTCATTGTTGGTTATTAGAACCTGCTATATTTCATTTAGCTAGATGAGAGCTGCTTTTTTGAATTTTTATTATTGCTGTCTATTTGTATACTTTATTCCGTACCAGTTACTGGCGAAAGTTATCACTTCATTTTTTGAATTTTACGTGAGTAGACTAACTCGCATTAAGTCACTATTTCTGTACTCATTCTTGCATGATAATGAGATTGTTTTGCAAGTTGTGTAGTGCCAATAGAGGATGGTTATTTTTATTTTGTGATTCACATGAACGGCTGTGTTACCTACAAATATCCGTTATGACTTTTAAAGTCGCTACATTACCAAAAATCACTGTGAAACTAGAGCCTTGATGTTAGAGTCTGTTAGAGTAGTCGTCATTTTGTTGCACCGCGTGTCTAGTATTTAGATAGTATTTTAAGATTAAACGGTGAGGATGTGGTACGTATTTTTTATTTTGTAACAGAGGTTATGCCAAACCTTATCAAATAATCAAAATAGCAACAACACAAAATCGTTAATTCAAAAGCTATGTTGGCGGAAATGGATATGAAATATCTCTGCATTTGGTGGGTAAATAATCAATACTCTCTTTTTATAAGACTTTTTATTTTAAAGTAATTTTAAAAGAGATATTTTGCAATTTTGGTTTAGTAAAAAAATCTGACTTTAACTTCTGCAAACAAAATAGGTATAAATCAAGAATGTTGTATAGACGTAAGTTAACAAATAACATTAAATGGGGGTAATCATGCGCAGGAGATAATATCGTCCCTGTCACTTCCAACTATCGAATGTGAAAAGTGTGATCTCTGCAGAGAGCAAAAATTCTATATTAATTTCAGAGGTCGATTGCAATTTGTTGCGATTATTTCATGAATAAAACTGTTCAAAACCAAAATTTTATTGTAATTTATTTATGTAAGTACCATTAAACACACAGTTTTTATAAATATTTGACGATTGAATGTCATCACTTTTATAATTTTTAAAACATTAATTGTCACTAATGTCACTGAATGTATTTTTTCGTAGCAACGAAGGACATCTGACGTAATATACTTAACGACGGGAGATTATCAAAAATTATCGATTTAATTCAGATTTCTGTAGCTTTCTATTGGTCAGAATCTCCTATGAATGAAATAATCAGTAGTAATTGCACAAGAGCTCTAAAATTCTATAGTAATTATAGAGATCGAGCTGAGTAATTATATATTTCATGAATAAAGCTGTTCAAAACCAAAATTTTATTGTAATTAATTTATGTAAGTACAAATTAGTACAATTAAACACACAGTTATTATAAATATTTGACGGTTGAAACTCATACCTTTATAATTTTTAAAACATTAATTGTCATTAATGTCACTGAATGTAATTTTTCATAGCAACGAAGGTCATCTGACGTAATATACTTGACGACGGGAAATTATCAAAAATTATCAGCTTAATTTGTATTTCTGTAAATTATTATAAAAATGTAATTTTTATTTTTGGAACTTTCTATTGGTCAGAATCTCCTATGAATGAAATAATCGCTGTAATTTTTATTTCTGGAACTTTCTATTGGTCAGAATCTCCTATGAATGAAATTATCAACAAAATATATTATATTAGATTCGAAAATATTAATGTTTTGTTTTTTTTTTTCAGGTATGTTAAAACTTTGCTTAACGTCGGCAGGTAAGCTAAGGAACACCAAATATTTTATATATGCAGAAATTATTTGCCTGTATAAATAGATTTACACTATTTTGGTTAAAATTAGCCTCCTACTGTACACATAAAAGTTTTGGTGGTGTTTGAAGTTCTTATATTAGGATCAATTTTTGTATAATATACATATTCTGGAATGTCAAACATGAACATCTATATAAATAAAAAATATATTTAAATATCTAAAAGAGATGGAAAAATGTAAAAAAATCGGAAAAATGTTACAATGAAAAATATTTGTTCACATTTTTATTCAGGCTCTATTTTATTTACTATCGGATACCAGGATTTTAATTTACAATTTACAGTATTTAAAATCATGGAATATTTTTATCAATATACACTAAGCATCAAAATTAACGCACCACCTTAAAAATTTGACATTTTTGATGTTTTGTATTTCCTAAACCTGTTGTCCGATTTTAGTGATTTTTTTAGTATTATATAGCTTTTTTTTTCAAGAATAGAGATGTGATAATATTTTTGCTAAAGAGGTACGTGTTATGATATACCGGGTGTAACAATGATAGGGTGTTTTCCCTTTAAAGTTTGGAACACCCTGTGGAATATTCTAGCGAATATAAAATATTGAAACTAGAACTCAACTGTAGCACAGTTTAAAGAGGGACTGTAGTGTTAGGCTTTCTTAACATTTTGCTTTATAAATCATTCGCTTATGTTGGATAATAAGAAAGTTTGGTATTTTAACAACTAGTAATATTATTCATCAATACAGGGTGTTTCTAAATAAGTAAGACAAACATTAAGGGGTTACAGGTGAACAGGGAAAGTGTACTTTTGAAGTGTGTAAAACAGATAATTCCTAGCTGAGCGCTTTCGGCTTATAAAGCCCTCTTTGGAGCTATGCTACAATCGAAAGGTCTCTAATGAAAAATTGATCTTTGAATTCAAAAGTTTAACTTACGTCAAAAGGTTCAAAATACCACTATGAAGAGAGACGGATCCCATGTACGATATACAAAAAATACTTCTATTACTTGTGCAGTTTTTTAATGATGGAAAAAATATAGAAAAAAACCTTGTCTCTCTGTTGAAAAAAGGTGGTCAATTATTGCTGTTCTTAGTCGGAAAAGTTGAAAAAGCATATATATTACAAGCAAAAAGGACTTTCACGAAAAACTATATTACACATAACAAAATTTGATCATGGTAAGGTCAAGAGACCTCTGATGCGTGCTGTGTCGGTATGAAAAATGGCGGAATGGCGGCATGTAGTCTGGTGGATTTTAATGACAGCTGACATAGATAGTGTGTGCTGGTAAAGGTACTTTTATCTTTTCTCATAACAAGTGACAGTTGACATATGACATTTTAGCAATCGAATTTACATCACATTAGAAAATAATGAAATCATCATGCCCTGCGGCCATTACACATATCTAGGAATCGTTTTTGACACAACGGGGAAAGATGATGAAGAAATAAAGAGAAGAATAACACAATCCAGAAAAACAATAGGTTGTCTAAACAGCATACTGTGGAATCATGAAATAGGAAAAAGAAGAAAACACAATATCTACGAATCTCTTATTAAAAGCAGTCTATTGTACGAAGCAGAAACTTGGCGGATAATCGAAAACAACAGAAGAAAACTGGAGGCAGTAGAAATGGACGCTTTTAGAAGATCAGTAGGAGTGTCACGCAGAGAGAGAATACGTAATGATGAGATAAGACAGCGAATGGGGGTTGACGGCTCTCTAACAACAGACATAGAAAGAAAACAGCTGATATGGTACGGACACGTCCAGAGGATGGATAACTCAAGACTCCCTAAAATAATTATGCAATGGGTACCACCAAACCGCAGAAAGAGAGGAAGACCCAAGAAATCTTGGAGAGAGGGAGTAACGAAGGCGATGAGCGCAAGAGATCTTAGAGAGGGCCAATGGGATGATAGAGTGTCATGGAAATTAGGCATCGGACAACGTCGCAAGACGTTTTAAAACCGATTGATATATATTTAACAACTTTTCAACATGGTCTGTAGTTACATAAATCTAGTTTTTTATTTAATTATAATAAAATTATATGAATTATTGAAAAAAGAAAACTTAAGGTCCAAGGTAAATCAGTTGGCAAGTTATCCTTCAAAAACTGAACTTGGATCTTTTTTTAAAAAAGTCCTTTGTGCTTGTAGTATGTATGTTTTTTCAACTTTTCCGACTAAGAACAGCAAGAATTGTCCACCTTTTTTCAACAGATACACAAGGTTTTTTTCTATATTTTTTCCATCATTAAAAAACTGCACAAGTAATAGAAGTATTTTTTGTATATCGTACATGGGATCCATCTCTCTTCATAGTGGTGTTTTGAACCTTTTGACGTAAGTTAAACTTTTGAATGCAAAGATTAATTATTCATTAGAGACCTTTCCATTGCAGCATAGCTCCGAAAATGGCTTTATAAGCCAAAAGCGCTCAGCTAGGAATTATTTGTTTTACACACTTCAAAAGTACACTTTCCCTGTTCACCTGTTGTCATAAGTGTGTATAAAACTTTTTCAGTCTTTACATTTATTAAGGGGTTAATCTGCATGAAAAATAATGCCCGTTTGCTTTATAAACATAATATGTCCGCAGATGCTTTGTTTTCGAGATACGGGATGTTTAATTTTCTATCACACAGAAGTAAAAACTTCGTTTGTACAATGGTATAAAAAGTATATTGAAAAACTATTTTTTTTTTATTTAGCTAATGCCTCGACAACTAATGGCCATTGGCATGGTAGGTACGGTAAATTCTTGCAGTTAGGTAACTAGTGTCATGTGTAGTGTGTGTGTGTGTGTTGAGTAAGTGCCTTATTACTTCGCAAAGTCGACGTCATTGTCTTTGCAAAGAGACGCTAATTGTATCCGAACGTCTTCGGTCCCTCCGGTGAGTACCGATCCAACAAGGACAGAAACTACTTATATTTATTAATTTATAATAAACGAAAAATCTCTGATCCTGGTGAGATTCGAACTCATGACCATCCTGACCTTTTGATCCAAAGGTAGGCGATCTTACCACTGTGCCACAGAGGGGGTGAAAAACTATTAAAAAGTCATCCAAAAGGATTCACAAAACGTTTTCGATCTAGATCAGATCATCTTCAGTGCGTTCTGCTTAGTAGACGAATCTAGCAGCCTTATAAAATAGGTGTCATCGAGAAATATGGTTTACATGTTAATAATCTGATGTTAGTAGTGACTCTAAGTCGATGTTAAAAGATAAATTTGTTAAGGGTGCTCAAAGGGCAACATGATTCACTGCTTGATAAGAACGTGTGGTTCTTGCCATTTCAATGGACACAGACGATATTATCCGTTGAACTGGATAGAACCACACGTTTTTAATGAGCAGTGAATGATGTTGTCCTTTGAGCACTCTTAACAAATTTATCTTTTAACATCGATTTAGAGTCGCTACTAACATCAGATTATTAACATATAAATCATATTTCTCGATGTCACCTATTTTATAAGGTCGCTAGTTTCATCTACTAAGCAGAACGCACTGAAGATGATCTGATCTAGATCGAAAACGTTTTGCGAATCCTTTTTGATGACTTTTAAGAGTTTTTCAATAATTTTTTTATACCATTGTACAAACGAAGTTTTTTACTTCTGTATGATTTTTAAATATGGTATACAGCCAGCTACTGGGATTTTCCCATTGATTTTGTTTTTAATTTTTTCTTACAAACTGACGATTTATTTATTGCTCTAAAACTGTTTGAGATATGCAAATGAAATTTGGTAGGTTTTAAGAGGTAGTTATTGCGCGTTTTTTGACATACAATTAAGAATTTTATATTCACCATTGGCGTGCATACGGGTATAAACATTTTAGATACATCCAGTATGCACGCCAATGATAAATATAAAATTCTTGATTGTATGTCAAACAATGCGCAGTAACTACCCCTTAAAACCTACCAAATTTCATTTGCATATCTCAACCGGTTTTAGAGAAATAAATAAATCGTCAGTTTGTATCAAAAAATTTAACATGCTCTATCTTGGAAACGAAGCATTTGTGGATATTTTATGATTTTTTCATGCAGAATTACCACATAAAGTTTGCCGCACTTATTTAGAAACACCCTGTATTGATGAATAAGATGGCTAGTTGTTAAAGTGCATAACTTTTTTATTATTCCACAAAAGCGAATGAATCAAAAAGCAAAATCTTAAAAAAGCCTAAGGCTACAGTTGCATTTTACTTTTAATATTTTATATACGCCACAATATTCCACAGGGTGTTCCAAACTTTGAAGAAAAAACACACTATCATTTTTACACCCGGTATACAATGACACTTACCTGTTTAGCAATATAATTACAGTAGACTCGCGATTATCCGAGTCTAGGTCATCCGAGCCCCTCGGTTAACCGATGCAAAAGTATTAACAGGTGAGTTACAATTTTCAACCTTGACGCAACATTGCCGATTCAAAATCAAAAAGAGGAATAAAGCTTATGCAAAATCAAAGTATTTTTTAAACAGTAATATTGATAAGGTAAATGTTTTTATCTTTTATAGAGAGTACGGTATTAATTTTGTCATTAAAATATCCACAGTTATGATTATTTACGTGTTTTTCTATCAATATAACCAATCTCAGTGTTAACCGAGTTTTTCTGTATCCGAGGTAGTCACGGTCCCAATTACCTCGGATAATCGCGAGTCTATTGTATTTTCCTAAAAAGTGCAGAAATTCATTCTTTTCCGCACGCGACTGCAGTTTGCCGAACGACGCGAAGCGGGAGTTCGGCAAGCAGTCGAGTGCGGAAAAGAGACTTTCAGCAAGAGTTAGGAACAATATTTTTTCTAAGAGTCTTTAAAAAATTACCAAATCTTAATCAATTAATTTAATTAATATGAAAATACATACACAAATTAATTCTTTGACAAGGTTGTCAAAACCAAACTTTCAATATAATTAGTTAGCATGACGACGATTTTGGTTTCCATGACGATGATTCAAAACGACTGTTATTGTCTACCGATTTGACTTTCGAATATTATGTCAACATAATTTTATTTCATCGAATTGTCGCGTTAATTTCATTAAAACAGGAACACAATAAGATATATTTGAAATAAATTAGTAAATAATATCTAAATATTAGTTTATTGCATGTATTATAACTACTTTAAGGCCATATTAACATATCTAAATTAACACGCGTGCGGAAAAGTAAAAACCGCGTGCGGAAAAGTAACACGCGTGCGGAAAATTGAAACTTTCTAAACTAAAATGCGTGCGCGAAAGTAGACATTTTTGCACGCTCGTAGAAAAATATTATTACATCGATATTTTTAAAGAATAAAGCTATAACGCATTAAAAAAAGCCACTAAAATCGGACAACAGGTTTAGGAAATACGAGACATCAAAAATGTCCCATTTTTCTATGGTGCGTTAATTTTGATGGTTAGTGTATGTAGCAAAAAACTCGCACCAATATCCGAATATATTTTATATAAATACCCGAGGGAAATAAGGTAAAAAAGTACTCCATTGCGGACTTTGACGCGGACCTGATAAGTTTTTTGAGTTTTATGAACATCAATAACCAAAACCTCATCTCTCTATCTTGCATTGAGTTCGGCGAACTTATGTATTAAAAATTTAAGGCCACAAATGCACCATTTTTAAAACTTTCGTCTATAAGTATAAATTAAAGCATTTTTAACGGACTGGCTGCTCATTATTTGATAAAACACGTTTAATCCGCCAATGGTCGCTATATGAGATTTTATCTCACGGTTTCAGAAAATTGCGCACAACTTTTTTTTCTGGGAAATTATACGCGCTGTAGTTACTTCTAGTCTCCTAACTATCCACCCTCGACAATCTAATAGACTCGTATGCTCAGATAGTGACTCAGTTTACTTAGTATCACGATATTGTTGAGTCAGTGCGCTTCACGTGAGAGATTCTCTCATCAAGCGACCACCGGCGTCACCAACTGTGTATACAAATTAATTTTATTTTTCCCCTTAAAACCTAAAATAATATCCTTTTATGGTGTAATAAAAGGCACCGTTAATATGGTCGATGATATGAAAATCCTATATTTTGTTTCACGGGTTAGTTGTAGATGGTCACATACCATATATTTTTCAATGTTAAATATTGGCGGCATCAATAGTCACATTTTATATAAAGATAATAATAATAAAACAAAAAAACGTCGTGTATTTTTAAAGCAAATGGCTTTATCGTTGATGAAACCACATCTAATTTTGTAAAATTTTGTAAAGAAAGGCAAAAGTTGATAATGTGAGAGAAAATCTCACGCGCGACCACTCGCATAAGAACCTACCTAACGACCAATGCCAGGTTAAAGTTTTAAACTTCCGAATTCTTAATCTTCAATAAATGTTGAAAACTATTGTGAAATAAATAAACATTCTTATGCATTTTTATATTATTGCGTAGAAATTTGGGTCATATAGGTTTAAAACGTGACTAAAATTTTAGAGTGATTGATCAGTTATTATTAGTTTAGAAGTTATTATTTTTTATCCCGAATACCTTTTGTTTGCAATTACATAAGTCAAAAAAAGAAATGTACCCATACAATTCTATTACTGTATGGTTAGCATAAGTAATAGAGAGAGTTATTCTATCAAACGAAACTCAGTAGAGTGGGGGAAGGACACTTTCCGCATGAGTTAGGAATAATATCCCTAGAACAGCACAGTTCGTTAATCTAACGTAGACTGCACACTGGGGTCTCGAAAACCCTAATTGTTTTTTTTTTGAATAAATGTTATTTATTTATTTTTTTCTGTGGTATGTAGTACAAAACAATAAACAACAATATCTTATTTTCAAAATATGTTTATTTCAAAAAAAAAACATTTCTCATGTGATCCGATAAACGTGAAAAAACATAAACTAGTGCTTTTATTACACTTTATAAAAATATGGATATATGACCAAAAAAATTAAATAAAATTATAGCGAAATAAAACTTATCCCTTAAGAACCCTTTAAACAAAAATAAAACATAAATGTTGCTACAAGATAACTGTTTTTTAATCTTAGACAGGCACTTCAACTTTGGTTCTGACACACATAACATAATTGAGTTCGATGTTCTAATCAGTACGATGTTCTAAACAATTTTCCCAGTATACTGGCGATATTTCTTTGCGATGTAGTGGGTTCTGTTTATTCTCCTTCATTATCGTCGTCACTTTGCTCGTTATCAATGTCAGACTGATGTTCAGGAACATAATCATCGTCTTCATCTGCTGATGAGTCTCCAAAATCATCTTTGATGGTCTCAGGTTCATCTTCATTCGCCCACATGTTTTCAGCTGCCCACACTAATTCTTTTGTTGTCAATGTACGCTAATATTTTCTCTTAGAATCTGGTATACTAGCAAATAACAAAAAATCACCTTAAAATTTTAACACCCTTTAACAGCACACTGGGGTCCGAAGTACCCACAGTTCCACTAAAAGCGTCACAGCAAACTATACAACAAACTTACGTAGCGCAGCGACTGTCTCCCAACGTAGTCGGCTCTTAACTGAATTTACGTGCAAGGGATCGCCAAAAGACGCTGACATGTGCAAGTTACATTGAACGATTCATGCGTCTGGGTTTTTTAGACCCCAGTGTGCAGTTCCAGGGATGTTTTTCTTGCCCTAACAAATATAGTTATATCAATTTTTATTTAGGAGTGAAAATACAGAAATTAATACGTTCTTTGACCAGGTTTTCAAAACTAAATTTTCAATAAAATTGGTTACCATGACTTGGATTCAAAACCATTCTTATTATCTACTGATTTGACTTTTGAATATTATTTCAATATAATTCTATTTCAACGAACTATCAGTAGTAATTGCACAAGAGCTCTGAAATTATTGAATTTTTCCCGAGTGACACTTTGACAGTTTTAATTTCACGAGCCGAAGGCGAGTGAAATTATGTCAAAGTGTCACGAGAGCAAAAATTCTATATTAATTTCAGAGGTCGAGTGCAATTTGTTGCGATTATTTCATGAATAAAACTGTTCAAAACCGAAATTTTATTGTAATTTATTTATGTAAATACCGTTAAACACACAGTTTTTATAAATATTTGACGATTGAAAGTCATCACTTTTATAATTTTTAAAACATTAATTGTCAATAATGTCACTGGATGTATTTTTTCGTAGCAACGAAGGGCATCTGACGTAATATCGCACCTTGAAAACCATATGGCAATATCTGCAATTTTTTCATGAAATGACCTTTGAATGCAGTCTAATAGGAAAAAAATCTATTTTTTAATGCTATATAGCAGCGTCTGCAAAAAATTTTAAGTTCGGCACCAGAAAGATACATTCCTATGGCTTTTGTCAAAAATCGATTCTTCTTTTTATACCATCAGGCATTATCTGCAGTAGTTGATGCTCTACGGTTCTAAAATTGGAACAAAACCCCAGATCTATATGGCAATATGTGCAAAATGTGATCCACGCTCGTAAAATGAAAGCAAGATCTACTAAGGAAACATCCTTTGAATGCAACAAAACATAGAGTGCTGCATAGAGATTTGATTGCAACACTGGAAATAAGCGACAAGACTATAACAAATTGATATACAACGTCGTACTGCAGATGGGTTTATCCCAAAAGAAAACCGAATTATAACCGACAGACATTATATAAGCGACAGATTATAATATGCAAGACTTTGATTAAGTGTTAACACTAAAAATTTGTAATAAATAAGTACAATCAATAAAAAAACTGTTATTTTATATGAATTTTTACTGTATCATGTGCGAAAATTGATATAGTTTTTAAAACCATATGGCCGTATGTGCTAAAATACCTATTTCCTGGGGGCAATTTTACGTACTTTTTAATTCATACAAAAATATGTAAAATTAAAGACAATTGTGCCAAGTACTAGGTTTGCAACTTAATTTTTGTAATTACAGTAAATAAAATTAACTTTACAAAAACTTAAAATGCTCATAACTCAATATTATGATTTTTGCAGTTACTGCCCTATGGTTTTCAAGGTGCGATATACTTAACGACGGGAGATTATCAAAAATTATCGATTTAATTCAGATTTCTGTAGCTTTCTATTGGTCAGAATCTCCTATGAATAAAATAATCGCGTTAATTTCATTAAAATATGAACACAATAAGATGAATGTGAAATAAGTTAGTAAATAATATCTAAATATTAAAAAAAAATCAATGGGAAAATCCCAATAGTTGGCTGTATACCATAGTTTAAAAAACTCATACAGATGTAAAAACTTCGAAATGTATTCTGGTATAAAATTTTTAAATAAACGATTTTATACCAGAATACGTCTCGAAGTTTTTACTTCTGTATGAGTTATCTAAATCTTAGTTTAGTGCATGTATTATAATATATTATAAAGCTATACTACAAGGTATTCTACTTTCCCGTGCCAGTACGGGAAACTTTACTTTCCCGCACCAGTGGAAAAGTGGCTGTTTTAGCACGTCCGTAGAAAAAATAACTTGCGAAACTATGTCATTTGGGATGCTAACTATGGAGTAATGATACGATTTTTTTTTTAATAGACGAACAATACTTTGAGAGTAATTGGTTTACTTTTGATGCTGCTAGAAACGTAAAAAAAATGAAAATAACGCTTTTTTAAACACTTTAAAAAAGTTGGGATGAGTTTTCCCGAAAAGTGCTTCATTTTTGGTTGTTACACTTTGAAATATTCGATTTGGAAATTCATAAATAAGAATCTACTTTTCATTAGCTAAAACTTTGCTTCTACTTAGTCTACAGACTTTCATAGTTTTTCACTTTTTTCTAACCTACATTTTAGATAGGATAGATACTTAATTTCTGAGTTATGTGCGAAAAACAGTCTAAAAACGAGTTTTTTTTTAAATGAGCATATTCGTTCGCAAATAACTCGAAAAATGTTGACTTAGTGATAAAACTTTATAAAATAAATGTTGCTTAGAATTAGTCAGTCTAGCCACTTCCGGTCTTATTTTGAACGTTTATTTTTTCACCCCCGAGAAGGGGTGGTACTCAACCCCAGAGCAAAAGCATATATCGGCATAATATAATAATTTTTTTGTTTGACATCTTAGCTATGCTTATGCCAAGTTTCATGTCAATCCAAGTGGTGCTTTAAAATTCGCAGTAACAACCGTGATTGAATGAACCATAAACTAAATAGCCTCTGTAGTTAACAAGACTAGGTATTCCCTTGACAATTTGGAACGTCACTGAAAATCTTTATTTCATGTTCGGTTTGGACATTTTGATGACAAGTGATTGACTCTACGCTTTACGGTCGGGAATTTCAGTTGTAAAATTTATGAGTGCATCCGAAATGTTGAACCTATGACATTTCGGAATTTATCTTCTGGGATGTGGTGGCTTAACTTTAATCATTGAGTTGAGTTCTCCAATAATCTTATAAATACCTTTATTATTTGAATTACCTCGCAGTTTTATGTGCAACAGTGCTAGTAGTTGTTTTTTAGCCCTTTTTAGTATTATTTAGGAGCTAGTTTTAATTAAGCTTAGCTTTCTAAGTGCTATTTTAATGACAATAAGTCCTTTTGAGGACACACTATTGAGTATTCTAATATTGTAATAATACAATCGCCTCCATTGGCAAGTCAGGTAGTTCCGCTTCTCGCTGCTGCTTTTTAGTTTACCTCAAGCAGCAGTGAGATTTGCTTGGTATATTAGCCAAAAACTTATGATTTTCTTTTTAAAGATTTATGATCATGAACTTCTTAGACCAATGATTTATGACTACCTGCCTTGACAATGGCAAGTTAGACCTTGCCGAATAGACGCATCGGAGGAGTAATTATTACAACTGTTACTGTGACAGGAGAATTTTATAAAATAGTACTGTCACAGCCGTCTGAAGGTGGCCAACTATGTAATGTAATGTTAGTTTATATGTTTATATCGATAATTTCCACCTCCACTAGGTTCATCTCTTTTTATTTCACATTGTATTATGTTTTCCATCTTCTGCGTTATTCTGCCGGTTATTAGAGCGCTCATCACTGTATATTAAAATTAATTTAAGAAAATTGAAACAGAAAAGCCTCAGATACAGAATCTATTTTTAAAAATAATAATATACACTTATTTAAATCTGAAACTTTTTTTAATAGAGCCATTCTCTGATAACATCCCAAATCTCTGCTTTCCACATTTTACAAGGCATAGAGACGACGAATATAGAAAGCTAAAAGGATTCTACAATATGCAATCACATTCCGTTTTCATTCGTCTGAGGAAGATGAATTTTTCCTAGGCGAATGAAAACGGAATGTGATTTCATATTGTAGAATCCTTTCCGTTTTCTATATTCGTCGTCTCTATGCCTTGTAAGTTGTGGAAGGCAGATATTTAGGATGTTAACAGAGAATGGTTCAAATAAGGAAAGTTGCATATATTTAAATTAGTGTATATTATTATTTTTAAAAATATATTATGTATCTAAGACTTTCCTATTTTATTTAGTAAATGTCGCAGCGGCGTTCATATAGTGGATTTCAATCTATTTTTGAAAAAAGACAATCTCGTTTCGTGTGGATTCAGAGGCGGGCATGCATCTACACTTGTAAAGTTTATAACTAGACGAGGCAACAAAGAATTAAACTTAGGAATTTTGTGCAATAAGATTAACCGTCATGAAACTTTTTGCATTCGATTCGTGAGAGTGTCAGGCAATTTTGTGAACTAAATTGATCTCCGGCAAAAAATTTTGTGCATGAGAAATAGCAAAGAAATTGAAAATAAAAAATTTAGGAAATTTTTAACTAACTCAGGAAATATTCACCGAAACGAGTTCAATTTTTATACTTGGGGGGTCTTGGAGGTCACTGAACACGAATTTCATGACGGCGATGGTCTCCGAGGTACCTGGTGCCCAGGGTGGAACTCGTCGTCTGGGACTACAGAATAATTCACGAAATGAAGATTGGATCAAAAAATTAAAAAATACGTGTTTAATATTTTTCAAAAATCTATCAAATGACACCATGCACGACCACCCCACTCCACCACCTGGAGGTGGGGTGAGGGTAAATTTAAAATATTAAATAGAAACCCCATTTGTTATTGCAGATTTGGATTGCTAACGTAAAAGTAAGCAACTCTTATTCGAGTTATTTTTTAGAATTGTGGATAGATGGCGCTATAATCGGAAAAATCGACTTTTTCGTGATACCATAGGTAAATTATAGTAACTATCTAATATCTCGAGAAATACGCTTCCAAATAAAAAACCAAAAAATACGTCTTTTATATTTTTTAAGAACCTATCGAATAACATGAAACACAACCCTCCACTCCACACCCTGGAGGTGAGGTGGGGTGTAACTTTAAAAACTTAAATAGGAGCCCCACCTTTTTGTTGCATATTTGGATTCCTTACGTAAAAATTAATAACTTTTATTCAATACATTTTTTCGAATTATTAACAGATGGCGCTATTATCGGAAAAACACTATTTATTAGCGCCACCTATTAACAATTCTAAAAAATGTTTCGAATAAATATTACTCATTTTTTCATGAGGAACCGAAATATGCAATAAAACATGGGGATTCCCATTTAAGATTTTAAACTTAACCCTCACCCCACCTCCAGGGAGTGGGGTGGAGAGTCGTGTTTGATGTTATTCGATAGGTTCTTGAAAAATATTAAATACGTATTTTTAGGTCTTTTATTTGGAAGTGAATTTCTCGAGGTATTAGACTGTTTCTATAATTTGCCTATGGTATCACGTTAAATCGTTTACAACGAATTTATACATTTTACATTTATAAATCACAAATTTCGTGACCATCGCCGTCATGAAATTTGTATTCACTGGCCTCCAAAACCCCCAAATATAAAAATTGAACTCATTTTCGTCAATATTTCCTGAGTTCTAAAGTTTTTATTTTCTATCTCTTCGAGATGAACTTTGAAAATTCGTTCTCTCATGCACAAAATTTTTTGCCAGAGATCAATTTAGTTCAGAAAATTGCCTGACACTCTTTCGAATTGAATGCAAAAAGTTGCATGACGATTCATCTTACTGCACAAAATTCCTAGGTTTTGGGCTTTTTAGTGCTTCGTTGCTTTGTCTAAACAGAAACAGTGCTGTCTGTAGATTATGCCTTGCCTCTGAATCGAAATGAAAGATAAATTGTCTTTAATTCACTAAAATTAATGTATTTTTATAAGTGCCCATATACAGGTTGTCCAGAAACTCTCCCGACAAACGAATACTGGAGGCTCTTCAGGTAATTTTAAGACAACTCAACCCAATTCACCTAGTCCGAAATTGTTTCATAAGTAGAGAGCGGAATATATGCAAAGTGCATATAGATGCATATATTGCATATTTTCAGACAACAAATACAACATTGCATATTTAAGCTAAACACGATTTATTTTGCATATTTTAAAAATAAATTATATAAAAGTTTAAAATGTTCCTCTCTTAGTTGGAATTTTATAACTTCGATATGAACGAGCTCGTTATTTATCTATCTATGGCTCATTATTATCTATCTGGACTTTCCCATTACTACCTGAATTTAAAAATTATGGGTGTTCCCAGAAAAATATTATTTTATTAGCGTAGCAAGTCGTAGGTACTTACTTGCTTTTAGGGGTCTAATATTTATTTTGTCAGTTTCCGGCCAACATTTGTTTAAAGTAAACGTTGTATCGTATTGAGTGTTTTTGAAGTGATTGGTATATATTAAATTCAAAAAAGGGCTTGGATAAAGTGTTTTCCCGGGTTAAAGCTAAGTGGAGACAAAGTATTTTGCAAGGCTTGTTCCAAAATCGTAAGTTACATTCATTTTCACATTTCATTTTTTAAATGAGGAACTGACAAACAAAAGCATTTAAAAGGAATTTACAGTTAAGTGATTCGGTTAATCTTGTTAACACTTTTTCTGCTCATTGTCAAAAAATTCCCGGAAATACAGGGATTACAATTAGAAATAAATTAAAAAATGTTTTAGAAAAAAAATGAGGGCTTCGATTGTTTGAGGAAAGTTGTACGTACTTTTGAAGGCAACTTTTCTGAAGATCTTACGACTTGGCAAATTAGTTTACTGCCTAAATTAAAATATTGTCCTATAACATCAGTAGATGTAGAATGAACTTTTTCTGTGTCCAAACACGTTTTTAGTGATAGAAGGCAAAAGTTGCTAGTTGAAAATTTTGAAAAATATTTGATTATAAATTCATAATATAATTTAGATTCTTAATTTAATTATAATATCAGTTTTTGTGTGTCATCTCATTTGTTTTTATGTGAAAAATAAATATGTATTAAACATAAATGTAGGCTGAATTTTTTAAACATAAATATTTTTATTCAATATATTGTTTTATTTTTGAGTATTTTTAATATGCATTTGCATATTTAGACAAATTTAGAAAAAAAACCTGCATATTTGTAGTAAAAGTGATGCATATATATGCGCATATTTTGGTAATGTTGTGTTGCATATATTCCGCTCTCTATTCATAAGGGAGCTAGAGCTCTTTGAAGATGGCGTCTTGGAAATAGTTCTTCTTAAATATCTTCAGAATGCTTCTGTGTTTTACAAAAAACGAAAACTGGTACGCTTATTTATCTTCCAGAGAAAAATCAATTCCATTAATTACAAATTTCTAGTACCAGTCATAGGCGTCCGTTTTGTTTGGGTAGGGCAACGACTATTTTATTTCATAACTTTTTTGTCTTTAACTTCTAAGCATTTTTTACACTAGATTATTAAATTATGAGGCATTCTAGTACTAAAATGTACCCTTGCTTTTAAGTCGGTAGAATGCACCGTATTCTAGAACAATCAGTTTGAAAATTTTTATATTTTTGAATTTGAAAAAAAAATTTTAATTTTTTTTAGAAAAACACGGTGAATTTTACTTACTAAAGCAAGAATAATTTTTAAGACTAAAAAACCTTATAATTTAATCATTAAGTGTCAAAAATGCTTAACAATTAGAGAGAAAACAATTATGCGATAATATATCCGTTGACCTACCCAAAACAGACGTATATGACCGGTACGCATATTTACAAATGCTCCTATACTACGGCACCAGAGTGCTGCAATCGGTTAGCCTTTGAAATACACTATTACGCTACAAACCCTCATTGATTTAGGCACCTATTAAATTATAAGACATCTATTAAATTATGGTGCCAAGTTTTTATTGCAATTAATATTATTTTAAGTATTGTATATTTCAATTTATGGTATTCAAATAGAAATGTCGAAACTGCAATATAGTCTAGGCGCAAGAAATGTCACCGTGTCCTTTTCAATTCTGATGGACAAACGCAACGGTTTCTTATGGATTTTTAGCTGCTGATTACGAATTTCTAGGGTAAATTTCGATCCGAGTGGTCAAAAAATTGTTATAAACAATTTCATTGTTTATAAATTGTTTATAAGGCTCTGGCTCATAAACTAAAAGACATAAAAAAGAGTGTTTCAAACAAAATTTGTTCGATAATAAAAACCGAAAAAAATAACCTTTACTAAACTTAAATCCAACAATTATAACTAAAGATATTGTAAAATTAGTGCACAATGCAAATTGCAAATTTCAAAATAAGTATTTTACAAAGCTTTATCAATCGTAACTCAGCTACTACGCAAGCAAATGAGCCTTAGAAGCTTTCATTTTAAAGCTTCGTTAATGGGCTTCCAAACAAAGTTTATTATATTACTTTATCTTCATGTGTTTTAAAGTTATACTCGTTTGAAGTTATAATTTTCTTAAATAAATTGTACATTAATTTGTTTATAAGGGTTTCAAGTAAATTTGAGCTGTAATAATTTATACTTTAATTAACAATAATCATAGAAGAACTCAAAAGGAATAATTTGAACTTAAGAAAATGTTCGTACGTTTATTTTTGGTCAAGATATCGATATTTAAATGGCGCGCTATGAGGCGCAACATCGCCGGCTCAGTCAAGTATTTTTGACGCTTTATCGACCGTAGCTCGGCTTCTACGCATGCAAATGAGCCAATATGTGATATCCATATAAAAGTGGATATAAAAATGGATCGAGTTATTTTGCAGCATCATCATTGCATATAAAACGAGCATTTATGATGTGGCGGCATACACACAATTGACGTGCCTTGATGATGGTGCAAAAGAAATAGATCCACTTTATATGGATACTATCCACTATCCTCTGAATATCTATATGATATAGATTATATATCATATATTATATAAAACAAATGGGTCAGAAATAGAACAAAAGTCAAAGACGCACGCCAACATATAGCCAGGCTAAAATGGAGCTTCGCAGGTCGTAACGCTAGACAAACGGACAATAGGTGGAATAGCACGATACAACAATGGAGACCATGGACAGGAAAGAGAGCAAGAGGACGACCCCAGATGAGATGGGGAGACGACATTAAAAAGATAGGAGGAACGCACTGGAAACAGAAATCACTAAACAGAAGCGAATGGAGGAAACTGGGGGAAGCCTATGTTCAAAATTGGACGAATTAATGGGCAAAAGAAGAAGAACAAGAAGATATGTTATATCTATATTATATAGATAATTAGACTCTGAAGCTTCAGAAAGTTTTAGTTTTACTGCCTACAAGAACAGACTTAGTACCACCATGTAAGTGTAAAAATTGCTCTAAGAAATTATGCAGATGTCAAAAAGCTGAGATTCCCTGTATATCTCGATTCAGATGCATAAAACAAAAAGTTTGTAAAAATAGTATTAATAAAATAATATCAACTTACTTTTGGTTCTATCTGAAATATTATTTTTTAATGTTTTTTTTTTCTCATTTAGTACAAAAAATTGAAGACAAAGTAAATAGAATTAAAGGTGATACGAGCTACAGTATGATGATTTAATTATGAGAATTATATGATGAAATTTTATTAGGCTCTTCAAAAATCAAAAATCAAGATAACGTATATATACATATAAATTATAATTTGCATCGAGAAGTTAGCGCGTGAACCTTTACGCGGTGAGCCGATCTTGCGCATCAGAGCGCACTATTAAAATATCGATATCTTGGTCAAAAATAAACATACAAACATTTTCGTAAGCTCAGAATGTTCCTTTTGAGTTCTTCTATCATTATTGTTAATTAAAGTAAAAATCTTTATAGCTTAAATGTGTTTGAAACCCTTATAAAGAAATTAATGTACAATTTTTTTAAGAAAATTATTATTTCAAGTGGGTATAACTTTAAAACAAATCAAGATCAAGTAATTTAACAAACTCTGTTTGGAAGCCTATTCACTAAAATAAGAAGCTTTAAAATAAGACCTTCTAAGGCTCATTTGCTTATGCTTCGAAAGCTTCGAAAGCTTCGAAAAATATTTATTTTGCAATTTGCAATTTGCATTGTGCACTAATTTTACAATAATTTAAGTTCTAATTGTTGGATTTAAGTTTAGTAAACGTTTTTTTCTTCGTTTTTTTTTCAACAAACAAATTTTATTTGAAACATTCTTTTTTATCTCTTTTAGTTTATGAGCCAGAGCCTTATAAAAAATTTATAAACAATTAAATTGTTTATATCAATTTTTTGACCACTCGGATCGAAATCCACCATCGAAATTCGTAATCAGCAGCCAAAAATCCATAAGAAACCGTTGAGTTTGTCCATTAGAATTAAAAAGGACACGGTGACCTCTATTTGGCGCCTAGACTAATAAACCTAGCATACTTAAGAATGTGTTTTTTGACCCTAACCCGAGAAACAAATTAAACAATAATTAAAACAAAAACGCCAATGAATAAAAAACAAATAAATATTTTTTCTTTTTATTTATTTATAAGTGCAAATATAATTACTCAATTATTCGTATACAGGGCGTCCATAAAATAACGCATAAATTCATTATTAAATAAATAGTAGGGTGGTGCGAAAAAAGTGAAGTTGATAATCCCGTGTCCCTATAATGCGAAAAAGTTGCGATTACTAATTACAAGAAAAACAAAAAAACAATTATTCAAATTGGACTTTTAGTATAGTATAGTTGATCCAAAAGATGGCATAACCCAGACATCCAAAGTGAAAGTTATCCTTCAACACCAAATTGTTCTATATGGTCCACACAATGTCCAGAAAAAAAGTCACACCATTTTGAGCGTCGGGTTTGGGGGAGAGGGGGGAGAAATCGGTAAATTCGTAGTTTTAAGTTTTTCGCCAATATTTCTAAAACTATGCGGTTTAGCATGAACAACCTTCATTACAAAGTTGTTCTACATTAAATTTGAAATAAAAAAGGTCCTATGCATAATCTTTCTAAAATGAATGGTTCGAAAGTTACGGAGGTAGTATAGTATAACTGGTCCAAAAAAAAGGCCTAACCCAAACATCCAAAGTAAAAGTTTTCCTCCAACACCAAAATGTTCTATATGGTCCACATATTGTTCAGTAAAAAGTTACACCATTTTGAGAGTCCGGTTTGGGAGGGAGATGGGAGAGAAGCCGGTAAATTAGTAGTTTTTCTAAGTTTTTCGTCAATATTTCTAAAACTATGCTTTAGTGTAAACAATGTTATATACAAAAATATTTTACATGAAATCTAAAACAAAAAATTTTCTATACATAATTGTTATAAAATCAACGGTTCCAGAGTTACGGAGGATGAAAGTCGAGGTTTTCGATACTTTTTATATTTTTTGGGCAATATTTATGATATAACTATACCAAAAACCCAGACATCCAAAGTGAAAGTTATCCTCCAACACCAAATTGTTCTATATGGTCCCCATAATGTTCAGAAAAACGTCACACAGTTTTAAGCGTCGTGTTTGCGGGAGAGAGGGGGAGAAATTGGTAAATATAAAAACTATCGAAAACCTCCAATTTCACCCTCCGTAACTGTGGAACCGTTGATTTTATAACAATTATGTGTAGAACTTTTTTGTTTTAAATTTTATGTGGAACATTTTTCTATAGAACATTCCTTACGCTAAAGCATAGTTTTAGAAATATTGACGAAAAACTTAAAAAACTAGTAATTTACCGACTTCTCCCCCATCTGCCCCCCAAACGGGACGCTCAAAATGGTGTAACTTTTTACTGAACAATATGTGGACCATATAGAACAATTTGGTGTTGAAGGAAAACTTTTACTTTGGATGTCTGGGTTAGGCCTTTTTTTGGACCAATTATACTATACTACCTCCGTAACTTTGGAACCGTTCATTTTAGAAGGGTTATGCATAGGGCCTTTTTTATTTCAAATTTAATGTAGAACAATTTTGTGTAGAAGGTTGTTCATGATAAACCGCTTAGTTTTAGAAATATTGCCGAAAAACCTAAAAAACTACGAATTTGCAGATTTCTCCCTCCTCTCCCCCCCAAACACGATGCTCAAAATGGTGTGACTTTTTTCTGAACATTATGTGGACCATATAGAACAATTTGGTGTTGGAGGATAACTTTCACTTTGGATGTCTGGGTTTGGGTCTAACTATACCATACTATTTATCTTCCGATCCCGCAACGGGTCAAAGATTATGAAAAAAATGAAATTTTACCTTTTTTTCAAAATTGTTTATTTATTCTCCATGTACGTTTTATTTATCGCTATAGTAAAATTGATTTACAGTTTGCATGCATAAAAAAAATAATTTTTCGCATTTAACGGATATCTTCCAATCCCGCAAAGCCAATCAAAATCTACAAAAATTTGAAATTTTTTTTGATTTTTATGAATCAAAAAGCATTTAATTACCTCATTTTTCTGTTACATTGTGAAGCTCTTCGCTTGTTTAGATATTGTGTGACAAAAATTAAACAACCTAGAATTCCCATCGAGGAAGTGATTGCACTTCTAGCTCCACCAATGCGTTGCGCTTCTCTCCAGCCAACCAATGAGTGTGTGTTTTTTACAATGTTTACATCTTTACATTTATTTTTCATCTGTTTATGTCCAGCTTTTAAACGCCAATTTCGTATTGTGATTTGGTGGTAAAATCTGTCAGCATGGACCTTAATTTAAGTGTTGCTCCACCTTTTTATTGAGACCCACATATTATACATTAGATTAGACGATGCTTCCGTGACCCACTTTACGCACCGCTCGACAGATTGCGTGTGGCAGGGACTATTTCACTCATCTTAAAATTTTCACATAATCTGACCAATCACAAACCAAAGACAGCTTGTGTTATCGCGAAAATTCCACACCTGTAATTTTGAACCAATCAAAATACGTTATTTTGACAGATCACCATATCAACGGAGGTATTTTATCGGAAATTTTTTGCTCGTGGGGTACCCAACAGCGAATTATAGTGGAAATTTTTTGACGTTTACAATAACAGAACATTTTTGACAGACTGGTTATTATTTGTTTACATAATTTAGTTTTGATTCATTTTCTATCACTTGTAGTTACTCAAAACTTATGTAAAATTGAAGAATATACTATTTTCTATCTTGAAATGGTATTCCCATGCAACTACAATGAGCAGAAATTACGAATTTGAAAGCCTAAATAATTGCTGACAAAGCTATGGCGCGCTATTAATCTGTTCATGCAGCTTTGGATTTTCAAATGCAAATTTGGTGTGGAATTTTCTTACCGAATACCACGCGAAGTCAAATTAATATCCGGAAATTTTTTTTTGATCATGAATATTTTTAGAAAATTTCCCTCGTCTGCGACTCGGGAAATTTTCAAAATATTCATGATCTCAAAAAAATTTCCGGAAATAATTTGACCTCTAGTGGTATTACTAGTGAAAACATCAAATGTCTTTCAATTATGATTGGTCTATCAGCTTCGTGTTTTCAACGACGTAACCATGGATACCGATCGCAAAGCAAAGTTTGACGTTTGCCAAAAAAATTATTGTAGCTGTATACGTCAAAATGAGTCGTTTCGGTGGTACTTCAAACGAAGTTATAAACCAAAACATTGAAGAAAATATACCGAGTAACACAAGAAAATCTAAATCTTATAAATGGAGACAATTTATGATGTTCTGTGTGGATCGCAACTACAAATTAGATGCAGAAAATAACAACGAAAGACTAGCATTCATTCTAAAAGTCTGGGCCTTCAACATGCGAAAAATTGATGGTAGTGATTAAAAGGAGAGTGTTATTAAAACCATATGGGACACTGCTGCAAAATTGGTACAAGAAAAATATTTCTGTGAGTATCAGAGACATATTGATCTCTTCAAAGATATAACCTTCAAGGAAGCGAGAGCGGCTCGTGATAGTAAGAGAAAATTGTTGCAAACTGTACTCGATAAAAGGAAAATTAATTCTGTCGCTATGACTTCGGATGAATATACAAATATGTGCTTACAATGGGACGAAGACACTCCAGAGAGACTCCAAAAGAAGTTTTTTCATATAGCTGCCGTAGAATTAGCTTGGAGAGGTAACGAAGCAAGTTTTTCCATGTTACATTTTTTCAAGGAAGGGACTAACAACAAAGGCTGTTTAACAAACAGAATTGCATATAACCCAATATTTTCCAAAACCCGCCAAGGTGGTGATAAAAACTGTGCAGATAATAAATGGCTTACTCAAAATTTGAAGAATCGTGAAATGTGTCCTGTGAGATTATACCGGAAACTTATATCGAAAAGGGAAACTATTACTAATGATAGACTTTTTCTGACTGTGAATGGCAAGTGGAATAAATATAATAATAGTAATTGGTACAAGAATTGTCCTATTGGTATTAATACAATATCCAAATGGACAAAAATGTCTGCAGAAAAGATAGGATTAGACACTAAAAAAGTGAAAATAACGAATCACTCTATTCGTGCCACTGCAGTTAGTCAGTTACTACAATCTGGCGTTAGTGAACAACAAGCTATGAAAATTACTGGACATGGAACTTCGATCTCAATGAAACCGTATTTACATCTTAGTGCCGAACATCATCAGAACATAGTGAATACTTTTAGGAATACTCCAAGTACATCAAGTAATAATAGCAACAATACATTGTATCCACCTAATAACGGTCATACTATTCAAAATTTTTACAATTGCACCGTTTATAATAATTATAGTCGAGAATAATGTATTTTTTTCGTGTACAAATTATTTATTGTTATAGGTAAAAAACAATTATAACAAATTATTTATAGTTATAATAAATATTTCATGATTATGACTAATTGTGAATTATTCAAAAAATGGGTAGATTTAGGTTACCTAGATCAAATGTATTATTATTAAATTCCTTCCTCTCATTCTACTGAATTTTTGACCTATCACTTTGTTCGTGAAATAGTCTAATAAAATACCACTCGTGATTTAATTTACCTTATAAGTCTGTCTTTTATTTCTAAACTCAACTGAGTTGCTTAAAGAAAACACCACTCGTCCTACGGACTCGTGGTGTTTTCAAGCAACTCAGTTTCGTTTAGAAGTAAATCGACAGACTTATCGCGAAAATTGAATCACTAGTGGTATTACTATTGATAGTTTTGTACACTCCTGTCAGGCATGTCGCCTGATGTAATGCAGAAACTTATATCTTCACTTGAAACTCTTCGAATAACTGGTGGAGAAGATAGTTTTGTAACTTTCCAGTCTACTATTTCAGTGTAGTCCCGGGCTTGAAAATTTACAGTAGGAGGGATGGTATTTCTAAAACTTGTGCCCTTGACTTTCGTCTGTCCAGCTTTTAACACTCTCCTTAGCCCTAGCTCTCTAATGTGTTTCCTTTCTCCCTACTACTTAAAATTTTGAAGCACAGGACTAAACTAAAATAATAGACTGGAATGTTACAAAACTATCTTCTCCACCACTTCCTCGAAGAGATTCAAATAAAGATATAGCTTCTTGAATTACATCGGGAGACATGCCAAACTGGAATGTACAAAACTATCTCTGCCACATGCAAGCTGACGAGCGGTGTCTAAAGTTGCCCATGGAAGCATCGTCTAATGATAATGTATGTGGGCCCCAATCAAGAGATGGATTCATCAGGACAACACTTAAATCAAGGTTCATGCTGTCAGATTTTACCAAGAAATCATGTAAAAAACACACACTCATTGGTTGGTTGGAGAGAAGGGTGCGTGTGGAGCTAGAAGTGCAACCATCAGTCGTTTTGAGTTCTGGGTTGTTTAAATATTGTCATACAATATCTAAACAAGCGAACAGCTTCACAATGTAATAGAAAAATGTTTTTTAATTAATCAAAATCATCAAAAATTTCAAATTTTTATAGATTTTGATTGACCTTGCGGGATCGGAAGATATTCGTTAAATGCGTAAAACTATTTTTTTATTACTCAACCATGCAAGCTGTAAATAAATTTTACTATAGCGATTAATAAAACGTACACGAAGGATAAATAAAAATTTTTGAAAAAAAGGTAAAATTTCATTTTTTTCATAATCTTTTGGTCCGTTGCGGGATCGGAAGGTAAAGTCCGATTTGAATAAATCTTTTCTTGTTATTCTTGTAATTATCAATCGCAACTTTTCCGCTCTATAGCGACACGGAATTATCAACTTGACTTTTTTCGCGCCACCCTACTAAATAGACAACATTATTAGAAATTACCGAAACAGGTCGATTTTTGATTTTCATTTATGATTTTTTCGGCATATATATCAGACTAGTGACGTCATCCGTCTGGACGTGATGACGTAATCAATGATTTTTTTAATAAGAATAGGGATCGTGTGATAGCTCATTTGAAAGGCAATTCAATTCTTTATTTAGTAATATCAACATTAACATAATTATTTATACAGGGTGTCCAAAACAATTTTTTAATTAAATTGATTGACAGAAAAAGAAGACTTTGGCGTAGTTTATTTAATTCAAAATACATTTTACTGCTGTCAGAAAACAGAAATAAAATATTTATTTCAAATATATACATTTTACTTTTTGCTTAAATTCAATGTATAAGCTGCCACCCACCTGTCTCTTGACAGTTTGAACCTTTAATTTACCCGAAAAGCAATGTTTATTTTCCAAATAAAAATTTTATTTCTGTTTTATGACAGCAGTAAACTGTATTTTGAATTAAATAAATTACGCACATTTGTCTTTTTGTGTCAATTAATTAAATTAAAAAATTTTGGACACCCTGTATAAATAATTATGTTAATGTATATATTATTGAATAGAGAATTCAATTTTTAATGAGCTAGCACACGACTCCTATTCTTCTTTAAAAAATCATCGATTACGTCATCACGTCCAGACGGATGACGTCATTAGTAGGATATAATAAAATATGCCAAATATCATAAATTAAAATCAAAAGTAGACCTGTTTCGGTAATTTCTAATAATGTTGTTTATATAGCTAATAATGAATTTATGCGATACTTTATGGACGCACTGTATACGAGTAATTATTATATCTGTACCTCTAAATAAACAAAAATAAAAAATATTTAATTCTTTTTTATTCAGTGGCCTTTTTTTATAATTTTTGTTTTATTTGTTTCTCGGGTTAGGGTCAAAAACACATTCTTAAATATGCTAGGTTTATTGCAGTTTAGACATTTCTATTAAAAATTTTGACATTTCCATAAAAAAAATAAAAGTAAAGCAACAAAATGTACCTATGTATTTATAAAAATAATAATGTAGTACTTATGTTATGAAATAAGAAGTTTATGACTATGAATCTGCAATCAATCACAAACAAGTCTGGCTAATTAGCTTTTCCAAAGACATTTTTCAGAATATACAATACTTACAATAATAATAATTGCAATAAAAAGATTGACACCAAAATTTAATAGATGTCTTATAATTTAATAGATGCCGAAATCAATGAGGGTTTGTAGCGCAATAGTGTATTTCAAAGGCTAGCCGATTTCAGCACTCTGGTGCCGTAGTGTAGGAGCATCTGTAAATATGCGACCGGTACTAGAATTTCGCAATTGATGAAATCGAATTTATATCTGGAAGATAAATAAACGTACCAGTTTTTGCTATTCTAAATAGTTTTTTATTTTTTTTTTCAAATAAAAAAACGAAAATCTATTTATATCTGCAATATAAATAAGAGTACCGATTTTCGTTTTTCTAAATACAAGAGTTCTGGAGATATTTAAGAAAAGCTAATTCCAAAACTCCATCTCCAAAGAGTCCTAGCTCCCTTATGACATATTTTTGCACTAATCGAATTGGGTTAAATTGTCTTAAAATTATCTGAAGATTCTCCGGTATTCGTTTGTTGGGAGCAGGGCCGCCGAGAGGGACGAGTGGGCCCCGGTAAGAAGTGAAGAGCGGGCCTCCGGCAAAAAGTGAAGAGCGAAAAAATTGTTTAAATTTTATAAAAATAAAATTATCAATGAGAAATATTTCAAATATAACTTTTATTAAATTTTGATCATATTTTTATAATAGTTAAAATATTTATATTACCGGTGCTTGTCGATTGGCAAAGATGTCTATAATTTTCGAAAAATCGTATATTTTTACCAAATCATTCTCAATGCACAAAGTTGTTAGGCTAGTTACCCGATCCTGTTTCATTGTAGATCTCATAGCATTGTTTATGCGAGAAAGAAAATTAAAGGTGGATATTCCGGTTATGCCATCGTGTCAAACGGCGTGATATACAGTCAAATTTTAATCGTGAGTGTTGAATCATGTTTGTTTTTTGGCGTGATGTCAAAATCCGGATTTCAATTCGTTTCATCCATCGCGTCATGCCGTTGCTTGACGGCTAGCCATCATGCCGTCTGCCATAGCGCCACCCTCCCGTCAATGTCCAAACCCACGTCTATTTTTCGTTCATTCCACGCTGAGTTCTTCTTTGGAATCTGACATTGTGCGTTTTCACCAAACCGCGTCAAATACGAAATGATAACCAATTTGGAGTGGTCATGAATGGGCTATGATTTTAACGTCAATCCATTTGACTGAAGCCATTTGGCGTGGCTTCAAATGGATTGACCGTAAATGCCCAGCTTTAAGGATCTTTTCCCTTTTGCGGCTATAACGACGTTAGGAAGTAATGATTCCAATCTGGGATGTCTAATTTTATTAAGTAAATCTATTGGAGAAAGTTAAAATTCACAAATATTCTCCTTGTACATCGCTCTATCGTCTTCTTTATAAAAATGGCGCAATATTGGCATTTCCTAATTATTAATACTGACAATCTGACAGTACGTATCAATACTACACATCGACGTACGTTCCACTAAATTTTTTTTAATTCAACTTGTTTGAACATGGATCGTGACGCATGGTAAAAGTTAGAGTGGAAGAATTATATACGAAATAGGTCCAGATGCGGTCGTTGCATATGCGGTCAAGGTAATTTTCGTTGCAAAAGCGGTCAATCCAAAATATTTTGGCAGGTAACGTTGCACTTGCTATCAGACATTTTACTAGCTAGAAATGTAAGAAGGTCGTAAATTAGTAACCACCCGAGTTATTAGCAGGCCCGGTCGACCCTATTGAAATATTTTAATCCGCTTATCTATATTTCGAACAATAGGTAATGAAAACAGTAATGACTAAACCACAATAATCCCCTCATTACGGATTTTTTGGAAAGTTTGTATTTGCCTAATTATAAAGGTTGGGGGAGAATTACCAAAATCTAAATATAAAAACAAATGCATATTATTTGTATATTGTTAGTTTGAGAAATTGTTTAGTGCAGTACGTAACAACTTTTAATAATGGAAACTTTTGAAGTGATTGAAACCACCAAGGGAAAACCTTCTGCTCTTCACGCTGGATATCAGTATCGAAAATATAAGAAGAATAAGGAAGATGTTGTAACTTGGGTATGTGTAAAAGAACGTCACCACAACTGTAAAGGGAGGATGAAGACAAAACTGACGGAATTACTCGAAGTCAACCAACACACTTGTGTCCCCGGTGTAGCTCTCTTAGAAGTAAAAAAGGCTACGTACATTTCAAAAAAGAGAGCTCGAGAAGAAGACACTCCAACCCCAGACATTTAGAGGGAAGAGTTCGAAAAACTATTTACAAAAGGACTCGATTTTGTACGTGAAATTCCTTTGTATGCCTCACGTAAGTCTACACTTTGTCGTTCAAGACATTTACAAATTGGTGTCGGACCAAAACCAGCGTCGTCTATTGAAATGGATATCCCACTGGAAATGTTGACATTAGAAGATGGTCAGAGTTTTTTGTGTTTTGACGACACTGAAGAAGGAGAAAGAATTTTATGCTTTTCGACTTCGAAAGCAAAGGAAACGTTAGCAACAAAAACAAATTTTTTTGGTCGACGGTACATTTAAGAGCTCCTCCAAACAGTTTACACAAATATATACCATGCATGTTGATATGGGCAGCACTGACGACGAAACAAGAATTGTTCCTGTGTTGTATGCGCTTCTACCAAATAAAAAAATGAAAACGTTTACAATACTGAAAAAAAACTAGGCGGATGGAAACCAACAACAGTGACGCTTGATTTTGAAGATGCTGTTATTCAAGCTCTCAAAACTGTTTTCCCAGATGTTAGACTGCATGGATGCAACTACCATTTTAATCAGTCGCTTTGGAGGAACATTCAGTCGATCGGACTGACAACACAATACATTAACGACGATAACGTTAGACTTCATTTAAGAATGTGTTCTGCATTGGCATACTTACCTTTGGAGCAAATAGAAGACGGGTGGCTAATTATTCAATCTGATTCTCCGGAAGATGAAAATTTCACAAAATTTTATGATTACTTCGTTAACGAATAGCTAGAAAATCCAGTGATTAGCATGAATATGTGGCACTGCCATGGCCTCCGACACCGAACAAATAATGCCGTGGAAGGATGGAACAACCGGTTAAACAGAATGTTAAAGAAACCTCATCCAAACATATACATTCTCATAAAAAATTTAAGAAAAGAAGCAGAATATTTCGATTTCATATTAAATAGAATGGACTTAAACCTAGAAAATAAGAAACGAAAGAAAATGTATATTCAACTGGATAATAGGATAAAGAGTGCAAAAGAACTATTGCAGCGCTCTTATGATATAAAATCATTTTTGGTGTCCGTGGCAAATATTCAAAAATTTCACTAAAAAAAACATTAAAATAAAAAAATGACAAAAAAAACAAAGATAAAAAACAGAAAATAGATAAAAAACTAAAAAAAAAGGAAAAAAATTAAACATGCCTATGATTCATCATAGCCAGTCCTAAGCCTGGATAAAATGTGAAGGATTTTCTTTAATGTTTGTACTTAACTAATACACATTAAATATAAAAGACATGAAAGCATCTTAGGGAAGGAACTCCCATTTTTAAATTTATAATACCTACTTTTTAACATTTGACACAAACAGTAAGGTATCCAATTTATATAGAAATAATCAACAATTCGCTAATATTTTATTTATGTGACACTAAGGTTTATTAAATCAACTATCTTCATTTTTTTTAATTAGTGCACATAATCTCACTAAACTCTCAAAAGAAGCAAGTTTTTTATATCAAAATACTTTTTGCCGTAATAAAATTATTAGTAAGCATTTTCTCCTCTTATCAACGTCTATGGTAAATATTATTTAAATCTTACAAAAATTTGGTTATAGAATTATTCATGTGATAGTGGTAGAAAAAGGTAAAAATATTATTTGTTTATTACGCAATGACCGCACATGCAACGATAAAATCAACATGATTTACGTGATCGCAAATGCTACGACCGCATCTGCAACGACACCATTATACAGGGTGTTTCATTAATAATTGTCCATATAATAACTGGATAAACCTTAGCACAAAATACGAAGATTTAACCTAAAACACTTAAATAAAATGTGGTTGCTTACTGAGTTACAGGGTGTTTTATCTAAAAATTTAAAAACTATTTTTGTTCAGCACTTTAAAACTACTCGACGTATCCTTTTCATACTTGGCAGGTAGTATAGATACTGTACAAACTACTAAATTATGTTAAACAAACGTTTCTGGCTATTACCAGAGGCGTACGACGGGGGAGAGTGAATGGTTGACCCTTTCCAAATTCTACGCCACTGGCAAAATTGCTATTTTAGTTAAATTTTTGTATTCTCCAATACTTTCTATGCAAATAATATACTCTTCATTCATAAAGATTAAGTCATTAGTTTTCGAGATTTTTGAAGTTAAAAATGAAAAGACACGGTTATTTTGATTAATGCATTGTGTCGCTTCATTTTTAATTTCAAATTTCTCGAAAACTAATCATTTTATCGTTACGAATGAAGACTACATTATTTACATAAAAAGTATTGTAAAATCAAAAAATTATACTAAAATAGCAATTTCGTCAGCGGCGTAGAATTTGGGAAGGGTCAACCAGCCACTATCCCTTGTCGTACGCCTCTGGTAGTAGCTAGAAACGTTAGTTTATCTTAATTTAGTACGATTCACAGTACCGGTACTTTTTGCCAAGTATGATAAGGATACGCCAAATAGTTTTAAAGTACTGGGTACAAATAATTTTTAAATTTTTATCATATGAATTATATCATAAAATAATCAAAATAACTGTGCCGATTAATATTTAACTTCAAATATCTCGAAAACTAATGCCTTAATCGTTACCACTGAAGAGTATATTATTTACGTAGAAAGTATTGGAGAATCTAAAAATGGCACTAAAGTAGTAATTCCTCCAGTGGTGTACAATTTGAGAAGGGTCAACCATTCACCATCCCCTGTCGTACGCCTCTGGTAGTAGCTAGAAAAGTTTGTTTATCAAAAATTAGTAGGGTGTCTAGTAGTCGCACTTTCTGCCAAGTATGGTAGTGATACGACGAATAGTTTCAAAATGCTGAGCAAAAATATTTTTTAAATTTTTAGATAAAACACCCTGTAACTCGGTAAGGAACCACATTTTATTTAAGTGATTTAGGTTAAATCTTCGTATTTTGTGCTAAGGTTTCTCTAGTTACTATATGGACAATTATTAATGAAACACCCTGTATACTAATATTATGTAGGTAGCTCAACTTCAGTGAGTTTTTATGTTTATTTAGTACTCATTATGCTTTCTATTTCTTGTAAATCAGTACCTTTTTTTTCTAAATAAACATTATTATTAGGTATTATCTAAGAAAATTTTTCAGTTCACTCAAAGTTTCTGTATAGAAAATGGTCGACAGAGTAATATATTTAGCCAGAAAAACACGAAACATTATAAGGCTGTGTTGTATTGTTTATTATCTATCGAATTTTTGAGTTAATCAAAATTCCGGAACTGGGTTAAAAATTATTCTGGTATTGTTCACTGACTGGCGATATAACTCATAATGGTTTCTGTCACCTTTGTTCTCCAGTATTGTTGTCGTTATTTTTTCATTACAATTTTTATTCGCTGTTGAAGTACATGCACGCTAACGAGAAATTTGATACGCCAAGTTCATTTATTTTATAATTATTGAGGTTGTTGTTAAAGTTTCAGTTTCATTGAAATTTTTTAACGTATGCACTGTTGATTGTCATTAATTAGTCAAATATTTTTGTACCGTTATATGAAAAATATAACTGTGAAATTTATAACAATAATTGCTGTGTGTTTTTATTGATTTAAATATTACATGAAAACGATATTGCTATTTTAATGTAATATAGTATAGTACAGGAAAATCAGTCACAATATAAGTAGGTCTATTAATTAAAATTATAAATAAGAGATACATTAAAGTAGAAATTAAAGAAGAATTAAGTTTCAAGAATTATTACGTTAAACATATGTGAATAAATATTAGTACAGTGGAATCTAAATATGTAGTAGAGAACCTGTCCAAACTCCTTTTATTATAGAATTCATAAAGTAAGAAATCATATTCAAAAAAGTCAGTACGAATTAAAATTCACGACAGTGTTTTGACACAGTGTTGTTATGTATCTTATATCCTCTACTTTTTAATATCTACTCCGAATTTATTTTCAAAGAAACCTTAGATGAAGATGTAGGCACTAAAATCAATGGAATTAATGTCAACAATCTCAGATGTAGATGACACGATACTGATTACTTTATACACAGGTTGATCGAAGCATGTGATGAATATGGGCTAAATCTTAATAGACCTTACTCAAAACTTAAAGTTTTCAGCAAAACGGGGTTACAACAATGAACACCAGGGTGTATGGATTAACGTTAGAGAGAGTCCACAATATTACCTATTTTTGGGACTAGGGATGGCGGTTTTTGACAAAACACCGGTTTTCGGTTATACAGGTTTTTTTGCTAACGGTTTAACCTGGCGGTTATAACCGGTCAAAAAAGAACGGTTTTTGGAAAAACCGGTTTTTGGTTTTTTTAATCCAATAGGTTACAAAGTTACATTTACAATACATTTTAGTTTGAGATACTACATTCGACTCGATATCAATATGATGAAATTAATAATACTATCGAAAGAACATGTATCACTTTTAACAAGTTTGTATATTTGTAGAATAGGTACATTTTAACTCATTTAATACTTCCTGTAAATATGCGTGTATCGATTTGAAAACGTAGCAAAATTCTTGGAGATTCGTATTCATAATCAGTAATTCGATATTCATAGTCAGAGCATTATTTTTGGTAATCAGAAAAAGTCATTCACCCACTTTCAATGTCAAGAGTTAAGTGTGAAAAATAGTTGATGTTTGCGTCTAATTCAACCAGATCACTTCTTATGTAAATATTATGATTACAAATACCTTTTCAAGGAAATATTATAATAAAACTTAATAATTGTTTCTGGCTGATGTGAGATTGCACTTTCAGTTTGCTTCTGTATTTTATAAAATAAAATAAAATTTGAATTATGGTTTTGTTTGGAATAATTACTTGAAAATAATAATTATGATTGGGATCCAAAATAATACCTTAATAAGTTAATCCTAATCACCGTAAAAACCTAATAACCGGTTTTTACTGCAAAAACAAAAAAACCACCGGTAAAACCGGTTATTGCGAAGTAAAAAAACCGGTTTTAGGTTTAAACCGGTAGGTTTTTCTCATCCCTATTGGGAGCCAACGTTAACGATAACTGGGATATAAATAGAAAAATAAGAATACGCATTGAAAAAGCCACAGCCGCCTTCTATAAACTAAAGAAAATTCTTAGTAATAGAGATATTAAAATGTTGAATGGGTTGCATGTGAGAGTTCATTTTGAATGAAGTGTTAGAATTTCCTCAAGAATTTCCAAACTCCATAAACTTATTTACCTTTGCAATATTCTCCGTCTATTCCACCATATCCCGTTAGCATAACTTAAGCAGAAATATCATGTTAATGAATACTGAGGTAGTAGCTCCTTGTAACCGAATTATTTAGTGACTTGTAACTGTTGACCTAAAGATCCTCTGCATACATTAGAGAGCGAAACCGGTCGTCGGAAGTTACAATAAATGATTAAGGGTACGTGTGTCTTTTACTTCATTCAGAGATATTAAACCTTAAAATCATATTGCTGATACGTAGAGGTGGACCTTTATAGAGACACTAATGAAAAAATTGGAGGCATTTGAAATGTGGATCTATCGACGAATATTACGGATCAGTTGGGTTGATGGAATAAGAAATGGAATAGTTTTACATCGAATAAAAAAGAGCACAGGAATAACAAAAACAATAAAAATTCGAAAGTTACAATATTTCGGTCATGTGATGAGACATCCAGAGAGGTATAACCTTCTACACCTCATAATACAGGGCAAGGTTTTCGGAAGAAGAGGCACAGGCCGAGTAAAACATTCTGACTCCGAAATCTCCGGGAGTGGTATCAAGAGACCACCGCTAATCTGTTTAGTGCTGCCGTAAAAAAAGTTATTATTAATAGATGGATTCGACCGTTACTTGATGGAAATTCATTTTATCTCACAGTAAAACACTGAAAACTTTTGTTTTCTATACTTCCACAAAATTTATTATTTACAACTATGTGACTACCGCTGTTTTGCCAGAGTGCATTTCTCAAGTGATATAATTTACAATGTGTTTGCCTTTTTAAGTCTCTAACTGAAGAGGTTGAGGAGTGGGGAGCTGTTTGTCTCGAGTTGGTCATTCAGAATTATATCTGTATTTTTCAGTTTATTAATTTCCATAGATTCTAAAAATGATAGCTTAAGACCTTTATTTTGGATATGCAGAATTTGAAACTCTTCATTGAAAGAATGATTATGATCTAGAAGGTGAAGTGCGTAAAATTTTGTTAACTGTTTGTTCGTTATAGCCGTTGTTTACTGCTATTTGTTTAATGATGTTTAGTTCTAACTCGAAGTTATTTTTTGTCATGGGAATTTCTGTCAGTCTATGTATCATGCTATGGTAGGCTGCTAATTTGTGTTGTATAGGATGGGATGATGAATTGTGTATAGTTGTGTCAGTATGGGTAGGTTTATGATATACGGAGAACTCATGTTTGTTGTGTAGTCTGGTAATCGTTACACCTAGAAAGTTTATGGAATTATTCTGTTCTGTTTCTATTGTAAACTCAATATTACTTTGAAGTGAATTAATGTATGATAGAAATTGGTCAAGTTGTCTGTTAGTTCCTGTAGAGCATACTAGTATATCATCCACGTATCTCCACCAATATAAGAACTGTTTAAATACGGGATGTTTAGAAATTGTTGTTTCAAGTTGGTTCATAAATATATCTGATAGTAATGGGCTTAGAGGATTACCCATAATAAGTCCTTCATTGTTGTTTGTGTATATTTGATTATTGAATTCAAAATAGTCTTGATTTATGCAAATTTCAAGGAGGTGTAAAATTTCAGATGCAATGTTCGGATTTGTACTATTATGGTCTAAAAGATTTTTAACTAAAACAAAAGTTTCTGTAGGAGGAACACTAGGAAAAAGATTTTTTACGTCAAATGAAATTAGTCTGGAGTTGTTGGGCAATTGAATATGTTGTATTTTATTACCTAGTTCTAGTGTATTTTTTACGGTGAATTTAGCTGAAAATTTAGTGTATTCTGTAATAATACCTGACAATTTTTTTGAAAGTTTATATGACGGAGCTGTATAAAAAGAAAGTACAGGCCTTATTGGGTGGTCAGGTTTGTGTAGTTTAATAAAAGAGTATAATTTAGGAGGTTGTGGGTATATAATATTAAGGTATTTCTGTTCTGATGGATTTAGTATTGATTTTGAATTTTCAATAGCTAGTTTAATTTGTTTTCGGTATTTTTCTGTAGGATCTTTGTTTAGTGGTGTACTGTTTTGGTTAGTTAAAAATTCTATTGTTTTGTTATTATAGTCTCTTTTTTCAATAGCAATAGTAGTGTTACCTTTGTCTGATTTTGTAAATATTATGTCATGTTTTATTGATTTATTTTTAATTGAAACGCCTATTTGTTTTCTTTGTAACAGGAATTATTAGTTTCACTACATACATCGGTGATAGATTTTGCAATGATCCTTTTTTCTATGTTCTTAGCAGTTTTGTTTAACGCTACTTCACATTCTACACCTAAATATTCTAAATTTTTTTGATTATTATGTTGAGGCAAGTTGTGTTTGAATCCTTTCTCTAAAAGTTCTATCTCACTATTATTGAATTCAGTATCTGTTAAGTTTATAAATCTATTGAAAAAACTATGATGTGAAAGATTTGTTTGAAAAACTTTCTAGATGTAACGATTACCAGACTACACAACAAACATGAGTTCTCCGTATATCATAAACCTACCCATACTGACACAACTATACACAATTTATTTTCCCATCCTACACAACACAAATTAGCAGCCTACCACAGCATGATACATAGACTGACAGAAATTCCCATGACAAAAAATAACTTCGAGATAGAACTAAACATCATGAAACAAATAGCAGTAAACAACGGCTATAACGAACAAACAGTTACCAAAATTTTAAATCAAAAACTCCATAAGAAAGCCCTGAAATTAGTGTATCCACCACCACAGAAAGAACCCAGTACCTTCTGCTCTCTCACATATACTGGCAAGATAACAACAAAAATAGCCAGATACATAATAAAGAAAGGAATAATACCAGCTTTCAGAACTAACAACAACTTAAGCAAATATATTAAGAACAATAAAAGCCGAAAGAGAAAGCAACTACAGAGTGGTGTGTACAAAACTAACTTGTGGTGACTGTCCGAAAACGTACATCGGCCAAACTGGCAGCACTTTTGACAAGCGGATAGCAGAACACAAAAGGGCTTTCAACAATAGAAAAACAGACACTTCTACATACGCACTTCACCTTCTAGATCATAATCATTCTTTCAATGAAGAGTTTCAAATTCTGCATATCCAAAATAAAGGCCTTAATATATTTTTTAGAATCTATGGAAATTAATAAACTGAAAAATACAGATATAATTCTGAATGGCCAACTCGAGACAAACAGCTCCCCACTCCTCAACCTCTTCAGTTAGAGACTTAAAAATAAATTATATCACTTGAGAAAGGCACTGCCGAAACAGCTGTAGTCACATAGTTTTAAATAAATTTTGTGGAAGTATAGAAAACAAAAGTTTTCAGTGTTTTATTGTGAGATAAAGTTATTATTGCCAATATGATAGCCAACTTTCGATAATCGGATAGCGTACTGAAAGAAGAAGAAAATAATCGCTAATGTATAACGTTAAAAGTTTTGTGAAGGATATGTCTTGTCAAAATTGAGGCTAATAATATATACTTCGCCATGCTATTATAGGCAACAGCCATACTTTGGCTGAAAAGATCTGAGAGTGGATGTTTTATTCAGTAAAGTATAGTCCGTCTAGAAAGTATCCGGGGTTTTATATTTTTCCTAATTTTAATAGATTTTCTTTTTGGAACATTTTAAGACAAAAGTAATGTATCAAATAAGTTGTGCCTGTGCCGATACTAGGTTATGGACAAAATCGCATGACAACACCATCTGTCAAATATTGTTGTTTGTAAACAGACTTAAGATTTGTGAAATAATGTCGCAAATAGAAAAAAGAAAAGTGGTGGAATATTTGTATAGAAAGGGTGTCTGAAACGTTAAAAATTAGTGCATTTGACTGAACTCGGAAAAAGTGTATTTATGAGACAATAAAGAGGATAAAAAATGGCATAGATATGAGGCATATACCAGTTTCGGGTAGACCGCGTAAGATTGGCGGAAACAATATAAATGCTTTAGTGGCTTTAGGACGACAAAATTCGCGCCTATGATTTCGAAAATTAGCGAACAGATTTAGAAATCAACGAAGAATAAAAAAGTGTCCAGAAACTGTCCACATGTCACTGAAAAGCAACGCTATAAAAAATATATATATATATATATATATATATATATATATATATATATATATATATATATATATATATATATATATATATATATATATATATATATATATATATATATATATATATATATATATTCGAAAAATTCAAAGTCATTATTTTTTATGGGGCTAGTGCGAGAAAGTTGTGTTTTGATGTATAATAAAAATGTAAGAAATCTTTTTTGTATTGGACCCTATCTTCAGGTTCCATATTAAATTTAAATTTTTGGGAATACCAAAATAAAATAAAATTTTTAAAATTTACTTTTTTATAAGTTCTTTGAATGTAAATAATTGCTTTATAATACAATATACATTTTAATATTGGTAGTCTGATTTTGTGTTAAAATAACATAATATTTCTAGACTGCAACCTTGAACGAATAAAGCCATCCCTTGATTCTGGTCCACAAACAGCAGCTGATGCTTCAGTTACTAACTTAACAGTTCTTTCCACGGATTTTGTATGACAAGGGCAGTTTAAGACCTCTATGTTGTTGTAATTCCCAGAATCAATCATATCCCTTACATGTTCATTGGAAATATGTTTTAGCAAAGGAGGAGCCGTAACTTTGAATACAGAAATAGAAATTACGTCATTATAATCTGCAGCACTAAAATTTAATATTGGTATTTTGAATCTCCAGATTTTTTTTTCTGTCTGACTTTCTCTAGCTTTCGGCACTCTGCGTAGTCCTAGCTCCCGTATATGTTTTCGTTCATCTTTGATCATACCGAGTAATACATTTCCGGGATGGGCAAAATAAGCATTCCTTTGGATAACGGCATCGACCATTTTTCTTTGGTCGACTGGTAGAAATCGTGAATAATGGATCATTCGCCATAAATGTCTTGAACCATCAGAACAGCTAGGATACAGTTTTATATAAAACCAAACTGGTGTATACACTTTTTGGATGAAACTTACTAACATAATTAATCGGGGGCTGGGACATTCAGTTTCAACATACAATCAAAGCAACCGATTTATCAACGGACAGCCACCTTGCGTGCGATATTTTCCCAGGTTTTTAAGGCTTAAGTCATTGGGACATTTTCCCGCAACAACTGCTTGACTGATTTGGTACAAGTAGGTACATCTGATTGGTACTAAGGTCTGTTGTTTCTAATAATATTGCTAGGTTGTTTTATATTGCGACAAAATCGACAACAGACTTCTCTTCACAGCGTTCCAGAAGTTTCCCTAATGGCCCTGAAAAACCAAGTGGCCCACCACTGGTGCGTACATCTAACTGTTGAATTAAATGACGTGGAGGTAGCTCATTGCAATGAAATAAGCATACTAGCCATTGAAGTGAAATGCCGCAGTGTTTGTGACGTAGATGGTTGGACAGTAACTGTTGACAAAGGTGCAATGAATTCTTCTTCATGATCATCTGCATCAGAAGAATTTGAGTCAGACAAGCTGCTAATTATGGAAGAATTAGAGGAATCAACGGTACATGCTTTAAGGACAATTTCGTCAGTATTATATTTTTGAGAACTTGCCATTGCCTTCATGGTTCTTTCCATTTTCTTCCTTATTGCTGCAGATGCTGCAATATCCACTGGTCCAATTGTCATTTTTCGACAGGATCGTTAATCTTGAATAAAAATTCGCTTATTTTGTGTTACTTTCTTCATTTTATCGCAAGTACACACACAGTTCCACTTATGTTGCACTTGCAAGTCGCGATATTCAATACCTTTTTACACTCATTTCGAAACTGGCAAATCTTTTCTATTTATGAAATCAAATGCTTGCTGAGTTTTTATGTACCTATTGGTTAAGATTTTGATAATCTGTATAAAAATTTTTAATCATATCTTGAATGCACTTAGGCGATAATGTTGGAATAGAAGCTTTTATTCATATTTGTTCTACTTTCGTTGCAACGGCATTCAAGGCGTCGGTGATAGATGGATCTTTATTATTATTTGTCAACTTAAGTTCATTACGAATAAAGTGAAAGCACTTTAGAAAATCTCACTTAGTTGGTAAAACACGATCATTGAAATTTGATCAGAGCCATATTGATTTTTTCGACAAAAATATTTTTTTTGTTTTTTCATTTTTCGAATCTAATATGGAACCTCAAGATATTTTTTTATTTCAAAATGCTCTCGCACCAATTGTTTTCATCACCTGGCACAACTTTTATACGATAACCACAAGAATTTTTCTTTCCTTTTATTTTTTTGGAACTTTTCGTTTCACCCTATTACACATACACATGCCATTGACGTGGTTCTGACTAATTCCTAGTTAGAATATAAAGCAAGAGCTGAGGGTCTCCGAACACCTAAACTTGATCTACGTGAATTTCTACAAACTGTTGCAGAATATTTTTGATAAATCATAGAAAACTACCAACATGAGAACGTACTTCAAACGAAGATGAATGTAATTTTCAGTCTGCTAAGCTCTGACGTAAATGAAATACTTCCATGGAGACCAGGAGTTATTGACATATTAGACCGGCAGTATCGTCGCCCCCGCTAGCGAAATTATTTCGATTCGATTTTTTTGCACAAACTTACTCAAAAAGAGGTCCTTATAACATATCCACAGGGTGCCGGGCGGTGCCGTGGTCGAAAAATTGTTTAACCTTCCGATGACCAACCTTTTTTTGTTACACGGATGACCAAGGGGGGGGGGGGAAATTACCCCAGGTGAAAAATGTCAAAAATGACAATTAACAGAAAAATGAGAATGTTTTTACGGCATGAACTTTATGTCATTCAGCCAGTCACAACACGAGTATTATTGTCATGTGTAGTGTGGATGTTGAGTAAGTGTCTTGTTACTTTGCAAAGTCGACGTCATTAGCGTAAAACTACTTGGAATTACACATAATACACGGTATATTACTAAACATCAACTTCAGAATATATTTTTTATTCGTAAAATATAGGGATTTTTTTTTATTTCAAAATATGAGGATATCTAGAATGATATTAAAGTCAAATAAAAAAATAATGAGCTAAAAGTTGAAAATACTTTTGAATTTATTAAAGAAAAACATACGCTGGGGTCACAATTTCCCCAGCTTGGTCATCCGAAGGTTAAACAATTTTTTTTTAAACAAATTCACAAAAATAATTTTTTCATTTCGAACAATATTTATTTAGCTAATTTGGGTAATTCTAAACAAAAAATATATCCTGTAATTTTTTTTGAATTTATGCTTCTTTACGCGCGATATGAGGGCGAATTTTTATATGTTAAAACCTACGATCCGGGTGCATGCGCATTATAACTTTGTTCTGATTGGATGTTCAAATGACATGTCAAAAATTATCCAATATGGCAGCTGTAGCGCAGGTGTGGTTTGGACGGTTGACGGTTTGGTTATGTATAGTTGTTACGTTTTAAAATTTGTGGGAGGAGAAACAACAAACAAAGGTTAGTTAATAGTTATACTGCCTTTTTAAATAGTTTTCATATTATACAGTGGAACCTCGATTATCCAGTGGACTATTACCGATTATTATACAGTGGACCAAGGGTATGACGGATAATCGAAAAGACGGTTAACAGAACATTAAAAAAATTCAAAATTCATAGTACAGCTCTCAAATTTTATTTGTATGTTTTGTTTGACAATATAAGAGAGATTTGTGTTCGTATAATCTAATCAATTTGTCAGCTGTAGTCTGTGTCAGCTTCTGAATCTGCTTCCTCCGCCTCTGTTGCCATTTCAAAGATTTCAACATCTGTCAACAATGAATAGCTTTTTGCGTCCTCATTACAAATTAACCATTCTTTTATGTCATCTTTAGGCCACGAAAACAAAACAGTTAATTTATGCCAGTCAATGGAGCAAGTATAGGATATTTCCTCCGAATTCTATCTTACTGCATGGATTTTAATGAAATTTTGGGTCTAGCCTCTACTTATCTCCTAATTCAAAGTCTATTTTATGCCGATGTGTGCTTTTATCTTGGGGGTGGTTCCCACCCCTTCTTAGGGCTGGAAAAATTTTTGGTTAAAATTACTACGGAATTCGCTAGAGAACCTAATTCTAAGCACAAACTCTTCTATGATTTTTTTTTTGAAAACTCAATACTTTTTGAGATATTTGTGGTAGAAAATTGGCCATTTTCATTGAAACCTAATACCTTTTCGAACGGTTTTTTGCGAATACGTTAAAAATTATGCATCGAATTAAAAAAACTATATTTAACATTTTTGTAGGTTATAAAAAACAAAAAAACACTTGCCTTCATAAATCTTCTAGTTATAATACAAAAAGAGATGTGGTAGGTGAAAATAGTTTGTTTTTTGGTACATTCTCAAATTGGTGTATTCAACTTAAAATAAAAGAGAAACGGTCCATTTTAGGTGTTTAATGCTACTAATATCTTTTGTAGTGCTTGAAAAGCCCTTTAAAATGATCTTTATTAATGGTCCATTACATTAAAACTAAGCGAGATATGCTGCAAACAAAATTGATAACTATTGTACTTTAAGAAAAAATGAGAAGTAATTTTAAGCCCGATCCACCAAAATGTAAATGCATCGTTTTTCTTCTACAATACCTTTTATTATAGTGTCATTTCTATGTCCAAAAAGTTGGACGGGTTTAAAATGAATGGTTTTTGAAAATCAAGATCAAATTTTAGAGCGCATTTTTAAATTTTCTTAAAAATCTTCCTTTTTCTCCATGTAACTTGAAAATGATAAGAGATACAGTAATGAAAAAAAAAAAGGAAATTTTTATCTGAAAAAGTCCTACATTTTTGTGTGGTAGGTATCTTTTTTCGTATGTCTTATCTTTTTCGAGTTACATGGAGGAAAAGGAAGATTTTTAATAAAATTTAAAACTGCGCTCTATAATTTGATCTTATTTTTTCATAAACCATTCATTTTAATCCAGTAAAACTTTTTGAAGATAGAAAAAAGATTATAGTAAAATGATTGTAGAAGAAAATCGATGTTAAGAAACGATGTATTTAAATTCTGATGGGTAAGGAATTAAATATGCTTCTCATTTCTTCTTAAAATACATTAGTCATCAATTTTTTGCAGAATATCTCGCTTAGTTTGAATGCAATCGACATTTAGTATTGTTCATTTTAAAGGTCTTTTTAAGCACTACAAAAGTTATTAGCATCATTATACACCTAAAATCGACAGTTTATCTGTTATTTCAAGTTGAATACACCGATTTGAGCATGCAGCAAAAAAACAAACTATTCTTACCTACCATATCTCTCTTTGTATTTTAACTAGAAGATTTATGAAGGAACGAATCTCTTTGTTTTTTCTTAACCTACAGAAACATTTTATATAGTCTTTTTGTTAGATGCAAAGTTTTTAAGGTATTCGCAAAAATCCGTCTGAAAAGGTTTCATTTATCAATGAAAATGGCAAATTTTCATCCACGAATAACTTAAAAAGTATTAAGTTTTCAAAAAATATTTATAGAATAGATTTTGCTTAAAATTAGGTTCTCTAGCCTCTTCCGTGGCTATTTTAACCAAAACAATTTTCACCCCCGAGAAGGGGTGGGAACCACCCCCAAGATAAAAGCGCACATCGGCATAGGGTAGACTTTGTTTCTTGAGCTATTCCCTACTTACTATAAAAATATATCGATGTAGTAGGATGGAATTCGGAGCCAAATACCCTCATTGACTGCCCTAATTCATTCTTATATGGTGATAGCAAAACTGTACATTTTAGCGAATTTCACTTGGCCTATCGACTTATCGCAATGCTCAAACAAAATGAATTTATGACTCATTTTTTACTTCTGTAGTCAATACAACTTATGTACGGACCCTGACGGTTAACAGAGGTGACGGTTAATGGAGAGACGGATAATCGAGGTTCCACTGTATTTTTGAAGTTATACTCCAAGTTTTAATTTATGTATGTATCAGTCCAGAAAATGTGTGGAAAGAATATATTAGTGTTTTTAAATATATTTTTCTACAACCACTATTCAAAGTGCACTTTTCTGCACGGTTTTATGTTAGCAAACTTGATATTTTCTCACAGTATAAGATATTTGACATTAGTGTGCAGAAAAGTGACGTTTCTGTGCCGCAAAGTGACGTTTCTGTGCCGCAAAGTTCTTTTCTGCACAGTTGACTACCTCATTCTGAGTAACGTTATATTCTGTTTACATCCGTGGACTACCGCATTCTGAGTAACGTTATATTCTGTTTACATCTGTGGTTAAACTTTAGACAAATATATAACCAATAAGGCAATTATTATATTTAACTATAGCATAGAAACTAAATTATGGATGTTACAACTGTTTTATTTTACAATTTTATTCTTATTAAACATTTTATAATTATCAAATAACCAATAAGGATTTAGCAACCTGTGCAAGAGACGTCGAATGAAGTAGGTTTTGTGTAAATCCGTGACTGCATAAATATAATGTCAATAATGTGTAATAATTGTTTAAATTTAAACAAATTAAGGCAGTGCATTAATTTTTTAACTGATTTCTGTGCAATTTATTTAGGTATAAGGAATTTAAATTGATTAGTAGGTATTAAGTAAATACAGTTTAAAATTTATCACATAGGTACCTATTATAATTAATCGTCGTTTGGAAATTGTGATTTTTATTTTTAGGAAAAACTGTGCTTGTAGAAAAAGTATAGTGTGAAACACGTGCAGAAAGGTAATTTCTCACTCGTTTGAATGGCGCCACTCGCTTGCGCTTGTACCGCAACTTTTCAAACTCGTGAGAAATTAGTACCTTTCTGCACTTGTTGCACAATATACTATTTTCTACAAACGTGTTAAAAATGCAATTTTTAGGACTCCATAGGAGCGTTAAAAATGCTACTTTAAGGCACTAGTGCTTTAAAATTTATAAGGCACTGCAGTTAAAAGTGAATTGTGTAATTGTGAAACGTCACAATATTAATAATACAGCTTCCGCAATTTGAAAAAGGTGGTTTAAAAGGTTTTTGAAGTTATACTTCTTTACCGGCGATAGAGTGTGATTTTTTTTATGTTAAAACCTATCAGCCCGGCGCATGCGCATTATAACTTTGTTCTGATTGGATGTTCAAATGACATGTCAAAAATTATCCGATATGGCAGCTGTGGTTTGGAGGTAAAGGTAAAGGTAAACAAATGTATAATATATTAGTTTTATTGTTGTGAGGACAGAAACAAAAAAGTTTATAATATTGCAGTGACTTTTAAATAGTTTTTAAAAGCAACAGGTACGTAATAATTGTTAATGTATCATGGGTATAAACCTACCTATTTGATCTGCCAAAATACATAGTATGTAATACTTTTATTTATATAATTTGATTACCATCAAAATTTCTATCAATATTCACCTAATATATTGTTTTTTTACTCTATGTTTTGTTGTATTTTTTCAATTCTAAATCATTTCAATTCAAAATTAAAATAATTTGATCAATTTTCAAAATATCAAAATATCACAAGTTTAATCGGTTTAGTTAGTCGATCTTCGTAAATAATGACACATAGTGTCCGTGGCTAAGCGGAGAAGGCGAATGAATTCCAATACCAACCGCTCTTATCAGCGCTGGTTCGAGTCCCAATAGAAACTTTCTTTTTTGTTTTTTTTAATACATTTTATAATTGTAAGTATATTTATTATATAATTGTATTTTCAGAAAATACGTATTTAGTTAAAAAAATTTTCGACAATTAATGTTCAGACATCATTTGTGGCTTGTTTAATGTGTTTGTGTGTGTTTTATTCGTTTATTATTTTAATTTTTGGCACTGTTCTAATAAAAATGTTTGAGAAGTAGTAAGTGTAAATTAGTTTAATATTTAAACAAAATATAAATAAAAAGTATATTAATTTCGTTTAAATCATATAATAGAATTATAACTTCTTACGTGCGTACAAAGTACACACACATTCTTTTTTTATTATAATTTTGTGTCTTTGGATTTGTCTTCCTTGGGCGTAAAATAATAAAACATCTATTTTTATATTTCACTTGTCACCGTGATGTATAATTATCTATATCTGAAAGGTAAGTAGCAAGCGGCTTGATGGCCTTGTTGGTAGAGCATTGGACCAGAGATCAAAAAATCGCGAGATTGCGTGTTCAAATCCCGGACGATTCATACTTTTTTCTTTTTTTTTTAATATTTGGCATTGTTAAGTTTTGGTTCATTTTTGGTAATTATTGTTAATTTTTTGTATTGTAACTGTTAAGTAGGTATATTTATTTCGTTGAAATTATATTATAATAGAAGTATAACTTCTTACGTGCGTACAAAGTACACACACATATTCTTTTTCTAAAATTAATTGTTGTCGACTTAAATGCGATTATAAATTTGAAAAATGCGAAAATGGCCATTTTCAAGGCTTAATAACTCAATTAAAAATTATTATTATGGAATTCAAAAAGTGACCAAATCAAGTTTCAAACCCCTTCTTCAAGGTCCTGAAGAGATTTTTGTCATTATTTTATTACAAAGCTATAGTTAAAGCTAATGATTAACCATTAGCGCTATAGTCAAACTGTATCGTCGAACCCGTTAGCAAAACTATTTCGATTAGATTTTTTGCAGAAGCTTACTCAAAAAGAGGTCCTTATAACCGGTGTCGGAAAGTTGGTCGAGAACACTACTTGGTCGACGGAAAATTAGTCGACAACATTTGGTCGACAAACAGTTTGTCAAAATATTTGATCGAATGGATTTTTCGTCGACAAATACCCAAAGGGAAAAATATATGGAGGAAACACGCCAATATATAAAGTTAGTTTCTTTGTACCATATAAAAAAATTATTTTATAGATTGCCAGCCTTGGATAAAGTGTGAAGGGAAGTGTATTTTCACGACTTCTTTACTTTTTTATTGATATTGACTGATTATTGCAGTCGAAAATATTGTACGGAAATGCATCGATTACCTAACAATTTATTTACCTCCGCATCTCGTATATTTCGTCTTGTCCGCAAGTGCCCCCAAATTTGACTTGTCCGGAAATGCTCCGTTCGCAAGTGTGCCGACACCAAAAAGAAGAACGGTACATCACTATTTAAACTCTCGGTTTATATTTGCTGTCTACTCTCCAACAGCAGCCAATTTTTTCATTAAATTGAAAAATAATTAAGATTTAGAAAAAAAAATAACAAACCCCAAAAAAAAATAAAAAAAAAATAAATTCAGATATGTATAATACAATATTCCAGTTAACAAATAAAAAACCAATAATCTGTCGTTTGTCACTATTAATCCCTTTGTCCTAAAGATAAATAACAGTTTGCCGACGAAAAATCCATTCGAACAAATGTTCGTCGACGAATTGTACATTCGATGAATTGTGCATTCGACCAACTGTTTGTCGACCAAATGTTGTCGACTAATTTTCCGTCGACGAAGTGTTCTCGACCAACTTTCCTAGACCCCTTTATAACACATCCACAGAGTTCCGGGCGGTGCCGTGGTCGAAAAATTATTTAAACGATTTTTTTTTAACAAATTCGCTAAAATAATTTTTTTATTGCGAACGATTTTTTTTAGATAACTTGGGTTATTCTAAGCAAAAAGGTCTCTTGTAATTTTTCTCTAAAATTGATTGTTGTCGAATTATTTGGCCATTTTCGCATTTCTCAAATTTTAAATTGCGCATAACTCGACAGCAATCAATTTTAGAGAAAAATGACAAGAGACCTTTTTTGCTCAGAATGTCCCAAGTTATCTAAGAAAACTTGATCGAAGTAAAAAAATTAATTTTGTGAATTTGTTTATAAAAATTGTTTTAACAATTTTTTGACAACGGCACCGCCCGACACCTTGTGAATATGTTATAAGGACCTCTTTTTGAGTAATTTTGTGCAAAAAAATCGAATCGGAATAATTTCGCTAGCGGGGGCGACGATACTGCCCGGTCTATATGCGTTTTCCAATTTTAGATAACAATAAATATGCTAGTAGACAAAAGATGAAAAAGTACTCTAGGAGATTGTTTACAAGGGTTCAAAAGTATTAGATACATCTTTGTAGTTTTAAAGAAAGGAACTGCTTTCATATTATATAATATCATAACTAGTAACAAAATTTTGTAATTACTTTTATGTTATTTCAATAAATTTTAGTTCCTGATTTTTTTCTTGAGGTTTTACTACGACTGCCTAAAGTACCTTTGTTCTTATAGAATGACATTTAATAAATCAAAACGAAATAAGTTCTATAGCCAAATTATAATATATGAAAAATATTCAATATAATAATATGAAAAAGCTGGAAAGTTCCAGAGTTTTATTTGTACTGTTTATTGTAGCGTGACTGAAAATGTTAATAAAAGCTGGTAAAAATTTATTATTTATACATTAATTTTATACTAAAATGTAGATTATTTATTATACTGTATAAATTTATGTTTAAGCTAATTCAATAATATAAAAGAATTAAATTTAACATGGCAGCTACAATTATTGAAATTCATATATACAATGAACGTGGTTATAGTTTTGGGTTAATTTTATTTTAATGAAATAAATTATTGTTTAATTTGCGTTTTTTGCAATATTAATTATTTTTACTATATTGCAAACATTTAGTTATTTATTACTCAAAATTTCAACAAATAAGCTATTTGGTTAATTTGAGTTTTTCCATAAGAGTACATCCTGTCCAATACTCCACGGAGTTTAAAAAAAAAAGAAAGTATTTTAAATATCTCCCATTAAATATGTATGGCTTATTTATCCATTTCCGTTTCGACAATCCCGTAAGCTGTCCCGTAATCCTTATGAAGAGTATCTTCCTAAATTACATTCATCATAAGTTTCTATCTATTGTCATGGCAATATACAATAAGTCTCCTACATAAATATAATCTTCCCGAAAACTCCCATATTAGGTCTATTTTTTAACTTCTACAACAAGGAACTTGCAATTAACGATTCTTTATATTGAATGGTTATCATTTCGATGGTGAACCTACTTTTGCTATTTTAACACTTCTTGCGCTCTTATATTTGGCATTAATTCATTCGACACATACCTCTTTTCTTCTTCTTCATTTATATAAAAAGTTTTGCTTGTTTCTTGGCTGTTACATGAAACAGCCAAAAAGTTTTGGTCGTTGTCTTTATGGAAGATTGTCACTTCATATCTTTCGCGATCAGCCGATATTTCTTCTACCACTAAGTGATATGTCCCATACTATTTGGACCTTATATCCGTCATTCTACTAATGCCATTATTCCATTTTTTTTCATTATTAAAAATGTTTCACCATCCAAAACTATTACTTTATTTCCGGTGTTAATTCCACATTCCATAAAAGTTTTAATTTGTTTCTACCAAATTTTAAACTATCTTAAACACCAGATCCAGACAACTACTATTTTAGTTTTAAAACAATAATGACAATAAATATTGAACCACACAGACAAAAAATTTGTACATAAAAAGAAAAAAAGATAAACTACGGATATAACAAATATCCTGTAGGTTGTCGAATCCTTTTATGGCGAAATGTATGTGAAGACCACCAAAATGACAATTTAAGAAATGAAAATATACAAATCCCCGTGGCGATGATAGAGTAGAAATATGGGTGGTCAAATTAGGTGAAAATAAAATCACCAAGTCTTTGACCAAACTTAATAAACCTACCAAGTAAAAATCCCTTCTGAATATAATAAAGCAGTCATTGTTTTAGTTTAGTGCACAATAAAGGGGACATAACAGTCGTAAAAAACTGCCGTTCTATCAATTTTCTACCACACATAAATAAACTTTTCACAAAAATGATCAAAAACAGACTAGAGACTTGGTTAGTCTTCTATCGTTCAAGAGAAAAAACTGGATTTAGATAATAACTTTTAACTATTAGATCTGATCCATAAATCGAGAATAATTAAATAAACATATTTACACCTACTCCTTTTATCCAATTATTTATTATTTAATTAAATTCTAACTTTGACAATTTGAAACCAAAGTTGCTATTTTATTGCTTAGACCCGTCGGACCCTTTCGTTAGGGTGCTTTGTGAACGGATAATAACTTGTTTTATGTGGTAAATTCAATTCAGTATTATTACAACTGGGCTATATTCGATTATATGAGTTTACGACGTCATTGTACTTAATTAAACTTTGTCATTTTGTGGTATGCTTCTTTTCATGAGCATTTTTCAGTGCGTCACAAATGATAGAAAAAAAGGTAAGTCCGTGATAATATACATTTTAGTGATATGACATTTTAGTTAAATCTGAGAGTTGTCACATTTTATTTGAAATTTGGCATAAAATCAAATCAATTGTGTTTATTGCATTTATAAAATGGTATTTTCTTTGATTTGTATAGTCTTATAAATTGAACAGACTATATTCGTAAATATATTATATAATTAGTAAATAATTTTTTTTTCGATTATAGCGCCATCTATTGACAACTAGAATAAATGTTATAAATGTCACCGACGAAATGTAATCACCGACGTGCGTTTTTTTCTGTCACATGCAATTTAATGCGTTAGAAAGAAATCGAAAAACTGTGACGCACTGAAAGATCCTCATGAGAAAAAGCATATCATAATTACTAAATAATTGTCTATTTTAAATTTAGTGCAGTCACTGAAGGTTTTCACCTCCGATTTCGTTGAACCCGATAACTTATTAAATTACTTATTAAATTTCTTAAGATAGATTACGCAATTTGCAATATATTTTTTAATTTTTCAATAGATTGTTACTGATTTTTATTTCACTTTATTATATTTTATTTATATTGACGATTTGTATAATTTTAGTAAATTGTATTTGTTATTGTTTTTATTTATGATTCTTGTAAGCTTTGTCTATAAAATTGTTAAATTTTTCATGACAATAAAGCATATTTCTATTCTATTCTATTCTAACCTCCATCGATTTTTATGAAAATTGGTGCCAACTTGAGCTTTTTCCCTGGGGGTGGGTGCCACCCCTTCTCGTAGGTGGAAACTATTTTATTAAAAATATCTCCAGTCTATAGAGGGACCAATTCTAAATAAAATTTGTTACATAAAGTTATTTAATTAAATCAATAATTTTTGAGATATTAAAGATAAAAGATTTAGATTTTTCGTGAAAAAAATGCAGGTTTTCAAGCGGTTTGTCATAAATAATTCAAAAATAGTAAGTTTTTTCAAAACAGTTTTCTGTACCAAAAATGAAGGTAATAATAATGGAATAAATTTCATATTTGAATAACCTTTTAACATTAATTCGAAGTGAGTTATAGGTAATTAAATGTATATTGTTTTTCGGGGAGCACTCAAACCTAAGTATTCAAGCTTACATATCAGGAAAACGATGCATTTTATGAAGTATGTATATCAAACATGTTTTAAAGTACTCAGAAATACCTATCAAAACAGCTATAAAAGAAATCGATATCGCAAAAACTACGCAATTTATGATGAAAATAAAAGGACACTTTCGAATTTTTTAGGAAAAAGTGAAAAATAAAACATCCGTCATTTCCACACAAATTAAAATTTATAGTAATCCCTATAAAAATTTCTTTATTTTAATAGAATTAATGACCTTAAAAATGTTGACCGGTTTAATTGACATTTTAAAAAAGAAATATAATTTAATAAAATCAGAATTTTTCAAAGTTTCGTAAATTTCATTTTATTTTGATAATAACTCCAAGAATACTCGATACACGTAAAAAATGATAGATAATGAAATTTTAGTTTTCTTTTTAGCAAAGCTTTTTCTGTTTTTATTATTTTTGTTTGATAAAAACTAATCGAGATAGGAACGCTTAAATCGTAAATTTTACTGCCAGAACCATCTAACAAAATCTCTTTTACCCTTTGTCTTAAAAAATAAGAGATTTAGAAGATTCAATTTAATACGATGTTAGAGCTCTTGCAATTACCTTTGAAATAGTTTATCAGATAATCCTGATATTTTAAAAAATAACGGAGTTACTGTTAAAAAACCAAGAGAATTTTTTTGAAAAAAAAAATTGCAGCAAATATTTTGTATCTATACAGGGTGCGGGGAAGTCAAATTACACGTTTGTCGTAAGAGATACAAAAAAAATTATTTAAGTAGGATTGGGGCGTAGATAGGATCAGACGCGAAACAAACTTATCTTTCTTTAATGGAACACCTTGTATATTTTTTCATTTTTGGAGGCTCCTCGGCGGTTTTTTTTAAATATACGTTTTTTAATGTTATACAAAGTAGTTTAAAAGATATTACGTTTTTTTTTTAATTTCATAGCAATATTCACCCCTTATATAATTGTAGCGATTTGACATCAAAAAATCTAAATATGTTCAAATGATTTTTAATACAGTTTACTGATTGGTACACATTAAAAATATAGCTAAATGTTTAATTTTAGTAGGTATACAGGATTGTTCGAAACTGAATGAGTATTATTTGAATTTTCTAAAATGGAGCACCCTGTATTATAGTATTGTAATGAAATGCGATATTATGGTATTTATTATTTCCTGGGCATTTCACATACCTAACTGTTTTTATTTGTGAGCTATTGGTGATTCTTGAACAACATTAATTGCAACTACAATTACGTAATATTTTATTGGGTTGGCCGCGAAAATATTTAATCAATAGTATTTTTTATAAATATTTCATAAATTATTTATAGAAATGTTAAAAATCCTTGATTTTATTTGATTAAACTACTTTCGCCAGAATGCTTAAATCAGCATTTTTACCATTTAAAAAAAGGGTAGATTTTGCCCCTAAAATACCAAAATCGCAAGTTAATACTATATCGTTTTTGTTTCTTGAGGTATCTTCTAGCCACTCACCAATTTTCATAAAAATGAATGGAGGTTCGACGAAATCGGAGGTGAAAATTCTCGGTGGCTGCACTTTCAGAAATATAAAAAATAATTTTAAAGCAGGGATGGATTTCGCCCCTAAAATACAAAAAGCGCAAGTTAGCCCCATATACTTTTTGTTTCTTGAGGTATTCTCTAACTACGCACCAATTTTCATGAGAATCAATGGAAGTTCAACGTATCGGAGGTGAAAACCTTCGGTCACTACACTTTCAGAAATATAAAAAATAATTTTAAAGCAGGGGTGGATTTCACCCCCAAAAAGCAAAAAACGCAAGTTGGCACCGCATTGCTTTTTTTTTTAGGTATCCTCTAACTACTTACCAATTTTCATGAGAATCAATGAAGGTTCAACGAAATCGGAGGTGAGAATCTTCGGTGACGACACTTTCAGAAATAATATAAAAAATAATTTTAAAACAGGGGTGGATTTCTCCCCTAAAATGCAAAAAGTGCAAATTGGCACTATGTCACCTTTGTTCCTTAAGGTATCCTCTAACCACTTACCAGTTTTTATAAAAATCCATGAAGGATAAACGAGATCGGAGGTAATAACTCAAATCCACCTTTAGTGACTGCACTATTTTGCGAAACAAACTAAGTGTTAAGTGTTTATTACAAATATGTTCAATAAATAGTAAACTAACTTTAAGACGTACGCGAAAATCATCATAATTACTACAATACCATTTATTATTAACGATATTAAATAAAATATATTATACAGGGTGATTGATTAGTGGGGCAAAGCTCAATAGATCCGCTATAGTAAAAGATAGCAATAAAAGAAGCAATAAAATTAATAACAATTATTATTGTAGCCAAAGGACCCCGCACAAGCCTTATAAAAAATAGGTCCCAGTGGATTTCGTTCATACTTTGGGAAAATACCCTTTGAAGGATCCTGATAAAAAGTTCTCATGGACACAACTCAATCGTATGAAAGATTTTCAAGATATAGAGGCCCAAACTCGAAAAATTATAAGATTTACGGGGTATTCCAATTCCGTGAGTTACTGGTTATTTGGCAACATGTAGAAGTTTGGATCAAGGAAAAGTACTAGTAGTCTAGGATTTTTTCCTGGCTATCCAATGGCGACCTTTACTTTGACCTTCAACGGACGTCATCTTCTAGAGTTTCGAGGGTTTTCGGCATTAAATTAATATAAACAGATTACTCATGGGTTTTTGGGATCGCAAAACAAGAATATGCCATCAGAATTGACCTCCAGATGACGTGGTGGCCAGGGCCACTGCAAGGGACGTCATCTTCTAGAGTTTCGATGATTTTCGGCATTTAATTGATGGACATGAATTACTGGAGGGTTTTTTGAGGTCGCTAAACACGAATATGCCACCAGAACCGACTCCCGAAGCACCTGGTTTCCAGGGTCAATGAAAGGGGCTCCTGGAGTTTCGAGAGTCTTTGGTACTACATTAATGCAAACGGATTAGTTATAGGTTTTTGGGGTTGCTGAACACGAATACCCCATCAGAACAGACATCGGAGTACCTGGTGCCAAAGGCACGTCATGCTTTGGAGATTCGAGAGCTTTCGATACTAAATTAATGTAAACTGATTACTCACAGGTTTTTGGGGCTGCTGAACGTGAATTCGATATCATATCCGATCCACGGAGCACCGGGTGCCTAAGGCAGGTCCTCTTCTGGAGTTTCGACGGTTTTGGCATTAAATTGATGCAGATGGGTATCACTCATTAGTTTTTGGGGCTGCTAAACACAAATACGCCATCAGAACAGACACCGGGGTACCTGGTGCCTAAGGCACGTCATCTTCTGGGATTTTTCTGGGGCACGTTTTCATCAATTTAATGCTGAAAACCCTCGAAACTCCAGAAGATGACGTGCCATAATGCATGTTCGGTAGTATGCATGTATGCATGTTCGTCAACCCCAAAAACCTAAGAGTAATCCATTTGATTCCTCCGAAACTCCAGAAGATAACCTGTCTTAGGCACCAGGTGTTCTTGTGTCTTTGCTGATCACGTATTCGTGTCCAGCAACCCCAAAAACCTATAACTAATCCGTTTGCATTAATGTAGTACCAAAGATCCTCGAAACTTCAGGAGCCCCTTTCATTGACCTTGGAAATCTGGTGTTCCCAGAGTCGGTTCGGGTGGCATATTCGTGTATAGCGACCTCAAAAAACGATTCATTTGCATTAATTGAATGCCAAAAACCATCAAAACTCTAGAAGATGACGTCCCGTGCAGTGGCCCTGGCCGCCACGTCATCCGGAGGTCAATTCTGATGGCATATTTGTGTTTAGCGATCAAAAAACCCATGAGTAATCTGTTTATATCAGTTTAATGCCGAAAACCCTCGAAACTCTAGAAGATAACGTCCGTTGAAGGTCAAGGTCAACGTAAAGGTCGCCATTGGATAGCCAGGAAAAAATCCTAGACTACTAGTACTTTTCCTTGATCCAAACTTCTACATGTTGCCAAATAACCAGTAACTCACGGAATTGGAATACCCCGTAAATCTTATAATTTTTCGAGTTTGGGCCTATATATCTTGAAAATCCTCCATACGATTGAGTTGTGCCCATGAGAACTTTTTATCAGGATGCTTCAAAGAGTATTTTCCCAAAGTATGAACGAAATCCACTGGGACCTATTTTCCATAAGGTTTGTGCGGGGTCCTTTGGACTCCACATTCCAAAATTAATTACAATGTAACAGGGTGTTCGATAACGTAGTGGTAGACCAAACTTTTGTTTTTTTTATATGGAACACCCTGTATTTTATTTTACATTCAAATTCTTCTTGAAACTATATTTTCTTCTGAATTTAATTAATTAACAATTAAAAAATGAACTTTTGTTAGAAATTAAAAAAAAAGCTTCATAATCCATCTTAGTACAAATATGGAGAATAAATTACAATATGTAATAGTATAAGAACAATATCTCAATACTGTGGTACATCATACATAGTTTTAACTTTCTATGGAATTTATTTATCTATATAAAATACTATTGGTAGGGGAACCCAAGCGGGGATTTTTGAAGTTAGTCGAGCGCGTCAGAAAATCACATGGGGAGAAACCTTATACCCTTTAAAAAATGTACCCCTACCATATATGTGGCCTCTTAACACAGGGAAGTTTGTTTGAAGGGGTGTGAAGTGTGTGAAAGGGGATCCAAAAAAAATATATCTTTAAAAACGCGAAATGGTCAGATTAAGATAAGGTATGGTAAGTACGGCAAGTTTTACCAAAAAAATGCGAATATGCATAATAAATAAATATACATAAATTTACACTAAATCGAAAAACTGAAAACACGTGTTCAATATTTCTCAAAAATCTATCGAATGACACCAAACACGACTTCCACGGAGATAGAGTGAGGGGATACCTACTTTAAAATATTAAATAGGAGCCCCCATTTTTATTGCAGATCTGGATTTCTTACGTATATAAGTATAAGAAATTTTTATCCAACATTTTTTAGAATTATTGAGAGAGGAGGCTATAATCGGGGAAAACGTTTTTTGGAAATGGAAAATTTCAACTGTCAAGAGTTTCAAGTTTCAACTGTCTAGGAAATTTAGTAATTATTTTTTGCTAGGTTTTTAAATTTTTGTTTCAAACCAAGTTTGTATACGACGTGCTCATAGCCAATAATTAAACAAAAACATATCCACAAGCATTTTGTTAACAAAATAACACGGCATTAACTAAATGCTATTTTTGAAATTTTACATTCTTTTTTAGATTAGTATTTACTTTACAAATCGAAAGTTTTTAATGAATAGATACATAATCTGTTTATTCAGGAGTATTTTTCTTCTTTCAATGCAAAAAAAAAGATTGAATAATATATGAAGGGTACAGGTCCAAAAGGGGGCAAGTCCTATTTTTACGTAAATAGATCTAGTGGTGCCATGTATAGGCATTTTAAGGTAGAACTAGCCATCGGCTTGTACACGTCCTAACAGCGCTTAGTGTCTGTGAAATAATAATTCTAATTTATGCATACACCGCCAATAGGGGGCAAGTCTTCATCAGGCAGGTCCTAAAAGGGTAAAGTCCATATAACCAGCTAATAGACGTTGATCTAATACAAGCAGTTCAGAGTTAGACTAGTTGGTGTAACTAGTGTTTTCATTGTTTTCCAAGTGATTTGCAAGTAAATAAAAATGATACAGAAAACAATAATAGTGGAAATGAGACTGAAGTAGTGCCTAGACAGATTGAATCAAAAAAGAGGAAAAAGCACAGCATAATGAGAGATGTCACGAAAAAATTAGACCGTAGAGTCACGAGGTGAAATCTGTAATAACTGTCGTAAACAATGTTTTCAAAATGTACCCAAAGAAGCAAGAAAATCTGTACTCAAGAATTTTAAAATAATGACTTCTATTATTAAAGAGCAGAACTCATGTTTATGTGGATCGATTACGGTACGGTGTGGGAGACGAAATAAAAACTACACCATGTTTCATTTTTTGCATTATACTGTCCACAATACACGGTGACTTGATTATGTTAAAGTTACTTTCCCTATTCGTGGGATTCCTACATAGAACCGGATAAAAAAAATTGACTTAATAAACTCCAAACAACAAGCTGAGACTTCTTTAGATTGGGTTGAAATTTTTAAAAGTGCTGGTACAAAACCATCGGCATTTGACGTTGTGGAAATAGATCAATCCAACTTTTTTTTAAATTTGATATAAAACTACTAGATTTAAAAAAAATATTGAACAAGTATTCAAAAAAAATACCAGGTTTTTGTAAAAGGTGCATTTTAAAATACCCTAAATAAGGGCCACAATACAAAACGTTTTCGGATTAAAAAATCCATCATCAGTGTTTAAAAGCCAAAAATTGCATGCCTGAGCCACCAAAATGTATTGGGTAAAAACTCTTTAAATGTAAACGGTTTAGTTGTTTTACATATTTATATAAAATTCATGTGGTTTTTTAGTATTATCACGTATTTTTTAGTTTTTCGATTTGACGTTTATTTCTCGAAATAATCGCTGTTTTCTTGTGAAATTTTGTGACTCACTCATTTCCTTACGCCCCGCTCAAACCGTCAGATTTTTGAAATATGCATGTATTTAACTAACCTTATCTTAATCTGACGATTTGCAGTTTTTCTAAGGATATATATTTTTTTCGGACACCTCTTAACGAACTCCCCTGTATTAAGATCCAATATATGGTAGGGGTACATTTACAGGGTACATGGTTTCACTCCATGTGATTTTCTGACGCGCTCGAGTAACTGCAAAAATCCCCGCTTGGGCTCCACTACCATTAGGTTTCACACCAACCTCGGCTAAAAAATTGAAATGTCGTCAAGATTTAAAAGGATTCTGTGGTGACGAAGCAAAACAATTTTTTTAACCTACCCAAGAATTAGATTTATTTCATATTAATATCTTTTGCTACTTTTCATTTTAGCTTGTTTTTTTTTACTTAGCCCCTTTAGGCCAATAATGTTTGGTGGTTTGACCAATTAAGGCTTATGTTCTATTTTGCATAAGATCAATATAAATTTAATTTCTTGTGTGTGTCTAATTAATTACCCAAGTGTAGCAGTTACATCCTGCATTAAGATAAAATTGAAATAAAATTAATTATAATTAAATTTAATACACTTCTATTCACGCTACGCCAATGGCCAAAGTAAAACTTCGCTTTTGACACAAGACATATTGGTCAGATCGATAAACCGAAATCGCGGTGGATCTATGAGCGATTAGACCAGAGCGGATCTGTAAAAATATTAGTACATTTGGACGTTGAAAGGTTACTCAAATTTTTTTGCAGAAATTGCTTGAAAGTAACTCAAATAATAATATTTGAGTTATCCTCCCTCTCAAAAAGATCCGGAACATTGTTTAAATAATCAAAATGTCAAAAAATAAAGGAAAAATTCGATTTTTTTCTTGGTTTTTTGATTATAACTTTAAAAGTATTCATTTCCGAGAAAAGTTGCACTGACATAAAAGTTGCATAATTAAATTTCCTACAATATAAAATTGGTTATAAATTTAAAAAATAGTCACGCTTGTTGCAAAATAGCAATAATTGCGAAAAAACTATACAAAAACAAGTATTCGCATTTTACGTTTTTTCAACTATTTATGCCACACTGAGGACCTTCATATTTCACTCAGAAAATCTTTATGATACACTAAAACAGTACTGTAAATTGCATTAAGAGCGGTTCAATAAATTTTGTAAAATAAATTTTGCAATCCAGCTTTCGCAAAAAAATTCGTTTTTTCAAAATGTTACGGGACTGAAAATAAAGCAGATAGCAAGTTGATTTTTTTTTACTTATAGAAGTGTACTGTACCTTTTATCTGCAATTTGCAAAATTAAAATCAATTAACTGCCACGGCGTCAGGAATTTTTTTAAATAAACATAAATTATTGGTGCTACCAAAGCAAAAAATGAATGGCTTAAGCAACAATGTATCGATCTAGAACATTTACAACGACAGCACGACGATCGGAATTTACATAAAAAGCTTAAGGAGAGTGCTGGAATATACAGAAAACGAAGACCAACTATTATAGTTAATCAGGATAACCAGGTAGTGCTAGGTGAAAAAGAGTAAATTCATATATGGGAAAACTATATTCAGGAGCTCTTTCATGACGAAAGACCCATGAGTGAAGTTTATACAGACGACCAGCTGACTGGCCCTTCAATTACTAAAGAGGAAATAGAAAAGGCAATATTATATTCAAAAAACAATAAGGCACCTGGACCTGATGAAATCCCTTCAGAAATACTCAAACTACTAGATGAAAGGGGAATTTCAGCACTACATAAAATATTTAATTTTATTTATGAAACTGGTTGCTATCCTCAGCAGTGGTTGCTCTCTACATTTATTTCCCTACCCAAAAAAGTCAATGCAAAAAGATGTGAGGATCACAGAGTCATTAGCCTGATGAGTCACACTTTAAAAATATTCTTAAAAATACTACATCAAAGATTATACAAAAAATGTGAATGGGACATCAGTGATTCTCAGTTTGGGTTTAGGCAAGGTTTGGGAACAAGAGAAGCAATAGTAGCAACACAGGTGTTGGTCCAAAATTGTTACGATCAGAGGAAGGACGTATTCCTGTGCTTTCTAGACTACGAGAAAGCGTTTGATCGTGTCCAACATCACAAGTTAATGCAGATCCTCAAGAAGCTTGATATAGACCAAAAAGACATAAGATGCATTGAAAACTTGTACTGGTATCAGGCAGCACAATTAAAAATAGACAATTCTATATCCAAATCCATACATATAAGAAGGGGTGTTCGGCAGGGATGTGTGCTTTCCCCTCTTTTATTTAACATTTATTCGGAAGCCATATTTCAAGAGTCTTTGGAAGATGCAGAGATGGGAATCAAAGTGAATGGAGTATTAATCAACAACATACGATATGCTGATGATGCTGTCTTAATTTGCGACAACATAGCAGATCTTCAACAACTTGTCACTATAATCGGAGAATACAGTAAGCGAATGGGATTAGAGATTAATACCAAAAAGACCAAATTCATGATCATCTCCAGAAACTTGGATGCATTTGAAAACTCCACCATAACACTGAATACTAAGTCCATTGAGAGAGTGAGCAAATTCAAATACCTAGGAACGTGGCTTTTTGAAGACTGGGCATCGGACAGGGAAGTAAAATGTCGCATTGATCAAGCTCGACAAGCTTTCGTAAAATTCAGGAAGGTACTGAGCTGCTCAGAGTTCGACCTTACACTGAGACTAAGGTTTACTAAATGCTACGTGTGGTCGGTGCTGCTATATGGCATAGAGGGCTGGACACTCAAAACGAGGGATATAAACAGATTAGAAGCCTTCGAAATGTGGCTTTATCGCCGTATCCTAAAGATACCATGGACGGCGAAAGTCACAAATGTGGATGTCCTTAAAAGAATCAACCAAGAACGTCAGCTTTTCGAAAACATCAAGAAAAGAAAAACGGCGTATTTGGGTCACATCATGCGAAACGAAAAATACCAGTTCCTTCAACTTATAATCCAGGGTAAAATTGAAGGCAAGAGAGGAATAGGACGCAAGAAAATGTCCTGGCTCCGAAACATAAGGCAATGGACAGGGATTACCGACATACAATCACTGATCCACATTGCAAGAAACAGAGAGTTAATGGAAAATGTGATCGACAACATCCATTAGTGGATTTGCATTTGAAGAAGAAGAAGATTGGTGCTACGCGCAGGACAGCGGATAGTTTGCTCTGATTGGGCATTTGAATGACCTTTAATAATGATTGATACATTTTAATTTTTATTACATTTCGATATAAATAAATAAATTTGTTTATTGCAAAATAAAAACACATACTTTATCCTTTAAAATAACACTTTTTTTAGCAAAAATTTTCTTTGTTCATATATTTTAACTTAGAGAATAAAAGTTTATTATTTTTAAACATATGCAATTGTTTAAACAATATTTCACTAACAATAATAAAATTAGTTTGATTTTTGTGGAATTAAAATATTAAAATACAACAAAATATAGAGAAAGAAAATAATATATTAGATAAAGATTAGAAGAAGAAGAAGATAAAGATTTTGGTGGAAATCAACTTGTGTGAATCGAACACCGCTGTCCTGCGCGTAGCACCAAAAAATTAATGTTTATTTAAAAAATTTCCTGACGCCGTTGTAATTATTCGATTTTAATTTTGCAAATTGCAAATGAAAAGTACAGTACACTTCTATAAGCAAAAAAAAAAATTCAACTTACTATCTGCTCTGTTTTCAGTCCTGCAACATTTTTAAATGAATTTTTTTTGCGAAAGCTGGATTGCAAAATTTATTTTGCAAAATCTATTAAACCGATCTTAATGAAATTTACAGTGCTATTTTATGATATCATAAAGTTTTATTGGGTACAATATGAAGGTCCTAAGTGTAGCATAAATGGTTGAAAAACGTAAAATGCGAATACTTGTTTTGGTACGGTTTTTTTCGCAAGTATTGCTATTTTGCAACAAGGGTGACTATTTTTTAAATTTTTAACCAATTCTATATTATAGTAAATTTCATTACGCAACTTTTATGTCAGGAAAACTTTTCTCAGAAATGAACAGTTTTAAAGTTATAATCGAAAAACCAATAAAAAAATCGAATTTTTCCTTCATATTTTGACATTTTGATTATTTAAACAATGTTCCGGACCATTTTGAGTGGGAGGATAACTCACATATTATTATTTAAGTTATTTTCAAGTAATTTCTGCAAAAAAATTTGAGTCACGTCTCAACGTCCATCTCAAAACAGATGAGCCCTGGACTAGATGGAAAAATGACAGCAAATAAAGTTTAGTCGTACAGGGATTCGGAGCAGAGTGCGTGGGAAAAAAGCTCCATTTGTTGGCTAGTTGAGGTAAATAATTTAATGTACAATATTTTAATGGATTAACACATTAAGGAACATCGTTACTGGAATAGCCAAAGTTTAAAATAACATCAAAATGTAACAACAATAAAAGTAACAAAATAAGTTAATTTAAATATTAAACCACGCCAAAATGACGACTGCTTGGATATAGTATCCCCGCACTTTTATCTTAGGTACGTACTAGAATTACACAATTATCTATTTTGATCAGATCTACTTCTATCATTTCATTATTTTATTTTCGGTAGGAAACAGCATAAATTCATATATAATGTATATTATAATAATGATATTCATTTTCCTTCAACAGTCAAGGTGATAGTTTTTATTTCAAACTCATTCGATTTGTAGTTCTTATAAACTTCATTAGAGTTTTCTGTCATCTTTTTGTATGGGGCTTTGAAGGTTCAACTTTTCAGACCCTTCTCCATAACGCGACAAATCGACATGACATTTGACATGACATAACCAAGATATCTGGTTTATTTTGATTTTTTTTATTAAATTCGTAATGTTAAATATGTAATGCCTTGTTTGTTGGTTCAGTGAGGTTGGATGGGTACTGTATATTAACGGTTCCTGTAGAGATTGCTGGATCGTTTTTAAAGAAATGTTATTTTGATTTTGTAGACTAGCCACCTTGATAGAGGATTCACTTTGCTATAAAACATAATCGAACAAACCTAATATCTTGTGGGATCATCTTTACCTTGTGGATCATCCCTATATTTGTTGACACCCTTTGAGGACATCAGACACCGTTACCTGCCATCTCCACCCATACAGCATAACTTGACATACACAGCCTTCAATTTGGATATTGTTTTTGGAGAGCCAAGAGGACATATGTACCTAACTGGACTTATATTGTGATAGTTGTGTATATGAGATAAGTTTTCCCATTTATTGTTATTTAATAATTTTTTTTTCTTATACTCATAAATTTTTTATTCATATGTCATTACTACAATTTTGCTTAGAGTTACCTGCTGTTGTGAGCTTCGTTATATGCGTATAATCAAGTAACGTAACTATCTAAATTTTTGTAACAGGGGGGTATTATTTTTTTGGTTTTAAATAATTTTCAAATACAGTTAGGTTAAGTAATGGTAAATAATAAATTAAATTAATTCAATATAAAAGTGATAAGGGAAGGGGTATTAAAATTCAATTTGCGGTCTTTAAGAGGATAAAGGGAAACATTTACAAAGGTTTTTTTTTTAAATGGTGGTTAATAAAAGAGTCCCTGATCCGACTCATTTGTGTTTTTGTAGATATATCGCCCAGTACTGGCATACAGTTTTTATTTATATATTTATTTGTTATTTGGTTGGTATCTCTTCCAGTACTGTGGTTCGATTGATATTATATGTGTAGATATTTATCTACTTATTTGCTATTTATCTATTACTTTAAAGATTTATATTTACCCACTGCTTATTTATTATAATTGTTGAAATAAAAGTTAAAATATGTATTATAAATATATTTGTTATTAGTAAAGTTGATTTTCTTTTTTCTCAGTTCTATCACCAGTATATAATATAGCAGGACAAGATTAGTATTTATTATTTTGTATTTCAGGTGGTCGTGACCAGTGTCATTAGTTCCTGTCGTTCGTTACGTCAAAATCTCGAGCGGTTCAAATTCTGGACCCGAAACTTGGGTTTTTTTTCTTTTTTCTCTACAGTTAAGTAGAGTGAGCTTTCAAATAGTGTGTCCCAGAAGTTGAGCTGTCCGAGTTGGCGCCCATTTTTTCTCTCTTTCTCTGGAGTCTATCTCCAGTGGTCTTACCTAGTTGTATTAAGTTTTTGTATTAACCGGTCTCATTTTCTTTCTAGTTACTATCTTTTCATTATCAAATCTTTCCTTTTATATCTCTAAAGCCAATATTCGGTGTATTAAAGCTAGCCCGAATACTCACTCGAGATTTAGAGTCTCTCTGCCCTTTTGATTTTTGCTTCTGAGCTAAGAAACTCTTCATTTCGTCTTAAATCTCTTTTCTCCCATTTTCCCCATAGTTTGTCAGTACTTTCGCTTCAAAAATCTCTATACCCAGAGTATAGAGGGTTCCTAATCCACAGAGTTCATGATAACTATCAATAATTGATCAATAACCGGTTTTAAAGTTAAAACTTTATTTTGTACGAAATAAACATTTGGTGACTTAACTCTTTATGTGGACCTGTATCCTTCATATATGTCTATTTGAACCAGTAATTAAGAAGTAGGAAATTTCGTATTTTGTATTACCGACAATGAATCTGTCCAAATTTTTGGAGCTGAGCGAGCCGCCAAACTATATAGTATTTATGTTTTAATGCAATATTATGTAACTTACCCCTAATACCAATAATAACTATTACCATTTCAGGTAATGGCTCAAACCGTGTATAAAGACCTAAATGTTTCCTTCGTTACAGAGATTATATATGTATGTACACAGTGTAAGCTTTCTACAACTTGGCAAGCTGTTATAACTAGTTGTTTTGCGGTAACCTCAGCGAATACTATTCAATAATTATGCCTAAGCGATCTATTTAATTGCAAAATCATTAAGGGAAAATTTGCAGTGGTTGGTTGTATACAATAATGTATAAAGTAAAAAGTAAATATGAATTTTTTGAAGTGAAATCTTCGTTAGGGACGTTGTGCGATTTTTGGATAGGGGAAAAAGCATTGAGTTCGCGACCGTCATCGCGACCGTCATTGCGACCGTCATCGCTTATGCTATATATTATGTGTATGTATATATAAATTGTATAGAAGTATTTAAATTTAAAATTAATGTAGAACCTATTTTAGGATGTCGAAAAACGATTTATTTCGCGACCGTCATCGCGACAGTCATCTCTTCGGCGAAATCAATTTTGTACGTATCTATATTATGTGTAGGTATACATAAATTGTATAGACGTATTTAAATTTAAAATGAATGTAAAACCTATTTTTGGATGGAGAAAAAGGATTTATTTCGCGACCGTCATCTCTTCGGAGAAATAAATTTTGTAGGTATATTTATTATGTGTATGCATATGGCTCATTTACCAGAACAACGTGACATTTCAAAATATCTGATTTTTGTATTATTCGTTAAATAAATCCGCCGTATTTCATTCTATATACTGAAAAAACGTGGTATCTTTACCATTAAAGTAAACTGAGCTTTGGAGGGACAGAGACAGAAATGATGTGACAACTCATCTTGTAGCGTTGTTTCGTTTGGACACCTCGTTATTTTCGATAGTGTGACATATTAGTTGTGATCTGTCTGGCGTATGGTAAAGTGCTCTCTGTTTTCACAAATAACGTGACATCACGACTATACCACCCTGTTATTGCAAAGGTAAGCTACAATCAGATGTTTAATTTTATTTCTAAAATGTAACAAAGTTATTTGACCCGTTAATCCAGAAAAAATTCAGTAACATGTGAAGTAGTCTTATCATTGATATCACGTTATTGTTGTAAAAATATTCTTTTTCATAGGTAATATCATAAGAAGAACCAGTGTTGATGATAAACTGGATATTTTTGTTTTGATTATTTGTTGTTGTGCACTTTTTCCAGAAAAATTATATTATCTCACAGTTTACTATGTCATTATATCACTTTTTTAATGTTGTTCTGAAGCTATTTTCTTGTGGCATTTTTATAATCAAGTATATTCAAATGGGAAATAAGCCACAATTTTACCTAAAAATGATTTTATTAACGTTTCGACGCCCAAGTCGGGTGTCGTTGTCAAAATACAAAATAATATCTACTAAATAAACAAAAATGTTGTTGCTTAGTAAATTATTAGAAGAATTTTTTACTAAGCAACAACATTTTTGTTTATTTAGTATTATTTTGTATTTTGACAACGACACCCGACTTGGGCTTCGAAACGTTAATAAAATCATTTTTAGGTAAAATTGTGGCTTATTTCCCATTTGAATATACTTGATCATTATACCACGTTATACATACTAATAAAAATTCACAATGAGCGTTATTTTTGCAGATAAGATCGCGGACTAACAAAATATTCAAGTTAGCATTAGAAAATACATAATAGTGCTGTTGCTGAATCGTCAGATAACAAGGTTGTTAATACTAAACAATAATTCTGATTTTGATAGTGTTTTTGGTAAATGAGAATTTTATGAATTTTATTATTTGCTATTGATATAAATATTTTGTAAATAATTAATGTCGTTAATCCCAGAAAACATTACCGCTGCGAATCGACAAGTACCAGCAATTCATTAAGTAGATCATTAAGTAGTTCTACAAAGAATATCTCGCTATTCCACGAAGGTAAGTACTTTATTGTAAAGTTATACAACAACCGCAATCAAGATGTACTAGAAAATAAATAAACCAAGACACGTTAACTGGTACAAGGAATACTCCCGAAGTCCTGAATAATGATTTACAATGTATAAACTTTGTAAATAATTATTTGGGATTTACAATGTATATACATTGTAAATCATGATTCAGGAGTGCTTCTTGTAACAGTTAACGTGACTTGGTTTGTTTATTTCTAGTGCCTCTTGAGTGTGAATATAGTATATTTTGTTATTAATTTTTTTTATATTGCAGAACAATATGTATTAAGTTAGATTTTTGTCACTGTTTTCACTGGTCTACATATTTTTTTTTTGTACATAGTGATCATTCTGTCAATGATCCCAATTATGAACTAGAAGAGCCAGAACGTAAGACTGAAAGTTTTGATGATGATATTGAAAACTGATGTGACAACATTCTATATTCGACAAAGTACACAGAAATTCCTCCTTATATATCCATTACTATTGACACTTCAGACAAAGATACTTACAAAGATAAAATGTTACAAGACAACTTAAAAAATGTACATTCAACTAATGTAGAGGAATCGATGAAACAGGAACGAAAAAGGAAAAGAAGATAATAAACCAGAAAAGTGAATGGAAGAAAAATATTGTGAAAATATTAAGAAATAGTGGAAAAGCATACCAATCTCCAAAATCCAGTAAAATTTTTCTGGAACGCTCTTTAAAGTCACCATGCAAAGATACCTGCACGTTTAAATGTCAAGTAAATCACAAAGAGTCAACGGCAACAACTTTTAGCACAATACTGGGCTCTGGTGGATATTGAAAAACAATAATTATTATTGTCCATACTTAGCGAACAACGTCGCAACAGTTGTCCCAAAACATCGTTGTGTCAAAGTTGACTCTCATGGATGTGTTGTTCCAAAGCGTAAAAATAATAATGCCCATTTTTAACTGTGTCTGGTGTGAGAACCAGAGTCTGCAAAACCTTTTTTAAAGACACATTCAGTATTAACAACTGTCAAATCGAAACAGTTTTAGAAAAAAATAATTAAAATACTAATAGGTTTGTTCTATACTATACTAATACTAATAATTCAGCGAATAGTCGAACAGGGCGAGTAGAGGGGATAGCACTGGTGACTGTATTATGTTCTCTCACTGACCAACTGTTTGCTGACGGTTTCTGACTAGTTTGACTGTTTGCTAGAAAAAACCTATTATTTCTTCCATGAAGGTTTGTGCCATGAAAATCATAGAAGTTAGATGAAAACATAAAGAATAGAGTTCGAGAGTTCATAAAAGCAATACCGAAAGTTGATTTAATTACTTGATACTCATAATAATATTATCTACTTAATTGTTCATTTACAGCATTTTTTACTTCTGGTGTTCACAGAATATTCATGAATGATCGTTATCACAATTTATTTTAAAATATTTTATAACTTTCAATAAACATGTGAATAAGAACCATGTGTTTTATTTATTTAAGTTACCTAAAACCAGAAAATTTTATCATCTACAATGTTACAAGTTAATTTATTGCATTACTTTCTTTCTATATTTTCAGAAAGAATGTGATATATATGTTCATTTTTTTGCATGCTTTAATTCTATAAGTATAATGATAAAATCTAGGTAAAATGAATAATTTTATTCAAAGCTAATAGTTAGTCTATAGTCCAGTTACCATTTCAAGCAAATTAATTTAGTCGTTACCAGTTTATGATTTTTTTAAACATAAAAAGTGCTCTCCTGTAAAATTGTACTTTTTGTGATGTCACGTTGTTCTGGTAAATGAGCGAAAATCGTTTAGGAGTATTTAAATTTAAAATAAATGTAAAATCTATTTTGGAATGGGGAAAAAGGATTGATTTCGCGGCCGTCATCGCTTCGACGAAATAAATTTTGTACGTATATTATTATAATGTTCGTATAATAATAGTAAATACCTAATATTATTGAAGTGAAAACTTCTTTAGGGACGTTGTGCACTTTTTAGATGGGAAAAATTATTGAATTAGCGACCGTCATTGCTTCGACGAAATAAATTTTTGAAGCGAAAGTTTTTTAGGGACGTTATACCCTTTTTAGATGGGGAAAAAGTGTTGAATTAACGACCGTCATCGCTTCGGCGAAATAAATTTTTGAAATGAAAATTTCTTGAGGAATGTTGTGCACTTTTTGGATGGGGAAGAAGTATTGAATTAGCGACCGTCATCGTTTCGGTGAAATAAATTTTTGAAGTGAAAACTTCTTTAGGGACGTTGTGCACTTTTTAGATGGGGAAAAAGTATTGAGTTTGCGACCTTCATCACTTTGCCGAACTAAATTTCGTACGTCTAAATATATTATGTGTATGTACATGATACTAAAAATATCCAGATAGTTCCCCGTAGTCCAAATACGTCCGAGTTCGCGCATGATGACGTACTGGAGACCAATTTAAATTTGAATTCTTGTCAAAGTTAAATGGGATTTGTATGCATTCTGTCATGAAATTATTCAATTAGCAAAATAATATTAAACGTCTTTTTTGTGTTATTTGTTTATAAAAGACATATCACTTTTACAAAGATAAAATATAAAATACACTTATCTTACAACCGCGAACGATTCAAATTAATGGGACGTTACGAACCATTACGAACGTGCCGGTTTCCAGTTGCGTCACGACTTTCCCTCCCTTCAGTATGCGCATGCGCAATATATTATATTCTTATTTATAGCACCATGTGTATGTATACATAAGTAGCATAGAACGTACGAAGCGCATATACAGGGTGTCCAGAAACTCTACCGACAAACGAAGACAGGAGATTCTTCAGATAATTTTAAGTTAATTTAACCCAATTCACTTAGTCCGAAAAGGCTTCCTAAGGGAGCTAGAGCTCTTTGAAGATGGCGTCTTGTAATTAGTTTTTCTTAAATACCTCCAGAACGCTTCCATTTAGAAAAACAAAAGTTGGTACGCGTATTTATCTTCAAGATATAAATCTAATCCATCCATTACAAATTTCTAGTACCGATCATAGGCGTCCGTTTTGGGTAGGGCAACGGTTATTTTATCACATAACTTTTTTATCTTTAACTTTTATGCATTTCTGACACTGGATTATTAAATCATGGAGTATTCTAGTACTAAAAGGTACTCTTGTTTTAATTAAATCTGTAGGACACACCGTTTTCTAGAAAAATCGATTTGAAAATTTTTCGCTCTTTGAATTAAAAAAAAAAATTTCTCAAAAAAACTGTTTAAAAAGACCAAAACTGATACATTTATTTATATTCCAGATGTAAATCGATTTCATTAATTGCGAATTTCTAGTACTGGTCATAGGCGTCCGTTTTGGGTAGGTCAACAGTTATTTTATAGCATAACATTTTTATCTTGAATTTTTGAGCATTTTTGACACTAGATTATTAAATTATGAGGTATTCGAGTACTAAAAATTACTCTTACTTTATGTTGGTAAAATACTTCGTTTTTTGTTGAAAAGTTCTTTTCATTTTTTTTTCAAATTCCAAAAATGAAAAATTTCAAATCGATTTTTCTAGAAAACGATGTGTCCTACCGACTTAAAGCAAGAGTAACTTTTAGTACTAGAATACCTCACAATTTAATAATACGGTGTCAAAAATGCATAAAAGTTAAGAACAAAAAAGTTATGCGTTAAAATACCCGTTGCTCTACCCAAAACGGACGCCCATGACCGGTACTAGAATTTTGCGATAGATGGAATCGATTAACCTATGAAAACTAAATATGCATAGCAATTTTCGTTTTTCTAAATCTAAGGAGGTATTTAAGAAAAACTAATTTCATGACGCCATCTTCAAAGAGCTCTAGCTCCCTTAAGAAGCATTTTCGGACTAGGTGAATTGGGTTAAATTGTCTTAAAATTATCTGAGGAATCTCTTGTCTATGTTTGTCGGTAAAGTTTTTGGACACCCTGTATAATATAGGTATAGCACTTCTTTTTGGATACGGAAAAAGCATTGAGCTTGTAATTTATATACTATAAGAAGTTTTCACTTCTTTCGGCATTCCCATAAGTGCTTTAAATTTTTTTTTATATACGAATATACACTGAGCGCCAAAATTAACGCAAAATTTTAAAAATTCTGGTGACCCAAAAAAATGTAATGTTTTGATCGTGTTTTGTGATAATATAATAATACTGTTACCTGAAGAACGGTAAAAACCGCTGTTGTTTTTATAATTTTTTGTAAAAAAATTAAAAACACGCCGGTTGTGCTTCATTTTAACTTGCGTTTAGATGGATTAAAATACGCTATGCTGAATGATCATAGTCATTTTTTTTTTATTAATATTAAGTATCTTTTCCTGAAATGAACAAATGAGCCAAAGAGGCTGTATTAGAATTTTGCTACATTTGGCGAAGAAGGTTATTGTCAAGTTAAACTCGCTGTATGGTTTAATGTCACGCAACCATTTCAATAGTCTTAACACGTTTTACTGTTACTGGAAGGAATTTGAGAAAACTGTCGGTCACTGCCGTAGAAATGTTATAATTCTTAATCGAGACCGGTTTTTGACACTTCGTCCCTTGAGGCAAAAGTTTGTTACCAGTACTTCTCTACAAAATAAATTTTAAAGTACGATAAGGAGAAGACGTGCAGCAAAAGACCTGCGCCTTTTAAGAACACCCACTCTCCCATTATTGATCAGAGATCATAGCAGTCAAATATTGCATTGAAGAACATTGTTCATCGATGAATCCAGATACTTGGTTGATGAAGGGCTATTTTTACCCTTTATTCATAATAATTTCATGCTTATACAAGATAATGCCAGACCACAAATTGCAAGAATTGTGTAGCAATTAAGTCAGGAGGTTGGGATTCCTGACATAGTTAGGCCTGCGAGAAGTCTTGATCTCAACCCAATATAACATGTTTTAGACATCGTATAGAGGCGACTATGACAACTAACCAACGCACCAAACACATTAGATCAACTCTTGCGATTAGTCGAAATTTGGATTTAAATTAATCAAGATGAAATAATACTCCAGGGAAATAAGGCAAAAATATACCATGTTCGGGACACTTGAGCAGCCAGGTTGCAAATGGGTTTTTTGGGTACTATACACCTTATACATTATACATACAAAAATGCCCGTCATAGTTCGGACGAGAAATTTAGTTATTAACCAATAAGGGTCAAAAATGGCAGTTTTTTCGTTTAAATCGCTACGGTTAAAAATAGGGTAATTAACCTTCCGCCGGTAACGTGAATTCTTGTAACATAGTTGGTAACGTCGGTCTACGACACCGACTTTTTTAATAATGAATATCTTAGGTTGTGATTTTGTGTTAATGTTTTGATGTGACTAAATGTTTAATATAACTATATTTAAATAACCGTATAGTAAGAAATGATCAATATTTATTTATTTTCGGGAAAAAAATGCACATTAAAAAAAGTGGCTTCTTTTAGATAGTAACATAATTGACAAACAATTTACAAAAACATGTCAAGTTTTTGAATACAAAGTATCAGCAAACATATCGAAAAGGGTTGAAATGTCACAAAAAAAAATAAAATTATTCAACAAATGTCCAACACAAACTGAAACTATTGTCCGTTTGTTTCCTCATTTTTTATACACTCCACTGCACCGCACTGTACGGTTCTGGTTCGGAATTAGCAACAATTTCGTCAAAAAGTTGTTGCAACGTGATTTGTTCCCTTTCATAATCAATATTCATATACAACTCCTAAAATTAACATCTATTATTTAAACTGACTATGCACCAAAAACGACAAAAACTTACCGTTAATTATAACACAAATGGTAACCTCGGTCTCTCACACCGTCAGGTCAAATAACATATGAACTATCTACACTTGGCCACAGATTTTTCAAGACTAAATAGTGTGATGAGAATTTGAAAGCTACCTGGCCGCGGGGACAAAAAAATATGCGCATTTGAGTTTTACCGCAAAAAATCCGCTACGTCGGTGTCAGGGACCGTACGTTACCACTCGAAGGTTAAATATCTTATTTATACTGTTATTCCTGTAGTAGATGAGCCAAGGTTTAAAGTGGCAGTTTTTGAATTTCCGTTCGATCATTTGTTGCTTCAGAAATTGCAAAATAAAACTAAAATTTCGAAAATAAAAAAATTGCTATAACTTTTGTAAAAATTACCTTAAGACTTTCATACTGCACGAAAAGTTGAGACAAACAGTCCATATAATGCACAAAAATTGTTAAGACTATTCGTCGATTAGTTTAAATTTTATTCAATTTGTTTATCCCAATGAGCTTTTGTTCGCAATAATATTGTTCAGAAAATAGTAATGTAATAGCAATTCTGTGAAAACCACATAAAAGAAGAAAAGTCATGGTTTCAAAGTATTTAAAAAAATTATTAAAAAGTCATTTTTATCATTCCGAAAACATTTTAATAAAGTAGGGTAATTTTTAGTTCATAAACAATTTGAATAAATTTGTTAATATTGACTGTAGATCAAAAATACTTTATGATTTGAAAAGCTGGTATTTTTATATGAATTTAAAAAAAAAACACTTTTGCCTAGGTTAAATACAGTCAAAGTTCGACACTTTTTTATTTAATTGACAGCTACTTTGTTTATAACAATTAAGCAACCCAACTAACGCCTTTTCGAAGTTGAAGGTATATAGTTTATGTGTAAAAGTTTGAGTAAACTTTAAACTTCAACAGAGTTGTTAATAAAGCTTTAAAAGTAACGTTCTAACGAAATCGATTTGTGGTCGGTGGAAATGAATTATTAAAATCCGTGCACTTAAAAAATGAAACTGATTCTTCAAACATATGCTGCGATTAATATCTCCAGAGCTTGTTGATGGATTTTGATCATAATTTTTTTAAATTTTATGTACTCGTAGTCTTGTAGAGTACGTTATGTACGTAAATCCCCACCTAACATTTCAAAATGTTAGGGGGAGTTCCCCTTACAGCCAAAAACGACTCTACATTAGTAAAATGTTTTCGTAGTGACAAAAATTAGTTTTTAACGATTTTCTTAAATAATTTGTAAACAAGACTAATTGTTCTTTCATCTAGTTTTCACAGAATTTCTATATAATTATTATTTTCTAAACAATAACATTACAAAAAAAGCTCTTTGGGATAAACACATTGAATAAAATTTAAACTAATTGACGAATCGTCTTATAATTTTTTGTGCAGTATACGGACTGTTTGACTCAACTTTTTGTGAAATATGAAAGTCGTAAAGTCACTTTCGCGAAAGTTATAGCAAATTTTTTATTTTCGAAATTTTAGATTTATTTTGCAATTTTCGAAGCAATAAATGATCGGAACAAAATTAAAAAACTGTCGTTGTAAACATTGGCTCATCTACTAAAAGAAGAATACTATAAATAAGATATTTAATTATTCTATTTTTACCTGTAGCGATTTAAACGAAAAACTGCCATTTTTGACCCTTATTTGTTAATAACTAAAATTCTCGTCCGAAATGTATATAGTACCTACCCAAAAAACCCATTTGCAACCTGGCTGCTCAAGTGTCCCGACAAAAACCTTATTTCCCTGGAGTATAATAAGAACGGTAAATCTTAATATAAGAAATCGTTGCCAAGCAGTAATAAATATCAGAGAAGTACTGCTCGTTACTATTTTAGTTTTCTTGGCCTTTCCAGAACAACTTTCAATTTCGTCAATTATTTATGATGTTAGGTAGTTTTATTGCAATACATTTTTCGTAAAAAAACAAAAAGTTTTTAATTTCAGATGTTATAAAACCAACCTTAAAGAACAAATGAATAAATGCTTAGTTGCATCGGTCCTATCAGACCAAGCGAGTCCCAAATTATCTGCACACTCTTTATATTTTTCCTTGTTACTCTTACAAAACTGACTTTTCTATTATCTTTTAGGCGCTAATGTTTAGTTTTAGTTAACTTTATTTATTTTTAATAACTTACTGCTAAACAAATGAAAAACACTAAATCTATATCCTTTATTTTACAAATTACGATATCTAATTTATTTATTAAATTAAATCTAATAATTTATCTACATAATTACAAATTCAAAAATATACCGCGCCTGATACATATCAAAGTACACCGACGTATTCGAATTCACAACTAACTGCTAATTTCAAAATCCCTCTTATTTATACAATGCCTAATCATATCGAATACAAAAGAATTATCCAGAATAAACGAGTATTTACATAATAACTTAAAGCACGTAAAATCGAATTTACTAGTATAATAACAAAAGAATAATTATTAGAAAAAGGTATGTAAACAATTCGATCGAGTTCTTTCTTTAAATTAGGGTCCCTCATAAATCATTGTATAATAAAGGTTACTTGGTAAACATATTCGGCGTATGTTGGGCCTGGAGCTGAAACAGTCGGGTGACATAATTATGTCACAATACTCTATTATATTTCCCTTGAAAATTAATGATTATAATTAAAACTTAATTTCAAGTGATTTATTTATAATGATGTCTTGTATACCGTAGGCCCAAGAGATATCAGACTACACAGCTATAATCCCAAAGTCGTGTTAGCGATATAAAAGGTACACTCTTATTATTATTTCTAATGACGTCACTACTAGGTAGTATCTTCATACAGAGTAGAACATCCAAATGGAATAAATTCGATTAAAAATACGAGGTATTCTAAAAAAAAGTCGATTTGTATTTTTAGTTGCGCATTTTTTGCAATAAAAACTTTTCATAGAGATTGTGTCATGTAACAGTGGCCAATACCAAATTTGTTTTTTTAAATGCGTCACAGTGTAAGGGGTAGTTAGGTATGCATCTTTCTTCTCTTTTGCTAAACCTTTGACTTCCTGTGTGAACCATGGTTTTTGATTTCTGCCGCTGTTTAAGTCACTTGTTCTCTCTCCAATGGCTTCTTTTGAACTACTGGTTATATATGATTTTTTATTTTTTCCCATGCTTTGTTTATATTGTCTGGGATTTCAATAGAGTTAAGATTGATCTTTTCCTCAAGTTTTTTTGGTAGAAATACTTAGTACTTTCGTCTTATAGGGATTCTATGTTGAACTTGGTGATGTATTTAGGTGGTTTCTTTCTTTGTATTATGTATGCGTGGCGGTACTTGCAGATGACCATTCCGTGTTGCGTTCCCACATTCGCAGACGTCATTGTGCGTGCCTCAAGTACCTCCCGTGGTTGAATTATACGAAAGTGTTATTGTAATAAGTGCAAAGTTACACGAAGAATTCAAATATCAACCGGTTCTACTTCCGATAACGTTGGGTTAAAACATACGACTTGCGATGTTCAATTGTTGAAACTTATTTCTATTACAATTGAAACACTTCTACACTTCAACAAGTGAAACTAATATTTTAAAGTGAAACTAATGTTTCACTTTTTAAAATTAATTTGATATAAAACCTACCTTTTTTCGCCATCCCAATTTACAAACGCACAGAAAAACAATAAATCTGGTTTTTCAACTGCCAATGCCAACGTAAATATAATGAACTAAATGAACCACATGAGGTGAAAGCGTTATGTTCCCTTTAATTAAATCCATAATATGTAATTGCATTTTGCCATTAAATTTTAACCATAAATATAACATTTTAAAGGTAAATCAAGGCTTTTAAGTCAATTTGTAAGCAGCTTTTTGCAAATATTTAATTATCAGCGATAATGGTCTGAAAAGACCGAAACCAATGTTGAAATTTTGTTAATACCTACTATTGGATATTTAATATAAATGAAACATACTAAGACCAATGCCAATTAGACAAGAAGTTTTACACTTTCTTGTAAGTTAATTAATATTATACTTACAATACTTACATGGTATAAAGCCGTAATGGATTGCAGTAAAAATTACATTTTATATTTATTTTGACGTTTCTAATCCTACTCCGAAAATTGTTTAAAAAAAAGAAGCGCGATTTGAAAGTCTGCTCCTCAAATATTATACATTCACCGGCACAAAATTCCGCCACCCAAAATCCGGTATTATTCCGGTAACAACAAAATTTTGCTTGTATGGCATTATACAGGGGTACCATCTTTTGTAAAAACACTGATTGACTCATAACATAGAGGTTAGGATTGATAAGATTAGATTGGCCCGCATGCAGCCCAGATCTCAATCCTATTGAGCATTTATGAGATGAATAAAAAAAAGGTATTTGCCGTCATCCTGACCTCCAGAAAATTTGGTACCGTTTTGTCCCTAGTAGAGGAATATCGGGCTATTTTCCAGGCAAGGATAACACATTTTTATTCGATGCTAAACAGATTGCGAGCAGTCGTTGCTGCAAGAGGTGGACGTACCCGTTATTGAATTTTTTTGTATTGTTGTTACTTTTGTTTTGTTTTTTTAATTTTAGTGGGTTTGATACTTTTAATTAAATAAACCTTCAAAGCAGAGTTTTTATTACAGCTCTTACAAGAAAAGAAATATTTGTGTATTTAAAAAAAACCTTAATAATACCTTCAGGATAATACAAAAGGAGTATGAAACAAAATCAGCCCTTCAATTTTTCCACAGAATTTTTTTAAATTAGGAGAAAAAAACCACGCTTCCCTTCACCCCATATAATGCCGTCTAAGCAAAAATTTTTTGTTACCGGAATAATAGCAATTGGTATCAATACATGTACCTACAAACTGATGCGAGAATCTTGAAAATCGGAGTACAAATAATGAAGTTATATATTGTCAAACTTAATCAAAAAATTTGGGTGGCGGAATTTTGTGCCGGTGAGTGTATTTACCTGGGATACAGCCGTAATCGATTGCAGTAAAAACTACATTTTATATTTACTTTGACGTTTCTAATCCTACTTCGAATATTGTTTTAAAAAAAGAAAAGAATTGAAAAAGGTTAAGTAATTGCAACTGCCGCGGTTTATTGGTTCGCACCAAAGGGTACCCCCCGTTAAGATAGGCAAAATTCCCTCACTCTTAGAATTCAATATTTTTAATTTTTTTACTGACCCTTCGCCCCACAGCCAAAAACGTAGATTTTTAGGTTTAATTTTTTTTAGTTAGGTTGCAATTGATTTAAAAATTTCAAAAAATTCACACGTATAGCTGAGGCTTTTACAAAAGATGTCCACTTTTTATGAACCCTTAGGTCGAGTGTACATAACCTCAAATTTTTTTTAACATTTTAAAACCTATAACTTTTTTTGGAGGGGGCTGCAGGTCCAATTTTTTTTGGATTTTGTGTACTTTATCAAAAGCTATCTCTCTGATTTTTTCAGATTTTTCCGTCAGGTGCGCCATCTTGAAAAATCCGGAAAACTATTTTTTAGGGGGTTTTTAAGTAATTTTCTCCATTTTATATACTGCAACATAGATTAACTCAAGGCTTTGTCAATAGATTATGTATAATTTAAAATAAATGAGTATTTAAAGATTATCAAAAATTGGGCAAAACAGCTTTAAACCCCCAAAATCCATGTTTTTTTAAATTATGTAAGGGTTTTTGCGGGCTTAATGATATTTTTTGAGATCGATACAGCCTGAATATTTTTTTCATTTTTTTACGTTATATGTGATTAAAAGATAAGACTAATCGCATTTTTAGCTCAACACCCCCTCCCCCTGCCCCCAAAAAACGTCAATTTTTCTATTTTTTTTGTTTAATGTTGCAATTAATCTAAAATTTTTATGAGGCTTCTACAAAATAATTGTAACTATTTTTTATAGACCCGTGTAGGTCGAGTGTACAATACATATAACCTCAAAATTCCTTTTTTATTTTTTAAAACGTATTTTTGACTTCCAATCGATATTGTTTTTAAAACTTCCAATGAATATTGTATCTCTCTCTCTCTCTCTCTCTCTCTCTCTCTCTCTCTCTCGCGTACGTCCGCTTCAATACATGCTTAGCGCTCATTTTTAATTACTAAAAATAATAGTAATAAAATAATTACAAAAATTCTTTAGGCTATTGCAGGGGAGGCTTTAAACTTTGAGTTGGTCACTTTATGGCTTTCATAATAATAATTTTGAATCGAGTTATTAGGCCTTGAAGATGGCTATTTTCGCGTTTTTCAAATTTGAAATTGCATGTAACTCGACAACAGTCGATTTTATAGAAAAATCACAAGATACTTTTTTTGCTCAGCTTGATCCATAGAATGTAAAACAAATTTGTCCGAAGTGAAAAAATTGATTTTTTAAATTCGTTTAAAAAAATGTTTAAACAATTTTCCGACCGTTGTACTGCCTGGCACCTTGTGGATTTGTTATAAGTACCTGTTTTTGAGTAAGTTTGTGCAAAAAAATTAATCGGAATAATTTACCTAACGCGACAAGCATACAGCGTGGATTATGAGCCAAATGTAGATGGTTTGTAAAATACACAAAAGACAAAAAAATTAGCAGCCATCGCCAAAAAAGTTATACGTACCTATTAAAAAACAAAAAAAAAATGAGGTTATAATACTCGTATGTACACTCGACCTTCGGGTCTTCGGGTCCATGAAAATAGATGTTGTGTAAAAGCCTCAGCTGTGCGTGTGAATTTTTTGAAATTTATAATTTAATAATTACTAACTATTCTAAATGGGAAATAAGCCACAATTTTACTAAAAAATGATTTCACGGACGTCGTTGTCAAAATACAAAATATTAATAAATTAAACAAAAATGTTGCTTGAATCTTCTAATAATTTAATTTAATCTGATTTAATTTATATAAATCGTCCCGAACCATTTTTTTTAGTTTGTCACAGATTATCGAATTCTCTCTATCGCATTACAGATGCAAAATTAAATCTTTTTTAGTTAAATTGTGGCTTATTTCCTATTTAAAATAGCTAATTACAAAAATGCCACAAAGAAATAACTTCAGAGCAACATTTATAGTTTAATTGCAAACCGACTTAAACAAAATAAAATCGAAAAATTGACATTTGGCTGTGGGGAAGGGGGGATAGGGGAAGTGGGCTAAAATTGCGGTGAGTCCTAATTTTTAAAATCATATGGAACGTAAAAAAATTAAAAAAAAATATTCAGGCTGTATCGACCTCAAAAAATATAATTAGACCCGCAAAAATCCTTACAAAACTTTAAACAAACATGGTTTTTGGGGGGTGTAAAAGTGTTTCGCCCAATTTTTAAATATCCTAATATACTCAGTTATTTCAAATTATACATAATCTATTAACAAAACCGTGAGTTGATCTATGTTGCAGTCTATAAAATGAAGAAAATCCCCAAAACCCCCCTAAAAAACAGTTTTCCGGATTTTTCAAGATGGCGCACCTGAAGGAAAAATCTGAAAAAAATCAGAGAGATAGCTTTTGATAAAATACATAAAATACAAAGAAAATTGGACCTGCAGCCCCCTCCAAAAAAAGTTATAGGTTTTAAAAAATTTAAAAAAATATTTGAGGTTATGTACACTCGACCTAAGGGTCCATAAAAAATGAACGTGTTTTGTAAAATCCTCAGCTACACGTGTGAATTTTTTGAAATTTTTAAATCAATTACAACCCAACTAAAACAAATCAAATCTAAAAATCTACGTTTTTGCCTGTGGGTGGAGGGGTAAGGGGGGTAGCGAGCTTAAAATCCGCGTTATTTAATTTTTTAATTGCACAGAACGTAAAAAAATTAATAAAATTGAATTCTGAGAGTGAGGGCATTTTGCCTATCTTAACCCATTAGCGCCCAGCTTTACCATATGGTAACGTAAAACACATGATTTTTAAAAATTCTGCAATATGCCCATGGAATTTGTCAGCCACATATTTTGAGAACTATCGTTTCTAGGAATACTTCAGACACCTATAAAACGTAACGGATTCGTTTTTTAGCCTTTTCTCAACCGTCGAGAAATAATCATATGACAGTGTGGTTTAAATTTATAGAAAAAGATGGACGTCCGTTTTGCGTAAGCAATTTTTGATAGTCTTCTAGTAACTATATTTGCATATTTAAAAAAAACTAAGTTTGTTATACCCCAACTTATTATAAATTGTTGTATTTTATCAACAATTAAATGTAGCGAATTCGGTAGGAATAGTCAAAGTACGCCGTTACCATATGGTTGCGGTGGGCGCTTACGGAGAAATAATCTTATTTTTTTCAGTCGTGGATTTTTGCTAGCAGAAGCTATAGTGTTACTGGTGCGATTGAAAGATAACTCTGTTGTTACAATAGCATCTACCAGTTGTGATGGTTCAGCATTGGGCACAGTAAAAAGATTTTCTCATGAAGAAAAAGGCTACATTCAAGTAAGTCGGCCTCACTATATTGCTGAATACAACAAAACATGGTGGGTACCGACTGGATGGGTTAAGGTGTTTTCACCTACCGAGTAGCAATTTGCAGTAAAAAATGCTACTGGCAAATTGTAACATGGTTGTTGGATGTTGCAGTCCATAATTCATGGCATTTATATAAAAAAAAATTAAAAAAATATATCCTTGCTATCGTTTAGGAGAGAATTGGCCCAAGTTCTTCTCGCAAGATATGGAAGTCGTCCCTTATATACAGGAAGACCTAGTCTACATAGACATAACTTTCCAGATCTTTGTTTTGATCGCGTCGACCATTTGTTACATCAAGCAATAGAAGGCGATGTGCTGGAGACAGATGTACAACATCTGGACGAACAATGTGTAAAAAATGCAACGTTGGTTTGTGTGTTAATTGTTTTATAGGATACCACACCAGACAATGAAAATATTCTCAAAAAAATATTATAAAAAATTAAAAATTTTGGTCTCAACGATCCTAAAAATTCTTTAAGCGCCCAGCGTTACCATATGGTAACACCATATAATTTAAAAAAAAAGACAGGAAACCGAAAAACTTGTTTTTTCGGATTAAATTATTAACATTTTCATCGAATTAACCCTAAAAGTAAAGATTTTTAAATAAAAAAAAACTTGGGCGTTAATGGGTTAACGGGGGGTACCCTTTGCCAGGAGACTTACATGGCTACCACAGTTCAGGTAGCTTAGCAATGTTTTGTAGATTTTTAGGAACCCTAGAGAATGAAAGGACAAATATAGATATGAAAATTCCCATCTAGGTTGATGATGGCTTAATCCCATATAAATATAGTATTTAGCTTAAACGTACCACAAGAAAACAGTTTCGGAACCTCTTCCTTGAAACTGTTTTTAAACCACTTTTTATGTGGTTCTGATTTAATAAATCTGTTTGTATAATTTTTACACTTAACCTTTAACTACACGCGCTGGTGTAATTTGTACGCCAGATATAAAAATTATACTGCAAGTATATTTAAAAATTTAATTTTTGACTTTTTTTTATCTATCTAACATATCACTGGAATGTGCTTTGCAATTGGTTTTAGTCTCGTATAATCGGCGTTCTGAGAAGATCGTAATTACCAGTTTATTATTTGCTATTTCCGGTGGTGTACAAAATATGGCACGATTGTTGTAATGTAGGTACATCTTTCAATTAGACAAATTTAATTTCAATTAGAAAATATATTTTTCTTTATAAATAATGCCTTTTCTTATGTAAAAAATCACATTTCAAGAATTTTTATGAGTAATTTTATTTTTCAAGGGATCAGAAAAATAGAGTTAGAAGAAGAAGAATGTCACATAATACAGGTATATGCACCGGTAGAAGGAACAGAGCATAAAAAAACAGAACTATTCTATGATGAGATACAGAAACTTATTGATGAGGTACAAGAGGAAAGCAAAAACACCATTTTACTAGGAGGCTGGAATGCACGAATAGGAAATAATGAAAATATGGCATTAGGCTGCTTGGGAAGGTATGGAGAAGAGACGATAAATAGAAATGGTAGAAGAATGATAAGTTTCTGCCAAATAAATGACTTGTTGCTACGTAATTCTTTCTGGTATCAACCGAGAAACGAAAAATATACATACGTAGCAGAAGAAAGAAATGTGAGAAGCATAATTGACTACATAGTATATCCTCGAGACGCAGAACTAACGATACAAAATATAAAAAGAGAGAACGAAGCCGAACTCGGTACCTAACACAGACTAGTGACAGCAGAGATAAACATGAAACTAATGGAAATAATAGAGAGTCCTCAATATACAAGAATAGCAATACATAAGATGAAAAATATGGAAATAAGGAAGTTATACAAAAGAAAGGCAGATAAAATACTGGAACAGCATGAAAACAGTGAGGAAATATGGAATATGGAAGAGATATGGAAAAAATTGAGAGACACGTTGTGGAACACTGCAAAACAAGTATGTGGGATAAGAAAGAATGGGAAGAATAATAAAAGAACTGGATGGTGGAATAAGGAAATAAAGCAAGCTGTAAAAAAGAACAAAGAAATGTGGAAGCGATACATAAACACAAATGAAGAGCAATACAGGGGCGAATACAGAAGACAGAGAAATATAGTGAAAGAACTAGTAAAAGATGCGAAGAAGAAGAGCTGGAAGGAATTCGGTGAAGAATTGAACGAAGGTTTTGGGAATAACAATAAACAGTTTTGGAATAAAATAAGAAAATAAGAAGCATGAAAGGAACAAAAAGGAAACAAATAAGAGGAATTAGAAATGAGCGAAACGAGTTGAAAACAAACATACAAGACATACTAACCATATGGAATAAGCACTCTAAAGAAAAATTCGAGGCAAGTAACCAACAAAATGAGGAGAGAGGACAGCAGGCAAGAGAAGTGGATAAATACAATCGACTAGACGAAATTCATATCAAAAATATTGAAGAAGGATTGGCAAGAATAAAGATTGGAAAAGCGGGAGGTGCCGATGACATAGATCCGGAGATGATGAAGTACGTGGGAGAACGAGGCAAGCTTTGGCTACTGGAAATAATGAGGGAAGCATGGAGAACAGAAAAGATACCGGAAGACTGGGAAGAAAATTGATTGATACCAATACACAAGAAAGGAGATGAAGTGGAATGTGATAACTATAGGCCTATATGCTTATCATCAGTGGCATATAAAGTCTACACCGAGATAACAGAAAGAAAGCTCAGGAAAGAACTGGAAGGAAAACTAGAAGAAGAACAAGCGGCTTTTAGGAAGGAAAGAGGAACAACAGATAATATATACATACTGAGAAATATAATGGAAAGGAAAAACGAAATAACAGAAGACTTATATATTACCTTTATAGATATTAAAGCTGCTTTTGATTCTATAAATAGAGAAGTAATATGGTCAGTAATGGAAGATCTGCAAATCCCGCAAAAGATAGTAAGCGTGGTAAAAAGTACATATAGAAACGTACTTGCTAAAGTACAAATAAACGGAAGCAGATCGCCAATAATAAACCTAAGGAAAGGAATATAACAAGGGGACAGTCTCAGCCCAGTTTTGTTTATATTAGTAATGGATAGAGTAATGAAGAGCGCTAAAAGGAAGTCAAGGCAATTAAAGTCAATAATAGGGTACAGGAATTTAGTACCAGTGAGAATGGAGGGATTACTATATGCAGATGACTTAGTAATAATAGCAGACAATAAAGAGAAAATGCAAAAATTAATCGATATGTGGGTGGAGGAAATAGAAAATTTGAAAATGGAGGTAAATGTAAAGAAAACGAAGACCATGATAGTAACCCAAAAGAAAAGGGAAGAAATAAACCAAACGATATTTAGGTGCAAAAACGAAATAATAGAAACAGTCTCGACGTTTGAATACCTTGGATTAATAAAAACAGAGGATGGAAAATAGATCAAGAAATCTCATACAGAGCGAAAAAAGCAAATAAGATCTACTATGCACTAAATAAAACAATATTTGGAAAGGAAGAAATAGATAAAGAAATAAAACTGAAGGCATACAACGCAATCCCTGTACCAACTTTGGGTATGGGTAAACAATGCAAAAATAGACAGTACAATAAACGCAGCGGAGATGAAGCAGCTAAAAAAATAGCAGGAAAAACGAAGTTGGACAGAATAAGAAATAAAGATATTAGACAAAGACTGAAACAGGAATCGATAACAACCAAGATACAAAAAAGAAAATAAAATGGTATGGACACATTAACAGAATGGATCAGAGAAGACTACCAAAGCAGGTGATGAAATCGAAAAGATATGGTAAAAGAAGGAAAGGGAGGCCAAGGAAGAGATGTATCGATCAGATTATAGAAATTGGACAGGAAAAAGGAAAAACACATCAACAAAAATGAAAGAGTTACCAAAGGACCGAAAGAAATGGAAGAGATGGATAGAAGATGAATCAAACCTCCGACGCCCCTGAGGAGCATAAGGAGTTTCGAGAAAGAAGGAGAAGAAGGGATCAGATTCCAATTAGGAAATCCCAACTAGCTTACTGAGAAGGAACTCAAAGCATTCGCTGGTGTCGAATGAGGTTTATAAAAAACAAATAAGTATATGTTTAAAAAAACCGCTGTTTTTAAGTGTATTTTTTTGTGGTGTATAAAGTACGCCACGCGTGTACTTATGTTACAACCTGATGCGTGGGTAATTAAAGGTTAAGTTATTGTCACTAATATTGTTTAGACAGAATGCCTTTCTCAAGTCAGTGATATATTTCATTGTGTATCTTCACTTTAAAGTCTGTAAATGAATATGTTGAGGATAGGAATTTTTTGTCTCAAGTTAGCCATTCAGAATTATATCTGTATTTTTTAATTTATTAATTTTCATGAGATCGCTTAAGGCCTTTATTTTGAATTACAAGAATTTTAAACCGTTTATTACAAGAATAAGTATGATCTAGAAGGTGGAATCTGTGGTCAATTTTAATAGAAATAAGCGCACCAATGCACCTGGTGACACTTATTAAAAACCTGTACCAGTCTAATATAGCGACAGTACGACTAGATCAGAAGTTCTCAAACCAATTCAAGACCGAGAGAGGTGTTAGACAAGGATGCTGACTTATTTAACATTTATGGTGAACATGTCATGAGGATGGTTTTAGAGGGATGGGCCGATGGAGTAACAGTAGCTGGTAGGAAAATCTCCAATTAAAGATTTGCTGATGACACTACACTTATAGCAGCAAATGAGCCAGAAATGTTTGATCTTCTACGAAGAGTTGAGTACGAAAACAATAAAGTTGGTCAGAAAATCAATAAAGCTAAGACAAAAATAATGGTTGTCGACAGATTCGACACTATTCAACTGACCAACATGTTACAGGAATACCAGATAGTAAACACCTTTATTTATCTCGGGTCTAGTATAACTAACGATGGTAATTGTGAAGCAGAAGTTCGGAGACGTATTGGTATGGCAAAAAATGCGATGAGTCGCCTAACTAAAGTTTGGAAAGACAGATCTATCTCTCAAAATATCAAGATGAGACTGATGGATGCCCTTGTATTCTCAATATTTCTATATGGAGCAGAGACTTGAACTCTTCGCGCATGCGAGCGCTAAAAATTAATGCATTTGAGATGTGGTGCTGGAGAAGAATGCTACGCATACCTTGGACAGCTCATAGGACAAAAGTTTCCATTCTAAACCAACTAAATATTAAAAAAGGCTGTCCACAATATGTCTGCAACGAATTCTGCAATTCTTTTTTCACGTGGTTCGCAGGGTGATTACAGTTTGGAGAGATTAATTTTTTCTGGAAACGTTCCGGGGAAAAGATCAAGAGGACGAAGAGAGAGAGAGAGAGAGAGAGAGAGAGAGAGAGAGAGAGAGAGAGAGAGAGAGAGAGAGAGAGAAGGTGAAATGCTAGAGAGAGAGAGAAGTAGAATCTGTTTTCCTATTATTGAAAGCCTTTTTTGTTCTGCTATACGTTTCTCAAAGGTTCTACTAGTTTGACCTATGTAAATTTTTGGAGTCACCACATGTCAGTTTGCATACACCACTCTGCTTTTCATAATGTTATAGAAAAACTAAGATTTAGATAACACGGACATTTTTACTAGTTCATAAATAAAAAATAAAGAACAGCAAATGTGAATATTAATAACACAATTCTCTAATTTCCATTTAAAAAAACCCATCAATTTTCTAACGCTACGCTACTGCGGATCAATCATAAAAACCTGCAATTATCCAATGGTGTGGTCATGCAGTATGAATTATTTATTTAGCACGTTTTGTTTTATATATTTGACAACAGTTGCAAAAAATGGTATTTTATGGATATCATCTATAAACCATTCTGTGGAAACATTTATTACACAAACATTTACGGTTATTTGTATAAACTATAAACGATCCAATGCACGAGCGCCAGTAATCAAATTAAGCAAATAATTTTACTATCTAGAATTAATATGGCGGCTTAAACGATTAAAAATTCAACCAAATTAAAATAAAAAATAATCACTTAAAATAAATGATTTCAATAAGTTGAACATATAGTATAGTATAGTTGATCCAAAAGATGGCATAACCCAGACATCCAAAGTGAAAGTTATCTTTCAACACCAAATTGTTCTATATGGTCCACACAATATCCAGAAAAAAGTCACACCATTTTGAGCGTAGGGTTTTTGAGGGAGAGGGGGAGAAATCGGTAAGTTCGTAGTTTTTTAAGTTTTTCGCCAATATTTCTAAAACTATGCGGCTTAGCATGAACAGCCCTCTATACAAAATTGTTCTACATTAAATTTGAAATAAAAAAGGCCCTATGCATAATCTTTCTAAAATGAATGGTTCCAAAGTTAAGGAGGTAGTATAGTATAACTGGTCCAAAAAAAGGGCTAACCCAAACATCCAAATAAAAGTTTTCCTCCAACACCAAAATGTTCTATATGGTCCACATATTGTTCAGTAAAAAGTTACACCATTTTGAGCGTCCGGTTTGGGAGGGAGATGGGAGAGAAACCGGTAAATTAGTAGTTTTTTTAAGTTTTTCGTTAATATTTCTGAAAATATGCTTTAGCGTAAAAAATATTATATACAGAAATGTTCTACATGAAATTTAAAACAAAAAATGTTCTATACATAATTGTTATAAAATCAACGGTTCCAGAGTTACGGAGGGTGAAAAGTCGAGGTTTTCGATACTTTTTATATTTTTTGGGCAATATTTATGATATAACTATACCAAAAACCCAGACATCCAAAGTGAAAGTTATCCTCCAACACCAAATTGCTCTATATGGTCCACATAATGTTCAGAAAAAAGTCACACCATTTTGGGCGTCCGGTTTGGGGGTTGAGGGGGAGAAATAGGTAAATATAAAAAGTATCGAAAACCTCCACTTTTCACCCTCAGTAACTCTGGAACCGTTGATTTTATAACAATTACGTATAAAACCTTTTTTGTTTTAAATTTTATGTAGAATATTTTTCTGCTGAACATTCCTTACGCTAAAGCATAGTTTTAGAAACATTAACGAAAAACCTAAAAAAACTAGTAATTTACCGATTTCTCCCCCATCTCCCCTCCAAACCGGACGCTCAAAATGGTGTAACTTTTTACTGAACAATATGTGGACCATATAGAACAATTTAGTGTTGAAGGAAAACTTTTACTTTGGATGTCTGGGTTAGGCCTTTTTTGGACCAATTATACTGTACTACCTCCGTAACTTTGGAACCGTTCATTTTAGAAGGGTTATGCATAGGGCCTTTTTTATTTCAAATTAAATGTAGAACAATTTTTTGTAGAAGGTTGTTCATGCTAAACTGCTTAGTTTTAGAAATATTGACGAAAAACTTAAAAAACTACGAATTTGCAGATTTCCCCCCTCTCCCCCCCCCCCCAAACCCGACGCTCAAAATGGTGTGACTTTTTTCTGAACATTATGTGGACCATATAGAACAATTTTGTGTTGGAGGATAACTTTCACTTTGGATGTCTGGGTTTGGGTCTAACTATAACATACTAATACACAAAAATAACATAACAGAAAATGATTTAAAATCAATGGAAAAATTCCAATAGTTGGCTGTATACCACAGTTTAAAAAACTCATACAGAAGTAAAAACTTCAGGTTGTAGACTGGTATAAAAGGTTTATTAAAAAACTCCATAAAAAGTCGTGCAAAACGATTTCGTTCTAATTCAGAACATCTTCAGTGCCTAGAATGAAATAGTTCCACGTTAGATGAAGGCAAAAAAGTTAATTGTGACTGTTAATTAGAAAAAACATGTGGAGAATACTTACATTCTGCTGAGTAGTTGATTCTGCTGAGTAGTAGTTTACATGATAGATTTAAATAAAATATGGTGAATACCAGTCGATGTTGAAGGATTAAATTAGTACATTCTTAAATTAGTACATGCTTCCCTGCTCGAAAAACTAGGTACTTGCCAGTTCAATGGGCACAGACCAACTGATAAAATAGGAAATGTACTTTTAATATGACATGACAAAAAGTGACATGACAAGATAAGACAAGTCAATTTTTGGTTAAGAACTTCAAAAATGGTAGTTTTAAGTTCGGATTTTAATTAAAATGAAATGGTTGTTAATAACTGGTTGAAAATGTAATTAAAATTGTATAAAAAATTAGAATCTATTTTAAAGTCTAAATTAGCAACTATCTCTTCCAGAAAAAACTTTTGGATTGTAGGATTTTTAAGGTTGGTATAATCCATGGTTAAAAGTGTGACGTCATCGTTTGTAAAATGATAAGGTGAAAGTTTAATTTAGTATAATTAAATTAGATATAGTATTTTTACTACAAAAACGTTATTACGCAGGTCAAAATTTTTGACGTAAGAGAACTGTCAAAACATTAGAATGTGACTTTTCATTATTGCTATGTTTATTATAAACACGGCAATAATGAAAAGTCACAATCTAATGTTTTGACAGTTCTCTTACGTCAAAGATTTTGACCTACGTAATAACGTTTTTGTAGTAAAAATACTATATACAGTGATGAGCGTGCTAATAACCAGCAAAATAGCGCAAAATATGGAAAACGTATTAAGTTGTGAGATAAAAAGAAATGAAACTAGTCGAGCTGGTAAATTTAGCGATATTAATATGTAAATTTACATTATATTGATTGTCTTCCACCTTTACACGTATCAGAGGAGTATGTCAACTTAAACTGTCACTGTGGCAGTGGCAGTTGCTAAACTTGTCCGATACGTTTAAAGGTGAGAAACAATCAATATAATGTCAATTTTTTGGTTAATATGTCTAAATTTCCCAGCTCGACTAGTTTCATTTCTTTTTATCTCACAACTTAATACGTTTTATATCTTTTGTGCTATTTTGCTGGTTATTAGCGCGCTCATCACTGTATACTACATAGTAAACAATTAAGATATATACATAACCACGTCAGGTTATTAATTGTTTACTATGTAGTATATATCTCATTTTATTCTTCTTCTTCTTCTTATGCAATCCACTAATGCATGTTCACAATCACGTTTGACCATTTTCCTCTATCCCTTGCAGTATGTATTAGGTTTCCTATGTTTTTAGTCCTGTCCATTGTTTGACATTACGGAGCCATGACATTTTCTTCCTGCCCACTCCCCTTCTTCCTTCGATCTTTCCTTCAATTAAGGTTTGCAGAAACTGGTATCTTTTATTTCTAATTAGGTGTCCCAGGTATGCAGTTTTTCTCTGTTTAATTGTGCATAGCAGTTGTCGTTCTGTACCAATTCTTCTCAGGATTTCTTCATTTGGTATTCTTGCGGTCCAGGGAGCTTTAAGGATTATCTTATTTTATTATACTAAATTAAACTTTCACCTTATCATTTTACAACCGATGACGTCACACTTTTAACCATGGATTATACCAACCTTACAATCCAAAAGTTTTTTCTGGAATAGAGAGTTTCTAATTTAGACTTTAAAATAGATTCTAATTTTTTATACAATTTTAATTACATTTTTAAACAGTTATTAATAACCATTAAATTTTATTTAAAATCCGAACTTAAAACTACACTTTTTGAAGTTCTTAACCAAAAATTGACTTTGTTTTATCTTGTCATGCCACTCTTTGTCATGTCATATTGAAAGTATAACCTAGTTTTTCGAGCAGGGAATCATGTTGCCCTTTAAGCATGTACTAATTTAATCCTTCAACATCGACTGGTATTCACCATATTTTATTTAAATCTATCATGTAAACCATAATATATTATATTATGATGTTACCACTTTAATTAGTGTGCTAGTTTCAACTACTCAGCAGAATGTAAGTATTCTCCACATGTTTTTTCTAATTAACAGTCACAATTTTAACTTTTTGCCTTCATCTAACGTGGAAATACTTCATTCTAGGCACTGAAGATGTTCTGAATTAGAACGAAATCGTTTTGCACGACTTTTTATGAAGTTTTTTAATAAACCATTTCATACCAGTATACAACCTGAAGCTTTTACTTCTGTATGAGAAAACTATTTGGGAAATAATTTCTATCTCTCTAGTTCCTTCCCTCCTTGTGGAGTGTTGGTAGCTTACGCGTTTCTTAGCCGAAAGTGTAAGATTGCTGTCGGGTCGGGACAGCGCATCTTCCTTTTTTTTATTCTCTAACTGTGTACTAGTTCCTTTCATTTTCTTGTATTTTTTGTGCTGGTTTTGACTTCACCCGATCTTGGTCAATTTTTTTGTGTTCTCTCGTTGTTCTTTTCAAAACTGTTAAGTGGTCTTCCTCTCTTTCTTTTTCCGTCTGTTTGATATTAAAGTGCTTGTCTTGCTATGTTACTTTGATCTTTCCTCAAAGTGTGGCCAATCCATTTCCATTTTTATCCTTGACTGTAGTAGATATTTTTTTTATGTTTGCTTTGTTTTTTCCCATAGTTCTGTATTAATTATTCTCTTGGGTCAGTGTATTTTCAGGATTGTTCTTAGAGACTTGTTTACAAAAGTTTGTAGGTCTTTATTTTAATATGTATGTTTGCAGGTTTAAAAGATTTTAGTAAACATAATGATTGAGTCCATGCTAGTGTAATTAAGAAAAGAGAGACGTTCTCACAAACAATTTATTTTACAACTGACAACAGGTTTCGCTGTCTACACTTTGAACAGCATCTTCAGGTCCCGGTTAAAGTAAAATTAAATGCTACAAACAACAAAAAATCAGAGTTAGTTAAGTGGTCTGGTTTAAGTCAAAAGTTAATGATCAAGCCAATATCAAAGTACATAATTATATTTGTGCATACACATGTACGTACGTATGGTGTGTAACCCTCACACTCGTACGTATGGTGTGTACGTGCATGTATGTGAGTGTGAGGGTTACACACCATACGTACGTACATGTGGGTAATTATGTGTATGCATAAATATATGTATTTTGATATTGGCTTGATAATTAACTTTTTATTTAAACCAGACCACTTAACTAACTCTGGTTTTTTGTTATTTGTAGCATTTAATTTTATTTTAACCGGGACCTGATGATGCTGTGCAAAGTGTAGACGCGAAACCGGTCGTCAGTTGTAAAATTGTTTGTGAGAACGTCTCTCTTTTCTTTACTATACATTTTAATTTTTGTTGTTTCTAATGTTTTGTTAATTTGGCAAATTATATTTAAAGCGTTGAATGCTTGTTGAGTCTTTATTATTCTCGTCTGTATATTATCCTCTTTACAGCCCCCGCTCCTTTCCATGACTGATCCCAGATATGTGAATTTGTTGTCTACTTGTTCTACTTCCTTACCCTTTATCATTATTTTATTATTTTGATGGTTATTATCTTTTTTAGAAGTTCGGTTTTTTCTGTGTTTATTTGGAGTCCGATCGTATCAGAGTACAGTGACTGTGCCAATTTGGCAAATTTTTCTGCCTATGATTTCGGTGTTCAGTTAGCAGGCAGATGTCATCTGCAAATTCGAGATCTTCTAACTGCCTGAATAGATTCCATCGGATGCCTATTCCATCGTCAATTACCTTTCGCATTATCCAATTTATTAAAATAGGGAATATGGTAGGGGGTAGTTCACCACCCTCTTCCACTTTGGATGGCCATTTTGAATGTTCCAGTTTGCCTTTGTATCCTTTGTAGGAGAGTTTAATGAAATTTATGATTTTTAGTGGTATCCCATATGACCTGAAGATTTTTCACTTCTGTATTCTATTTATACGGTCAAAGGCCTTTTCGAAGTCGATAAAACTAACATGTACATCTTTATTGCATTCATTTGTTTGTTCCAAGATAATTCTAAGGGTGCAAATGCAGAAGCCTACTTGGTTGCTTCTTATTTTTTTATGTAGTTCTGGCTTCAATTTTTCCAATGTGATTTTGGTCAATATTGTGTATGTGGCGCTTAGTAGTGTTATTGCACGCCAATTTTTGCATCTAGTCAGGTATCCTTTTTGGGTATTTTTATTATCAATCCCTCCTTCCACTGTATACCTAATTATAAGTATCCACAAGGAAAAAGTTTTCCTGTAGTTGGCTGTATACCATGTAATAAAAAAAAAACAGTAAAATCCTGTATAAAAGGTATATTTAAAAAACCCTCCAAAGGGCCACATCAAGATCACATAACTAGTTTTCGACTGGTTAACCAGTCATCATCAGTGCTTACCTAAAATGAATATAACCTGATAAAAAAAGTAAAGATGTTGAAATTTTCACAGGGTTGAAAAATAGTCGGTTATACTTACGTGCAATGTACATGCTAAACACCAAGATAGTATTATACAAAAATATGTGGGTCAAAGCCCAGTAAAATTAGTCCATTGGTTTAAAATGTTACCTTAAGCCAGGATGTTTAAAATATTTTCTAATATGCCTTAGGTAACATCTGAGATGTAGAATTATGAATTGTTCACATGTTGGAAGTGAGACGGCAAGTGACAATGAAATGGTTGGGAACCTCGGAACGATGACAAGACAAACGACAGTTCCACAGGTAGTTAAAAATAACCTGTCATATTTAAAAATAAGGTATGCAGATTCTTAAAATTAGAAATGATGTAACAACACACTCCATTGGGAAAATTATCATTTAAAATTCATTAGACTAGTTGTTATAATAAAAATGGATTCACGTAACCTGTAAGTGGAACTAGTTAGGCAAACCACATTACACAGAAGTTTTCAGTAATAAAATCTTATTATCAAAAGATCTAAGATTTAAAAAAGCAATTTTGTGGTGATTTAAAATTATCGAATTTATTTAACTTATTAGTAGCTGTTGGAATTTGTGTAAGAGTGGAAGAAATTACAATAGGGGTGTCTGAGGTGTAAAAATGTCTTAAATAATCTAGGGGATGTATCATTAAGAAAGCACAAACTCAAACTGATGCGACTGATTCCTAAAGGCATCGCAGGCTGCCCGGATCCCTAAGGGTCCAAAAACCAAAACCGTAATAGAATGATGACAGTAGGGGCTGGGGGGGGGGGGTATGAGATGTGTGTGAGGAAATTAGTGAAAAAGGAACAAGAACGACACCCAGAAAGAAATTAGACTGTTGATTTGGTTTTTGCTAAAGGTGAGTATTATATGTTGGTGATGACAGACGGAGTAGGTATGGTGATAATGGTCATATTATGTAGAAATATAGCGGTGGGTTTTATGCAGATGAAAATTTGTTTAAATGGATATCTGCGGATGATAATATCAGTAATTTATATGTATGTGATGAATGGATAAAAGTGGTGAGATGGCTGAAGATGACAAAAGGATTATCGTGACTAGTAACAGTTAAATTATTATAAGTGTGAATGAAAATGAAGCAGTTGAAGTGAGGTGAAGAGCAATATTGTAAATGTATTAAGAAATAAATTATCGATGGAGTGGTTGGAAGTCCCGATTGAACGAAACATGGCGGTTGACACAATTCGGATTTTTTGTTTTTCTTTGATTATTTCTAGGTCCTCGTACAAGTCTAATTTTAAGGAGTCTTTCTGTGGGATGTTGTGAAGTAGAGCGAGATCATCTGGGATATTCAACGTATGTTTTTTTTTTGTTTGAGATGTTGTTAAATAGGTAGAGGTTTTCTCTCGTTTGGTGTGTTCAAGAGAGCGAGAAGCAAGTGATCTACAGGTTCTTCCTATGTATGTAAGTAGCATCACAGTTAGAACATTGTAGTCTATAAACACCACTACGATTCATGTAATTGATGCTATCTTTGGAATTAGATAGAGATTGTTCTAAGTTGTTGGATACTTTAAAAAAAATTTGGATGTTGTGTACTGATCTTGGAGTCTACTGATGTGACCCTTTTGAGGGTTTTTTAAATATACCTTTTATACAGGATTTTACTGTTTTTTTTTAATTATAAGTCTTTTCAAAAATTGAAAATTAATTCAAGACTTGATACAAGACAATATAAATTATTCATATTGAGAACATATTCAGAGATCATATTCAGAACAAAACAAATACAGATACAACCACTACAAACGAATCAGAAACGAAACGAATACTTTAGTGAGACAAATAAAAAGGGAGCACTGGCAGAGCTTCTCAAAACAGATGGAATACGACTTCTACGGAATACAAAAAGAAGTATGGAGAATGATCACAGGGCAAAGAAAGGAGATGAACGAATTAATAACAGCGAAACACATTCAGAATGAAACATGGGCAGACTACTTCCGATCTCTATTTGCTAAAGGCGACGATAATGATCCACCAATACCTGAAGTTACGGCAAACGAAAAAATAAACATCTAGGAGGGAGTGTTAAAGCAAGCATTAAGAAAATTTAAAAAGAGAAAATCTCCAGGAGAGGACAGAATTTCGAACGAACTACTAAAGTACGGAGGACAAGATCTAATTAAACAACTATTAAAACTAATACAAACAATAATAGAACAAAACAGGACACCACAAGAATAGAGATCAAGCATCCTAATACCTGTCTTCAAAAAAAAGGAGACAAATCGGACCCGGAGAATTACAGAGGAGTTAACTCATCAAACGCAACATTAAAATTAACAACCAAAGTGATAACAAACAAATTAAATGAAATTATACCATTAGCAGAAGAAGAACAAGGTTTTAAGTCGGGAAGGTCATGCACTGACGCTATATTTATAATGAGGCAAGTTCAAGAGAAATCGTTGGAATAAAACAAACCAGCATATTTATGTTTCGTGGACCTTAAGAAAGCATTTGACAGGGTCAAATTAAAGGACGTAATTCATTTGCTATACTCGAGAGAGGTACTTCCAGGAATAATTAAAACGATCGAAAATATCTACCAGAATAACACAATAAAAGTAAATGTGGAAGATGAACTAACTGACCCAGTTGAAGCCGGCAATGGGATAAGACAGGGGATTCCTTGAGTCCTTTATTGTTGATCCTGATCATGGACGAAATAATAAAAAAAGTAAGAACTGAAAAAGGATACCAAATGGGAGACAAACGACTTAAAATAATCTGCTATGCAGGCGATGCAATACTAATCTTTCAAAGTGAAGATGATTTACAACGTATGCTGCACCAATTTAACATAATCGCCAGAAAATTTAACATGTTAATTTCTTCAAAAAAGACAAAATGCATGGTTATAACAGCAGATCCAATAAGATGTAAATTGGAGCTGGAAGGTCAGATAATAGAACAAGTGATGGAGTTTAAATACCTAGGCATCACATCATCTGCAGTTGAGTCGGGGAATCTTTACCCATGCGTCATCATTTAAAGCATACGAAATAGGCCAATGATAAGTCGGAAATTGAAATTTACTAAACGCAAAAGCAAGTCACTTACTGTCACTTGCTATTGCGTTTAGCAAATTTCAATTTCCGATATATCATCGCCTTATTTCGTATGCTTTAAATGATGACACACGGGTAAAGATTCCCGGACTCAACTGTAGTTACGGTAAGCTCGAAACAAAAGTGGAAGATCAAGCGAATAGAGCAAACAGAGCCGCAGATTACCTGAATGACACAATATGCAGAAATAAAAATATCGGAAAAGAAATGAAAGGCAGAAATTACAAAACAGTCATCAGACCAATAATGACATACGCGGCAGAAACACGACCCGAAACAGAGAGGAAAAAAGATTGCTGGAAACAGCAGAGATGAAAACTCTTCGAAAAATCCATGGTAAGACTCTATGGGACAGAGCTAGAAGTGCAGATATACGACGGAGATCCAAGGTGGATAATATTAATAACTGGACAAGAAACAGAAGAATAATGTGGAATGACTACATAAGCTGAATGACAACAAGAAGATTAATCAGGACAGCAAGAGACGATTCCCCAATAAGAAGATAACATAGTCATATCTAGAGACTGGAAAATATGCACTAAAAAATGTCTAAAATATGCATGCAATATGCATTTTAAAACAAGCTGAATATGCACAATTAACATGCAAATATGCATTTATATATGCACTTATTTTTATATGAATAATTTTATGGTTTACGTTAAATACATAAATAAATAAAAAATAATAAAAATAAATAAATAGGTTTGAATTTAAACCAAATTGTATTATTATTTCTTAATATATTTTTTTAACTTCAGGTTTTGTGACAAATAAAACGGCAAAATATTTTATTTTGACCACAAGATAAATAAGAGTACAATAAAATAAATGTACATATTTTTATTGTTACAATATTGATTCATATTTTCTAAACTAATATTATAAAAAGAGTACAATAAAACAAATTTACATATTTTTATTGTTACAATAAATAATCATATATTGATTCATATTTTCTAAACTAATATTATGTCTTCTATCTGTTAATATTTGTTTATAGGCAGAAAAAGATCTCTCAACGTCACAAGATGTAATTGGGGCATATTTAAACTTTGCTATTAGAGACGGATCCATATTAATATTTTCATCGAAGTTTCCAAAATTGATTATATTATTTATTGAACGCAATAAAGTGAAACCCTCATTTTTGTTTAAAACGTCATCAAGTTTATCTTTAATTTTTACTCCAATTTCCCCATTCAGATTTGTTATTTTCTGTTTAACCGAATCAACAATAGACATACTATTGTGAAGACATAAATTTTGAGCCTCTAATTTTGTAATTGAACTTTCAATGATATCGAAATTCGATTTTATATACAACAATTGATTTTTAATAGACTTTTCTTTAAAAATATTTTGACAGTTATCAATAGCGGTACAAGTCGGATCAAAACTTGAAATAACGCTTTTGATGTCGTCGTAGTGTTCAGATAAAAATATAGCACTTTTAAGCCAAGTTCCCCATCTGGTTAATACTGGTTCTGGTGGTAAAGGAATATCGGGAAGCATCTCCCTATATACCTGTACACGTAGTGGTGCTTTCAGAAATACTTTTTTTACATTATTTATTAAGGTGTTTACATTGGGAAATTCAATTCTAACTTTCTCTGCAACTCTGTTTAGGCCGTGCGCCAAACATGTACAGTGAATTAAATTAGGGAAAAAGATTTTAAGATTGGATGCAGCTTTCATCATATATGAGGCGGCATCACTAAGCATTAATAATATTTTTTCAAATGGTACTTGATCAGGTAAAAAAAAATTTGTTAGGGATTCGTTAACAAATCTAGCTATTGTAGCATAGTTTGTTTTTTCCAAACATTTTACACTAATTAAGTATGAGTTTTTAAAATCGCCAGAGTCGTTAAGAACTCCAACAATTAGATTCGCAATTTGTCGACCCTTTGTATCCGTTGTTTCGTCGACGGAAATCCAAAGATAATCGGCTTTTAACTGATTTTTAATACTCGTCATCACATCTTTGTAACATGCACTGACATATTTTTTCCGAAGAGTTGAAGAACTTGGTATTTGAGCTGGTTTATCTTTAATCTTGCAATAAGTTTTTAAAAAGTTTTGACACGATTTATGTTCTAACTTGTGCAGAGGGATATTGCAGTTCAAAAAAAATGGCATAAATCCTTTGCAAAGGTTTCTTGCCCAACTGACGTATTCTGAATCTGCAAACTGTTCTGTAGAATCTGCTGGCGAGGTTTATTATCATTTTTTGATAGCTTAGTTTGGTGAAGTGAAGTTTTTATGTGTTGAACTACTTGGAATTTCTTTTGACATGGAATCTGGAATATAATGATAATGATGTTTTAGATGTTTTCGTAAATAGATACCTACATTAAAATGATCAAACTTTTTAAACCTCCCCCAATTTTTTTTTATTTCTCAAAGTGAAATTGAAATCGTCAAACAATAAAGTACAGTCAGTGTACCGTAGTATACAGGGTGGGCCACTCTCAACACCTCGCTCTGTATAAGCCAAACCGTTGCGAACTTTAAAAAACAGTTTTTGAAGAAATGGGACGGTTTGTCATTTTAGAATAGACAGACACATAGATGTGCAAAGAAGTTTGATAAGTTTAAAAATCTATTGAAGTGGAGAACTTACCTTTTTATCACAAATGGTGCAAAACATACTTTCACTGTCGATAACTTTTAGATGATTGTTACTTCCAATCCAACTTCTGAGAAGACTTGATTTTTCCCTTGCTACTTTAGGCATTTTCACAATAATAATAAAATGATTTTTTTACACAGTATAGTCAATAACTTGCAATCACAAAAGTTGAATAATCGGCGATTGATTTAAGACTAACCATTCATAAAATAAAATAATCTATCCTACCCTTAAAACAGTGTTGCCAACTCGACCAATATAGTATTTGCCAAACCTCACAAGAATGATGGAATGATCAGTTCAACAGTAGGTATTCCATTATCAACTAATAAAAAATCCCTATAGCAAGCATAACCCAGTACAGATAAATTATTTGTTTTAAAAAATGCTGAAACATGATCCTGTAGTTAATAGTAATCTCATGGTCCACAGACATAAGTACTAATATAAACATTATTGAAGGCGAAGGGATTTGCTGATGTAGGTGTGTATGTGTGAATGGTTAAACATTTTTTGTTAGGAATCAGATTTGACTCACTGATATCAGTTTCAAGTTCCTGTGAGAGAGTTCCTAAGTTGTTTTAGTAATTGTAAGGCCAACATAAAAATTTGTTCTGAATTAGAAGATTTTCGATTTTTACTAAATAATTTTTATATTATTTAATATGCTAGAAAATATGCTATATGCTAAACAAGAAATAAATAAGCTAAACAACACAAAAATATGCCAAATCTAGCATAAAATAAGCTAAATTGGCAACGCTGCCTTAAAATTTCGTTTTGGTTGGTTTTCCCAGAATAATTCATAGTTGGCCGACACCAGCAGAAAGTACAGGTAATATTTGTAATGTTATTCAAAATATAATCGGTATTTACTTAGGTAATTTGTAAATTCTGAGAAGTCTATAAATCTTAAATATCCGGATAATGATACCTGCAGCTATAAATAACGCCCATTATGTTTATGGGTACAACAACAAAGGAGCTTAACAGCAAAATATTTACTTTCACATTTTATTTTAATGGATGTTGATGTTACTAATATATACCTTATTTTTAAATGGGGTAGAGTAAATTCCCATCAAAATATGCATTTATATGCTCTTAAATCTCCAAATATGCAAGGCATATGCATTTATGAAAAACATGAGAAATATGCAGCATATATATGCATATGCATTTTGCATATAATCCAGTCTTTAGTCATATCTATACAAAAAGAGGAAGAAAACAATTCATATGTTTGATAAGGTATTTAAACACATTTGTAATTAATTACAAACACGTTTTCATTATATTGTTTACTATTAATTAGGTTTTTGATTCCATTATCACAGCGTACATTACACCGATTAATAATTACCATAATATTTTTGTGTAATGAATGTTGGCTGCACGAGTATTTTTTTATACTGTGCCATATACTGAAATTTTAAAAAACTCATGTAAAATATTATGTAAAACGCTCAAAACAAATAATTTGTACTACATGCTATTTACTACATACTATTTTATGACTAAACAATAAGTAGGGCAGTCAATGAGGGTATTTGGCTCCGAATTCCATCTTACTACATCGATTTACTTGATATTTTCACAGTAAGTAGGGAATAGCTTAAGAAACAAAGTCTACCCTATGCCGATGTGCGCTTTTATCTTGGGGGTGGTTCTCACCCCTTCTCGGACGTGAAAAATATTTTGGTTAAAATAGCCACGGAAGAGGATAGAAAACCTCATTTTAAGCAAAAACTGTTCCATAATTATTTTTCGAAAACTCAATAATTTTTGAGTTATTCGTGGTTGAAAATTGGCCATTTTCATTGAAAAATGACACCTTTTCGGACGGATTTTTGCGAATACCTTAAAAACTATGCATCTAACAAAAAAACCATAAAAAATATTTGTGTAGGTTATAAAAAAGCAAAGAAATTCATTCCTCCATAAATTTTCTAGTTAAAATAATACAAAGAGGGATATGGTAGATAACAAGAGTTTGATGTATTTAAGTTGAAATAACAGAGAAACTGTCGATTTTAGGTGCATAATGACACTAATAACTTTTATAGTGCTTGCAAAGACCTTTAAAATGAGCAATACTAAATGTCGATTACATTAAAACTAAGCGAGATATTTTGCAGAAAAGTTGATGACTAATGTAATTTAAGAAGAAATGAGAAGTATATTTAAACCCCTCATCCATCAGAATTTAAATACATCATTTTCCTTCTACAATACTTTTTATTATAGTGTTATTTCTATGTACAAATAGTGGGACTGGAGTAAAATAAATGGTTTTTGAAAAAAAATTTAAGATCAAATTATAAAGCGCATTTTTAAATTTTCTTAAAAATCTTCCTGTTCCCCCATGTAACTAGAAAAAGATAAGAGATATGAAAAAAAGATACCACACAAAAATGTAGGGCTTTTTGAGACAAAAATTTTATTTTTCGTCACTGTGTCTCTTATCATTTTCAAGTTACATGGAGAAAAATAAGATTTTTAGGGAATTTTAAAAATGCGCTCTATAATTTGATCTTTTTCTTCAAAAACCATTCATTTTAAACCTGTCCAACTTTCTGAACATACAAATAACACTATAATAAAAGAGACTGTAGAAGGTAAACGATGCATTTACATTTTGGTGGATAAAGGTTAAAATTACTTCTCATTTTTTCTTAAAATACATTAGTTATCAATTTTGTTTGCAGCATATCTCGCTTAGTTTTAATGTAATGGACCTTTAATGCAGCTCATTTTAAAGGTCTTTTTAAGCACTATAAAAAGTATAAGTAGCATAATACACCTAAAATCGACCGTTTCTCTGTTATTTCAAGTTGAATACACCAATTTGAGAATGTACCAAAAACAAACTATTTTCACCTAACATATCACTTTTTGTGTTATATCTAGAAAAATTATGAAGGCAAGTGTCTCTTTGTTTTTTATAACCTACAAAAATGATTAATATAGCTTTTTTAGGTAGATTCATAGTTTTTAAGGTATTCGCAAAAAAACCGTTCGAAAAAATGTTTCAATGAAAATGGTTAATTTTCAACCACGAACACCTCAAAAAGTATTAAGTTTTCAAAAAAAAATATATAGAACAATTTTTGCTTAGAATTAGGTTCTCTAGCGAATTCCGTACTCATTTTAACCATAAAATTTTCTACCCCTACTAAGGGGTGGAAACCAATCCCAAGATAAAAGCACACATCGGCATAGGGTAGACTTTGAATTAGGAGATAAGTGGAGGCTAGGCCCAAAATTTCATTAAAATCCGTGCAGTAGGATAGAATTCGGAGGTAATATCCTATTCTTGCTCCCACTGACTGGCGTAAAGGGCTATAATGGGATTTATCTCATTATTAAGATTTTCTAAAAATCCTTAAATTAAATAAAGTATTCGTCAGATATTTATTTATAAAACAATAAACATCACTTACATCACGCATATTTGTTATAATAATTGCAAAGTAGAACACCTTAGTTAAAGTAAATTAAATAAAGTATTCGTCAGATATTTATTTATAAAACAATAAACATCACTTACATCACGCATATTTGTTATAATAATTGCAAAGTAGAACACCTTAGTTAAAGTAAATTAAATAAAGTATTCGTCAGATATTTATTTATAAAACAATAAACATCACTTACATCACGCATATTTGTTATAATAATTGCAAAGTAGAACACCTTAGTTAAAGTAAATTAAATAAAGTATTCGTCAGATATTTATTTATAAAACAATAAACATCACTTACATCACGCATATTTGTTATAATAATTGCAAAGTAGAACACCTTAGTTAAAGTAAATTAAATAAAGTATTCGTCAGATATTTATTTATAAAACAATAAACATCACTTACATCACGCATATTTGTTATAATAATTGCAAAGTAGAACACCTTAGTTAAAGTAAATTAAATAAAGTATTCGTCAGATATTTATTTATAAAACAATAAACATCACTTACATCACGCATATTTGTTATAATAATTGCAAAGTAGAACACCTTAGCTAAAGTCCACGTTTTGCTTAGATCAACAAGGTCGATTATTCATTTTGATACACTAACAAGAATATATACAAACATATTTACAAAACGAAATATTTGATAAATATGGGAACACGATCAGATTTAATGAGTCATTAGTGGGTCAGTCGAATTAGTTAGTTAGGTTTGGGAGGTTGCTGCTGTGAGAGCAGAATAATGTAATCACCTAGCAACTGAATACACTTATATGGTATTAATTTAACCAAATAAAGTAGTTATGAGCACATAGTGTATTCTTGATAGACAACCCCATCACCAGAGCAGTTTAAATAACCAGTACCACCATATGGCGACCTGAGAGACGGACTGGACTTCTGAGCCAGTAGAAAACAGACTAGATGGCAAAAAACTGGAAGAAACGAAGAAAATTTGGGGTAAAGTGCCAATCCTCATATTAATTGGTATCGTTAGACTATATGGAGACTATATGGAGCTGGAGAGGCCAACGATAAGAGAGTCCAAATGGTAGATGTCGACATTGACGAAGGTTTGGAGACATGGGGCCACGCCCAAACGTCAAGAGGACAAAAATGGAAAGGAATGGACAATACCTAGTGGACAGATGTGTAATCGTGAGTAACTTTTTAGCTATTTTTTAAATTGCATATACAGTCTCACAGATATGAATTTTTTATTAATATAATATAAATAAAATCATTTTAGAAGAACTAGAATTATTAATTTTCACTTTAATATAATTAAATTAGGTAAATTTTTTTTCGTATACTATTAAGTTTTAGAAGTATTTCACTAATTTAGAAGATTTTTTTTGAGAATTATATATCATGATATATAGATAATCTTAATCGATAGTTTTGTTTTAATAGAAGTATAACAGTTCGTATATATTATATCGAAGAAATAATATAATTATTTTTAATCATACGAGTACGTAAATAAGTTTATTTTGATTGATGTATTTCTGCCTTTTCTGCACTTTTTGCATAAGGAAGTTATTTTGTATATAACAGTATTTACTATTTTTAAACTAAGTACTTCGAGTATAATATTATGATGATATGACGTGTTTGACATTGAAAATTGAAACGAATGAACTACATAGGAATTCGCTAAAGCGACAAATTTTTACGAAGAAAGTTATTATGATAAATAAAATTAGCCTGAAAAATATAAGATATTAGTATTCGAACAATATATTATGTTTATAAGGAAAGACAAAAGAAAGTATTTTTAAATGTGGGAAAGAAATCGGAAAATCCAGCATAAAGGACTTTTATTAGAGACGGAAATGTCTCAATCAATGGAAATTTTTGTTGAGCAATGCACGTAAATGCAAAGATTTTTTCTTATGATAAATATGGCAAGACAAAGGAACATACCCTGAAAAGGAAAAACTAAAAATGACTACGGAAAAAAAATAATTTTTATATACAAGGAGTATGATTATACCACGTACATAGGACTAATAAAATTCGTCCTCGTGAGAGAGCCCACAACTACTGCCATAATGGCATAATATGGAGTTTTTATTGAGCAAACGAATTTCCTCGTGAGAGAGTGAATTATTTATTGTATACAATGATTTTGTGACGAAAAGAAAGTCAGTTAAGAAATGATGATGAACTGATATAAGAAGAAAAATAAAGACAAAACAAGTTATATAAATATGTTGAAGTATCGGAGTACCTATCGGAGTGTATAAAGGAAAAGAAAATCCCATTTGAGGAAAAAGACAAAAGAAAATTAAATATTAAGATTTAAAAATTACCCTAGAGAAAGACAAGTATTAAGGATAATTTGAAGAAGATTAATGTCAAAAGTTATGAAAAAATAGAATTGAAGAGAATTTTGTACCTACAGTACAAAAAGTTGCAGTACCTACAGTAAAAAGTACTATTTAAGAAGAATACTTTGTATGGCTTCAAGTAACATAATTATTAGTATAATATATAAAATAACTTTAAATTTCTATAATATAGATATACTTATTTTATTCGAATGAGGTCATGTAAGACTGTATTTCAATTAAAGAAATAGAGATTATTTTTGTGACGTAAAAGTGACTATCCGCGTGAAGAAACTGAACTTCTATTTAACTAGTAACAAAAATTTAGATTAACGATTGAGCTATTGTAGGTTTTTCTCATTAGTAGTTTTTATGTAAATATTTTAATGGACGTCCAGACTTAATATTAATGAGGTACTCAGCAATTGCAAGCTGAAATTTTTTTTATGTTTATAGGAGATTTTCATGATATTTCAGGAGATTCTCATTAGTAGGAGATTTTCATGATATATTTTTTGACAGAATATGGTCTATTTTTATTAACACTTTCTTTCGATTTTTTTTCATAATTGAATGCTGAATTTTTTTTTGATACCGACTTTTTTATTTAAATTTTTTTAAGTGTCGGTCGAATTTTAGTATAAATATTTTATAATAAAGTACAATTAAAGAAAATTTAGACAATAAAAACCAACTCTTGTCAAGGAAAAGGTACAAAATGAAAATTAGAAGATATTAGCATACCCATTTCGTGTTTTGAAACTAACTGGATCTCATCATAAAAGTTACGGATTTTTAAAAAGTAATTTATTTTATTTCAAATTTTATAGACATTGAACCGACGCGACGGTGTGTTTTTAATTTAATTTATTGCTTACTTATCCTTCTTTACCCTATGACGCCTTATGCAAAGCATAGGGCGTCAACTGTCTGCCTCCATTCTCTCCTATCCTTTGCACTGATCCTTGCTTCTGCCAGCTTTTCCCAATGGCATTAATTTCTTGCTCGACACTTCTTTTCCACGTTTCTACGGGTTAATCTGGTCTTCTCTTTCCGTGTGGTGTGTATTCCAGAGATTTCCTCGCTATGTCTGTGTCAGGTCTCCTTAGTGTGTGCCCCATCCAACTCCATTTCCTTTTGCATATTGTCTTAAATATAGGTTCCTGGTTAGTTCTTGTCCATAAATCTTGATTTGATTTGCGGTTTGGGCAGTAAAGATGAAGAAACTTATGCGTTTATTTTTGAACACCTGTATCTGTCCGATATATTTTCTTGGCACTTTCCAAGTTCCTGCTTCTTATAGTAGCACAGTATTCATATTTTTGTTGAATAATCGTATCTTAGTTTTGTCATCTGACGTGAAGACCATATTTTCCTTAGCATATTGATTGCGTTTTGAGCTATTCCTATTCTCAGTTTCACGTCCTCCTCCGTCCCTCCTTTGTTGTTGAAAATATTGCCCAAATAGATAAATTTCTCTGCCGTTTAAATTTCCGAGTAATATTCCCATTTCTCTTGGTGTATTTATTGTCATTATCTTAGTTTTTCTGACTTTTATGTTAAGTTTTTAGTTTTGCGTTGCATGTGTTGTCTCTTTTTTCTGTGCAGTCGATTACTATTAGAAATAAGATCGGAGAGAGCACACAACCTTGCCTTACTCCTGTACCAATATATATTTGTTCTGTTAACTTCCCTTCGTGAACTATGCGTGATGTGGAGCCTTCGTAGAACAGCTTTATAATTCTGATATACTTGGGAGGCATTCCGTAATTCTCTGGTAATTTCAGTAAAGCTTTGCGATTTAAACGATCAAATTTATTAGTCTAAGGGCCGGTTGTTCAAACGCTAATCAACAATGATCACTATCAAATATTTAATTACTGTCACAACTGCCAATGTCAACTTTGGTTGGATTGCTGAAAACATAATTGATTATAATTATGAGATTAGTTAATCAATTAACATAACAATTATTAACATAATTGATTAATTAATTTCATAATTGTAACCAATTATTATGTTTTCAGCAACCCAATCGAAGTTGACATTGACAGTTGTGACAGTAACTAAATATTTGATAATGATCATTTTTTATTAGCGTTCAAACAACCGGCCCTAGATGTTAAATGAGCCACAATATTACTTAAAAAATGGTTTTGTTAACATTTTGACATCTACCTTGGACGTCGTTGTCAAAATACCAAATATTACTATAATATTACAATAATATTTTGTATTTTGATAGCGACGTCCGAGGGGAATGTCTGAATGTCAATAAAATCATTTTTTAAGTTAAATTGTGGCTTTTTTCTCATTTAGAGTAATAAATTACATAAATGCCACAAAGAAATAGCTTCAGAACAATACACGATCAAACGCTTTCTCGAAATCTATAAAATTCACATAATATGGCTTATTCTACAACTCTAACGATTGCTTTATTAGGCTTGCACTTAGGCTTTACTTTGGTGGCTTGCATGTAGATTCTAAGTGAGTATAACCTATAACTTTTTATAAACTTAGTCAACATTTTAAATACTTTGCATCATTTTATCTGGTTGTACACATTTTAGGATTGCACTGATGATGATCGGTCAACCGATCGAAAACTAGTTCTGTCTTTGATCTAGTCCTGTATAGGGATTTTAACAAATATACCTTTTATAATGGATTTTATGTTTTTGTAATGGTATACAGCCAACTACAGGAAATTTTTCCTCGTGGATTTTCTTTATGATTGTCCTCATAGTACAAAATGTGGTCAATGCAAAATCTTCGGCCCGGAATTCAGCTTGGTTTTTTCTTATAACTTTATCGACTTATTTCTTCATTCTTTCAAGCATGATTCGGGTCATTATTTGGCTTGTTATACCTAAAAGGGTGATCGGTGTCAAATTTTCGTATGTAGTTTTTCAGTTCTAAAAATTTTATTTAAAAATATGTACGGTATATAGGTAGACCTTTCGATGTCTGCTATGATTAATTCAGCAGGGATATTGTCTACTTCGGCCGCTTTTCCTCTTTTTAATTGTTTAATTGGGTCTTTTTCTCTTCATGGGCGAATTCTTGGGTGTTCATGGTCATTGGGTGTCTGCTAGGGCCCTCTTCTATTTCATTTGTTACATTCTGTTCTTCATACATTTCTTTGAAATACTCCATTCATCTATTAAGAATTTGTTGTTCTGTTTTCAGTACGGCACCACTTTTATCTTGTTTTAGTGGTACCATTTTGTAAGAAAGTAATAATTTCAAACGGGTATAACTTTAACACAAATAAAAATAAAATAATTTAATAAACTTTTTTTAGAAATCTATGAATTATGCTTTAAAATTAAACTTTGCAAAGCTTATTTGCATGCGTAGAAGCCGAGTTACGACCGAGGAATCATCGAAAAATAATTCTTTTGCAAATTGTGATTTGCATTAGGCACAATTTTACAATACCTTGCGTTCTAATTGAAGACCTACGTGAGAAAAGGAGGTATGTTACAAAGCCTACCTTTTGAGATATGGGCAGTTAAAGTTTTTATTCGTCTACTTTTATCACGAAAATATTGTTTGTGCTATTTGGTTTTATTTATATTTCTACAGCGTGTCTACTTAAGTTGGAAACATATGTGAAACTTTTTTATTATTAATTTTACGAAAAAAAGTTACTCTTTATAAAAAGTGCTGCATGCCCCAAAACTTAAGATTCAATCATCAGATATCAAATTTTCTCAATATTATACGAGCTATGTCAAAAAATATGAATTTCGGTCAAGGGTAAAGTACCTTTATTTCTCTCAATATCGAAAATTATTATGATAAAAAGTTGTTTGGAATTAAAAACTAAGATCAAATATGCAATTACATGCTTCTAATTGAAAAAAAAATTCTCTCAAATTTATGGATACCTACCCAACATCGTTTTTAATTATTACAAATATGATAACTCGTTTATTATTCATTTTACGAAAAAAAGTTATTCTTCATAAAAAGCTTTGCATGGTCTAAAATCTAAGACACAACCATGATATATCAACTTTTATTAATTTTATACGAGGTGTGTCAAAAAATATGAAATTCGCTGAAGATTATAGTACCTTTATATTTCACAATATTTCAATTAGAAGGATGTAATTGCATATTGAAACAAAGTTTTTAATTCTAAACAACTTTTTTAATAACCGTTTTCAATATTGTGAAAAATAAAAGTATTTTACTCTTGAGTGAAATTCATATTTTTTGACATACCTCGTATAAAATTAATAAAATGTGATATATGATGGACATCTTCGGTCTAGGACATACAGAGCTTTTTATAAAGAATAGCTTTTTTTCGTAAAAGTAATAATAAAAGAGTTATCGTATGTGTAATAAATAAAAACAAAGTTAGTAAATAAATTTGAGAAAAATTTGGAACATATTTTTTTCCAATTAGAAGCATGTAATTACATATTTGATCTTAGTTTTTAATTCCAAACAACCTTTCATAATAAGAATTTTCGATATTGAGAGAAATAAAGGTACTTTACTTTTGAACGAGGTTGATTTTTTTTGACATACCTCGTATAATATTGACAAAATTTGATATCTGATGATTGAATCTTAGGTTTCAGAGCATGCAGAACTTTTTATAAAGAATAACTTTTTTTCGTAAAATGAATAACAAAAAAGTTTCCCATATGTTTCCAACTTAAGTAGACACGCTGTATAAGCATTCCTTTACATACAATGTTAATAATTTGTTTATATTTTTAGTATGTTTCCTATAAATAAATAAAAACTGCACATACCGCCTTATTTCATTAATTTTAGTTTGTATAACTCTCCTTTATCTGAATGGATGAAGGGGGTATGTGGCATGAAATAATACTCTATAATCATTTTTACAGAAATTTATGTAATTGAACACAAAATAATCTTCTTCTTCATGTGCCGTGCTCGATTATTGAGAGTTTTTTTGTTAGTTTGATGTCCTTGGCAGAGCCAATTAGCCAGACATTTTGTTATTTTAAAAACAAACAAATTTGTTTTTTCAATCAGAGGAATTTTTCCTGTATTTCTAACTCTTAATACATAACAAACTAACATATTACAATTATTATCTAAATAATACATTGTTTTGGTTGTAAATTTTTTTTTTGTAAATTTTAATTTTTTTGTATTTTATTTATATTTTTAATTTGTTTTTTTTTATTATTTTTTATTATTTTTTTTTATTATTATTTTTATTGTTTTTTTTTACTACGCTAAGTCATAAACCCGATTCAACATCTCGGAGGTTTACATCTTCTTAGTTTTTTTTATTTTTTTTTTTATTCTCCTTTTCTCTTTTTGTCTTGTTCTATTTTTTTTAATTATAATATACTATAATTACTTAAATCTACAGCGTTTAAAAAAAATAACAACAAAACAAACATGTTTCTTTTGTTTTAATAAACATGCCTGCTTTGTTTTAACAAAATTTCTTAAATACAGAGTAAATTTTATTGCTACAATCTCTATTTACAGTTTTTGATATGTTCGTAAATTGTTTTAATATATTAATATCTTCAGAAAATATCAAATTGTTCAGATAGATGGGAAGTGGAATTTTTAATATATTAAGATTATCATAAAATTTGTTTATATTTACTGATTGATGTAAACATTCGAGGAGAATATGTAGTAGATCACCTTCTTTTCCACACTCACAGTTAGGTGACTCTGTGGGACCCAAACTGTACATATGAAGGGGGGTTTTATTTTTATTTAGCGTATGGACTTTCTCAGTACGATAAATACACAAATATAATATATATTATTCAAACACTAAAACATAATGAATGAATCTAAATATTAATGTCCAATTTACATAGCCATTCAATGGCATCTGGGGAGCATTCCACAAAGTCCTGGAGGTTTCCACGGTAGGCACGATTTAGGCAATCTGAAACACAATGACTTATGGTTTGTCTAGGTGATCCACAATCGCACCGAGGACTCTCTACACGACCCCATTTGAACAGAGAATCAGCACATTTACCATGTCCGGTACGTATGCGATTAAGCCTCGCCCAGGTGGGCCGGGGCAGACCCGATCCGATGAAACCCTGGGTTGGGGTGGATATCTGAATTTAGTCTGCTGCTATTGTTGGCATCCATCTTGTGGACCATTGCCTTTGTATATCATAGGAATCACCAATTATTCGGGCAGTTCTGATTGGAGGATTTCTAGACCTCAGTCGCTGGTGCTCTTTTGAGATGTGTGGTATGTCTTGATGGATTGGTAATTGTATGTTGGCTACAATTTTCTGATACTCTCTCACTAATGGTGCTGTATGGCGTAGATCTGGTGCAGCTATATTGCTCAAAGTAGGCAGCCATCTCACTGGGGTTGATTTTATTGTTTCAGTGATTATTCTCATGGTTTGATTAAGTTGGACATCGATTTTGTTTGTATGTGCACTATTTAACCATACTGGTGCACAATATTCTGCCACTGAAAAAACCAAAGCTAGAGCAGAGGTCCGAAGAGTACCTGCAGAAGCACCCCAAGTTGTTCCAGCAAGTTTTGTTATTATATTGTTTCTTGTTCTCAGTTTACCGGCTGCGTTTGTAAGATGGCTTTTGAAGGTGAGTGTTCTATCAAGTGTGACGCCTAGATATTTGGGGTTGTTGTTATGTTTGATAGCTGCATCATTTAGAGTTACATTGAGGGTATCGCCCGCAAGTTGATTCGACAGGTGAAAGAGACAGGTTTCAGTTTTGCTTGTGTTAGGACGTAAGCGCCATAAGTAGTTACTAAGTGTAGTTAGGTCCTCGTTTAGAGCTCGTTCTCCAGCTTCCTTACTATTATCTTGGAAGCCAATGGCCAGGTCGTGTGCATAAGCGAATTTTCCCGATTTTGTTTCAGGTATATCCGCCGTATAAAGGTTAAATAATAAAGGAGCTAGCACTGAGCCTTGAGGTAAGCCGTTGTTAAGTTTTCTAACGCTACTTGGTGCATCATTTATATATACCTGAAACAGTCTGTTAGTTAGTAGATAGTTTATCAGCTGACAAGTTTTGAGACAGGGTATGATTTTCATCAACTTATAAATAAGGCCATCTCTCCACACAGTGTCATAGGCAGCCGTAAGGTCTATAAATGTTATGGCAGATTTTTCACGTCTTTCAAAGCCAGCTTCGATGACTAGTTAAGGACAGCACTTGGTCACAACTTCGTCCTTTTCTAAATCCAGCTTGCTCAATTGGTACAGCGTCCTCAATGGTGTTACATATTCTATTATATAAGAGTCGTTCTAGTAATTTATAACAGCAACTGAGTAGGGCGATAGGCCGGTAACTTTCAGGCAGTTTGTTGTCTTTGCCAGGCTTCTGGATTACGATAATTTTTGTTCTTTTGAATTCTGGGGGTAGCATAGCTGTAGTCACAATGTCGCTAAAGAATTCTTTGAGCCATTGTCTTGTTTTTGTACCAGTGTGGACTATAAACTCAGGATATATTCCATCGAAACCAGCTGCTTTTCCCGTTTTGGTTTGGTTAAGCGCTTCGTTTATTTCATCCAATGAGAAGGCACGTGAGTATTCTGATGTTGCGGGGGTATTTGCTTTAAGTTGTTTAAGAGGTTGATTTTTACCATCGATGTATGAGTTTTCTCAGATGGAGCTCGAGAGTTCTCAATTATTCTATTGGCTATCTTATTTGGCTCAATTGTTGATTTGTTTAAGTGTTATGCTCTGCTTGCTTCGCCCGGTTTGCGGATCAGTCCCCATGCCTTCCGACTGGAACGGGAGAAATCAATATGTTCTACGGTAGATTTCCATTTATTAAGTCTAGTTGAATCCAGTGACTTGAGTAAGTTGTCATCAATTTCGGGATCTTCTGATTTCAAAAATTCTTCATATAGTTTTTGGCTTTCTTCCGTCCAGCCTGGGATGTACTCCTTTCGGAAACCTCGGGGGATATGCTTTTTGGCGATAGAGATAACCATTCCTAAAAAACGGTGGTAATTGTTGGCCTTCGGGTCAATGAAGCGAATTCAGGCGTCCAGCTCTTTGGTGTATTCAGGCCAATTTGCTTTGTTAAAATTCCAACGGGGTCTCGGCGTGGATTCAACGACAGAAATTTGTATGCCTATTTCGATTATGACAGGTAGATGTTGGCTGCGAGGGAAACTAGGCAGTACAGTTCGGGAGCTTGGGAGTGGTTGCAGCTGTGAGTTACTCGAAACCCAGCATAGATCAGGGTTGTAGCCTTTGCGCCATCTTCTAGAAAAGAAAGTAGGTTTATCTTTTAGACTATGGATAAGGTGGATATTGTTTTCTTCGGCCCACTCCAGGAGTTTTTCCCCATTTTCATCATTGTTTTCATACCCCCATTTGTTGTGGTGACCGTTAAAGTCCCCTATGTAAACTGTAGGTTGGTTGTCCTCAGTTTTGATTACATTTATTGGCCATTTAGTTAATGGTGGTTTGTAGATGTTCTTTGTGGTTATGTCATTCACTTCTGTAGAGATTATGGATACACTATTTTCGCAGCTGCAGTCTTTCACCTTGGAATTTTGTATACTGTTATTCACGTAAGTTGCAGTTCCGTAAACATTGATGTAAGTGGCTCCAATCATGCTATATCCCGGAAATTTACCCCTCTTAAGAAGCTCGGTTTCTGATGGTGCGTGAGTTTCTTGAATGGCAATGACGTCAACGTTATTTTCGATTAGTATTCTTGAAAGAAATTCAGATTTTGATCTACTAATTCCCTCTACGTTTATTTGACATATACGGAGGGTTGGTCCGATACGTCTCGTCAAATGGTGTTGATAAACACCTTTGTAGTTTTCCATATTCCTATATGGAGATTCCTTTCCTTGCTTTTCTTTATTGTACTGGTTGCCAGGAGAGCTTAGCAGCTAGTTTGGCGTTCAAAAATTGATAGACCATTTAGCGTTACCCAGGGTGCACCACGTGGAGGCGATCTATCACTACACCCCATGAAGGGGGGTAAGAGCATGATTACATCTCAATCTATTTATAAATCTATTTATAAATATTTTATATATTTATATTATTGAGCGTTGGCTCTCAAATTGGCTATAGTAATTTGTTTGACGGCAGCTCGGTAAAGAGATGTAGAGGATCTGTTAAACCATGCTCACAGGTTTCTAAGTCATGATGGTCTTCTTCGACCTGGTCTTTTTTCTTCGACCTGGCCTTTCTTCTTCGAACTGGCCTTTTTTCTTCGACCTGGCCTTTCTTCTGCCGTCTACCTTGCCTTGTATTATTAAATGGAGTATATTATATAGAGTGAGTTTTATGTATGAAAAGCCTCAATTATATCGGAAACGGCTTGCACGATTTTTTAAAAATTTTGGTGACAGAGGGTTTTCTAATGCGGCCGATATATAGTGGCAATTACATTGTTGTCAGAACTTCCGTTTTTCTGGAAATTTAATGAATTTTCTTATTTCAAACAGAAAACCCTGTATATTTTTGCGTTTTGAAGTCGTTAAGAAATGCTGATTATTTTTCGTGTTATATTCCCTATACCTAAATGCCATAATTTCGAAGTTATTTAGCTACATTTATTTTTTATTTCTTTAAAAAAAAATTAAACAAATTTAAAGAATCAATTTTTTCAGCTCGGGTACATTATTATTTAAGGTTCTTGTGATCATTGGAAACAAAAAACGTCTTTTGTAATTTTTCTCTAAAGATAATAGTTTTCGAGTTATAAACGATTTAACCCTTAACTACAGACATCCCAATATTATCACGTAACTACAGACTCCCGGTATTTTTTACCGGTCGTTATAAAATAGAGTCAAAATATAAAGTTATTAATAAAAAACAAAAACGTTTTGCATTATGTGTTTTTATGGAGTCTCTAGATATGGGAAAAATGGTAAAATGAGTGATTTTAGTAATATAATACAAGATTTTTGAAGAATAATCTATTAAACCAGAATTTTGGTAACATTTTTGGTCTATTGAAACAAACGGCCATAAATGCTATGGACAAAAATTTAAACTTTTTTTAACAAATAAACGTAACATAGAATCACAAAGGAAATATAAAACAGCATCCACGAAAATTTTTACATCCATACTACCAGAAAATACCAGAAAAGAAAATATTGACAATACACAATACACGCTTTGACTAGCATTGTTATACAAACTGCCCGAGAGGTACAGAGACACATGAACTTGTAAGTTGTGAGGTTACCACGAAATCCACATTTTGGGAATGCCCGCCGGTAAAAAATACCGGATGTCTGTAGTTAAGGGTTAAACCTGAAAACGCAAAAAAATGTTTTATATCTCATTCTTCCATTCAAGAGATGTAGTTTACATTTTACATACCTATTTCATCCACTAGAATATATCTTATTAAGCTTTTAAGAGGTACAGTATAAGTGTCATATGATAGTGAAGTTACATACCACCTTAATTCACTAAGAAATTCAAAATTTTAGAAAACGTTACATACCTCCTTCTTCCACTTAGGTCTTCAATTATTGGATTTAAGTTTGACATACACCATTTTATTTGTTTTTTGAAGTTATACTTCTTTAGGCGCGACTGAGAGTAAAATTTCATAATACTGCGCGCATGCGCACAGACAGTATGGCGTTTATTTGCTAAATCTTTCTAGTTATGTATAAATATATCAGTGCAAAAAAAGGTGTGAAAAGAAAATATTGGTGTTTTTAGTAAATATATTTATTATAATTTTTATGTCTTTGGATTTGTCTTCCTCGGGATTAAGATGAGTATTATTAAAACGTTTTATTTTATATTTATTATACCTTACTGTTTGTTACCGTGAATTGTCATTAGCTACGTCCGAACCGATACAGACACAGTCGTCGTAGCGTATTTGGTATAGCATTCGGCCAGAGATCGAGAGGTCTTGAGTTCGAATCCAGCGCAATCCTATACTTTTTTTATTTTTTTGAGAGCGGTAAGCACAAAATTAGTTTGGTGTTAAAAAAAAATAAAGCAAACTGTTTAAAGTATATTTATTTTTAAGAAATCATATAATAGAAGTATAACTTCTTACGTGCGTACAAAGTACACACCCATTATTTTTTTTTATTAAGGAACGAATTGAAAAAAAAAACATATCTCTTTTAGTTTATGATTTAGAGACTTCTAAAGAATGTATAAACAATTAAATTATTTATAACAATTTTTTGACCACTCGGCTCGAAATACACCTCCGAAATCCGTAATCAGCAACAAAAAATCTATAAGAAACCGTTGAGTTTGCCCATCAGAACTGAAAAGGCCACGGTGACCTAATTGGCAGTTTAACTGTTATAATATACAAATCGTTATATTATTATCCTTGATAAGGTATTTAAACACATTTATAATTACTAATACGTTTTCGTTATATTGTTTACTATTAATTAGGTTTTTGATTTAATTATCACAGCGTACATTACACCGATTAATAATTACCATAATATTTTTGTATAATGGATGTTGGCCGCATGAGTACCGTACACATGGCCTACTTTGCCCAGCAAATTTCAGTTTTATTTAAATATTTCTTTTTATAGCACATATAAGTAAATACAAAAATTATTTTGAGAACTCTCGAAATATTAACCGAGAATGTTCTTATCATTTTTTATAAAAATCTGTAACACAGCCGAGAAAAAAATATAATTACAAGGTGGGCAAAGTTGCCCCGGAAAAGTTCAACATTGCCCACCTATTTTAAATTCACTGTAGGGCAAAATTAAAACGTAATAGGACTACTTTGCCCATTGCATACGTTTTAATTTGTCTACTATTCCCACGATATACGTTTTGAATTTAATTTTTTAATAAAAACTACAACAAAAAGCTCTGTTTTCAGAGCTTTCTTTAATTTCGGAGAAACTTTTATTAAAAAATTAGAAAAAAAATTATTACACTTTTATTATAAAAATAGAAAAAAATATTACACTTTTATTAAAAAACATACGACAAACTATAACTGAAAAAAACTTAAATTTTCTTTAAAAGAAAAATATCCTCTTCTACTTTTGGAAGGTTCCTTTAATATTTTTATAATGTCTTCAAAATTGACGTCCGATATGTCTAATATGTTTGGATAAAAAAACCATTTATAATTTTTCTTAAAAATTTTACGGTGCAGTATGTATTGTCGTCGTTTATTACTACTATAATTCCGATGAAATGTTTAACGGTTTTTTTTTTTGTAAGAAATTGGACCACCACAAAAGTACCAATTTTTAGATTATTTCCATCTACTTCGATGTTTTCATCAGACTCGATATTTTCAACCATTTCATCCTGCTCTTCTTCATGTAATTCATCTGCCTCCACACCAATATCATCGTCACTGTTAGTCATCCTCATTTCTTCTGCTAAATTTTCGTTGTCACTCGTCTCCTGATTCTGACCAATTTCTTCAAATTGAACTGATTTACCGGGTATTAAGCAACTTTTTCTTTCGCTTTTTAATGGTATTCCCTTTTTTTTTTGTTGTAAAAAAATTTAATAATGCATTATCAATTTCAGAACTTACTCTTATGGCAAATCTCTCATTTGGCATCTTTTTTAGCACTTCATGTGGGCCAAAAGGACAAATTCCAGTTGCACGAAATGAACTTTGAAGATTTTTTTGAAAATTTGGTTCAATCACGTCTATTAGTTTTGTTCGCAATTGAGGAAAGATGGTTTTTTCAACTGAATTTAAGTTAGGTTGACTAGTTTTTAAATCAGTAGGGATCTTTTTCCAGGCTCTTTTTAAAGGTTGGAAAAATCCAACATCAAGTGGTTGTGTAAGCCCTGTAGAATTAGGTGGCAAAAATACAAACCTTATATTTGCCCTTTGACAAGCCCTTATTATCTCAATATTCAAATGTGAGAACAAGTTGTCCCCAATCAAAACCTTTGTGCTGTTATCCCGTTTTGACCAAGGTAAAACAATTTTAAAAAACCAGTCTTGGAAAGTTGATGCATCAAGGAGCACCATATTCTGCACTTGCAACATTTACTAAATGACGTTCTTCTATTTTAGTGAGTGTACGGGGATGGCCAATGGATGAAACATGCGTTAATTTAATTTTATTCAGAATACTTCGGCGTGGCACCTTAAAACGTTCTTCTGCCTGACGGGAACTTAAACCTCCTCTCACTGCTTCCACAGCTCGTTCAAGCATGGTTTCAGAGTAGTTTACATACTGCCTTGCTCCCAATTTTTTTTCTGTTTTTTCTTGGCATTTTGATTGGTCCTTGAACGAAAAAAAAAAACAATTAGGTAAATACAGACATGCTGTTTTACGTAAAAATTAATACTTTGTGGCGTTAAACTCAAAAGCACACCTCCGTTTCCTTTTAAATGCCTCTAAAACATTTTATATAAAACAATAAAAAATAAAAAATTAAAGACAAATGACAGGACAACATTGCCCACTTGGATTTTATTTTATAAAGAAGAAACATGTAATCCCTGATAAACGTTTCATCTCAAATTCAGTTAAAACAATACTAAATAAGATGTATAAACAAATATTTAGTTAATATTCCTACTGGTGTATACCCAGCAGTGCTTAGCTTTTACCCTAAAAAAACTACAAACACGTGTTCAAATTTCTTACCTTACTACAAGCATTACACTTCACTCACACAGGTTAGATTAAACTGTTTGGATTTATGCAAGTTTCTTAGTGCGCGCGTAAACGTCTGTGGTACTTTGTTATGTTGTCAAGCATTTTTTTTTACAAATATTATAACCCTTACAGTGGGCAAAGTTGAACCCACTGGGCAAAGTAGGCCATGTTTACGGTATTTATAGTCTGCCATATACTGAAATTTTAAACAACTCATGTAAAATATATAAAACGCCCAAAACAAATAATTTGTAGTCCATGCGCCATTCCATGACTAAATAAGCTCTTTTATGATTAAACAACAAGGGCGCACCATCATAAAAGTGATTGGTTTTTAAAAAGGTAATTTATTTTACTCACAATTTTATAGATATTGAACCGAGGCGACGGTTTGTTTTCAATTTAATTTACAGCTTAAAAATTTTATACATAGCGTTTTTATTAAGCTGGAGCGATTTTCAATTCCACTATAAAAATAAATATCCTCTTCAGTTAAACGAAGATAGTAAATTACAGCCGTAACAATTTCTGACGTCGACACTACAATTTAAAAAGCTTGGGAAGCGTTCTAAAATCAAACCTAATACATTACTGTAACAATTTATGTACATAGTGCGGCATATACTCAGTGCGGCAATATTATCTCCGAGTACCATATTACATCCCTTCTTTAACCAGGCAGCTGACACGTGGGGTACTACCAGCACCCCATAACACAAAAATTTCATCAAATATTTCGTATTTCAAGTTTGGCAAAAATGCTGCGTGTTATAGCAGCTTTCTATAATATTATACAGCATACATTTATTTGCGTTTTAAGTGATTATTTAGCGGCATTCTGAACTTGTAGATATAAAGTCGACTTTGATATCATCATGTGGCAGTTTAAGTTTTAATTTTTCTTATGTTTTTGATAAACAGTTTAATGTACATTGTTTTTTATTGCAATCACTGATTTAAATTATTAATATAGACTGTATACTTAATAAAACTAATTTTTTTAGATATTTTACTTCACTTCAGTTATTATGGCTTGGTATTTGGTAATTTGTTTATAATGACTTCTAAATTTTATTTTTTAACTTTTTATAACATTTTTGGTAGCTAATAAGTTAACATTCCGTAACTAACATAGGTTTTCTGAACATTAAATCTAATATCCGTCTCAGAGACCGACTAAAAAAAATGTTTCCATTGACACATTTTCAAGTGTAGGGTTGTGTTTACTCCTTGAAGAAGTGAAACTAAACATGATTGATAACTATATTTAATTTATTAAGCCTCTTAAACATTAGCAAAATAGCAAAGAAAATAAAAACAATTATACAACATCTCATTTGTGAAAAACAAGCTCAATTTTTTCACTTCGGTTTTTTTGTACCCAGCTTCACCTTTTACTTCTGGAAATTGGGTTACTAAATTATCAGCACTTGTTCGCATGTTGTTTCATAAATATAAAAATGTTTTTCATCGAATATATTATCACTAAAGCTCGGATTATAGGCAAAATGCCTTTTTTGCCTATTTTGCCTATTAAATTTTTTTTTTGCACTTTTTGCCTGTTTTCGTAAATTCCGCCTATTTGTGCGTTTTTTAAAATTTCATGGTACTACCCATGATATTATTATATTACTAAACCATTCTATAATAAAATTTTGGGTCAATAATAAAATATCAATGGTTTGTTTATATAACCGATTTCTACGAAAATGTACCTAATCGAGACTTGAGGGTTAACTATTTGGAAATCCCTAAGCTTTATTAGTTTATTATCAGTTGTACAGTCGGTTACTGTATCAGAATTTAGTCACAAATTGCTATATCCTAGTTTAGTTTTGTTGCGTATACCGAAAAGCAAAGAACACGTTTTAAAACGTTTTAGACATTTGCGTGAAAAGATGACATCTAAATTAAGGCTATGGATCGCACCTTATTCGGAACTTTCTCTAGAATGAAATGTAGCATTTTGTAAACTATGCGGCAAATCGGTAAGTTTTATTTTTTCTCTTTCTTTCTCGTCCCACAACATAACTAAATTCTAAAGCGGTTTTAGAATTCTAAATATTTTTTTTTAATTCTCAGATTTCAAGTAGAAAAAAGTACTTTATTGACCAGCATTGTGGAACCCCACTTCATAAACGTAATTTGGAAAAATTAAATTCCTCTAAGTTAGCCCAAATATCTCTGCGAGAGAGTTTAAGCAGTTTAAAAAAAAAGGAGGAAGACGCATTTAAATTTGATTTATGCCAGATGATGATTGCATCCAACATTCCTCTATATAAAGTTAATAACCCTAGTTTTAAATGCTTTTTCGAAAAATATCTTAGTAAATCCTTACCCGACGAGAGTACATTGAGAAAACATACTGTGGAAAAATGTTATGTGGAAAGTATTTCAAAAGTTAAGCGGGAGTTAGAGGACAATTTTTTGTATATTATCGTGGATGAAACGACAGATGTATGCGGCAGGTATATAGCTAATTTAATGATTGGAATTTTGAACGAAAACTTTGCGAGAAAACCTTATTTAGTTGCCGTTAAAGAATTGGAAAAAACAAACAATTTAACAATAAGTCGATTTATACAAGATAGTTTAACAAACCTCTTTTTACTAAACCATATACCAGTGAATAAAATAGTTTTAATGCTTTCAGATGCTGCGGCATATATGTTAAAAGCTGCTGTTAATTTACAGATTTTTTATCCTAATTTAATTCGTTGCACTTGTGTAGCCCACGGGGTAAATAGAATTGCCGAAGGAATAAGAAATCTGTTTCCGTTGGTAAATAATTTTATAAATTTTATGAAAAAAGTTTTTGTAAAGGCTAAAAAGGGGTAGTTCCCTGGATTGGCTGTATACCTTATAGTTAAACAAACTGGAACATGAAGTAAAAACCACTTCTATGTAAAAGGTATATTTACTAAAAATTTTTAGAATCCCAATGGATTCAATAAAATGAGTTCATCAGAACGTTTTCAAACCTATCGATCCATCATCAGTGATCTAAAATCAAATAAGTAATCCCACTATTAAAATTGAAAAGATGGTTGAAGTTGTGAAAGTTAAAAAATGTGGTTATGATTACTTACTTGAATACTTGCAAAATAGCCCCAGAACCAAACAATGGTTGTGATTATAAATAAATCTACATTATGTTGAAATAAATTTAAAATGGCTAAACGCCGATGTTCAAGGATTAAACCTCTGGGAACATGGTGAAACTCAACCCGAGGACCCAATCAACCATCTTCGGTCAACGATGACTACTATCATGATAATGATCATTCTTGATTAGCGTTCGAACAACCGGCCCTTAGTAGTCATCGTTGACCGAAGATGGTTGATTGGGTCCTCGGGTAGAGTTTCACCATGTTCCCAGAGGTTTAATCCTTGAACATCGGCGTTTAGCCATTTTAAATTTATTTCAACATAATGTAGATTTATTTATAATCACAACCATTGTTTGGTTCTGGGGCTATTTTGCAAGTATTCAAGTAAGTAATCATAACCACATTTTTTAACTTTCACAATTTCAACCATCTTTTCAATTTTAATAGTGGGATTACTTATTTGATTTTAGATCACTGATGATGGACCGATAGGTTTGAAAACGTTCTGATGAACTCATTTTATTGAATCCATTGGGATTCTAAAAATTTTTAGTAAATATACCTTTTACATAGAAGTGGTTTTTACTTCATGTTCCAGTTTGTTTTTGTAAATGCTCCGTTGAGGGTGCAAATATATAAAGAAAGACTTTCCGGTGTCCCTTTGCAAACTAAACCAGTAATTACAAGGTGGGGAACCTGGCTCGAAGCAGTTTTTTTTACTTTGAACACTGCAATGAAATAGAATTAGTTATGTCAGAATTTGATGATGATATTTCCGAAGCCATTCGCGAAGCAAAAAAAAATATTAAAAAATCCCAAATTGAAACAGGAACTCGCTTATATCAATGACAATTATAAATTAATGGGTACCACAATTACCTTATTAGAAAAACAAGAAATAAATTTATGTGAGTCAGTAAAATAAATAGATAATTTAAAGACGCAAATTAAATCGGCACCTGGAAGTAACGGTCAATTAATTTTTAAAAAAATTAAATATGTTTTGGACAAGAATGAAGGTTTTCGTTTTTATCTAATGTTGCTAAAGTTTTGAATGGGACATTTTCCGAGGAATTACAAATTATGCCAGATTTATTATCCGCTCTGAAATATGCTCCAATTACATCTGTCGTTGTCGAACGTTCGTTTTCAATGTACAAATTAATTTTAAGTGATCGAAGACATAGTTTTAAGACCGAAAATATTGAAAAATATTTAGTTGTTTCTATTAGTGATAAAATTTTAAGTGGTTATAAATAATAAGTTATATTCCTTTATTGCCTATATTTTGCCTAAATGTTAATATTCCTGCCTTTTTTAATAAAAATCTTTGCCTACATAGGCGCCTTTTTCTTCAATTTTTGTTGCCTATAAATCCGAGCTTTAATTATCACGTCCAACATTGGTCTCTGAGAAAAAATTTATAATATAAAATTGCCGATAATTGCATAATCACTTTGTACAAGAATTCATCTGTACTCAGTAGATATATCTTAAAAACACCCTGTAATTATCTACGATAATTACTTTCAGTTATTTATGTCATCATAACAATATTACAACCTTCATTCGATTATACAAATATTGTTATCCTAGATCACGATTCACTAATAATTGCAGAGTCAATTATAAACACTTTTCATGGTCGATGCTGAATAGGCATTTCTAAATATATAAACAGCAAAACTATAACAAGGGAATTCTTATTATTATATGAGACATTCGTCATTCTATTTTGTTACCAGACGTTATATTTCCACATTAAAGATAGTGTCTCTTTTTCTTCACGAGACGTTCTTTGGGTGCGGTGCTACCAGCTTATGCTCATGCGAGTGTAAATAAAACAACTCAACAAGTAAAAGCGTATCAATTATTCCACCCCTTGGATAAGGGATAACCACCCTCACCGGGAGCAGATAGCCTTAATGCCAGGGCTGTCATATGGCGATCTTATACTGTGGCTTATTTTCCAAGTAAAATAGTGTATAATCATTAATATAACTAATATTGGATACAGTATGTTGCAAATGATTGGAATAAATTCGTTCTTTCGTAAACCAGCGACATTCAGGATAAATCCTGAGACAGGCCGGCTTTTATTTTTGAATTATGATTTATATCATACTAATGACGTCATCCATTTGAGCGTGATGACGTAATCGGCGAATTTTTTACATGAGAATGGGAGTCGTGTACTAGCTCATTTGAAGCGTTATTTATTCAATTATCTATTCAGTAATATAACCATTGATATAATTACTCATACAGTGTGTCTAAGAAAAAATATTTTTAATAAATTAATCGACGCAAAAAGAATAATGTGTGTAATTTATTTAATTCAAAAAACATTCTAATGCTTTCAGAAAATAGAAAAAATGTTGTTTATTTCACAAATAAACATTGTTTTTCGCTTAAATTAAATAATGTTTAAACTGTCAAGGGGCAGATGGGTGGCAGCTCGAACATTAAAATTAAGCGAAAAGCAATGTTTATTTATCAAAAACCATTTTTTTTCTGTCTTCTGACAGCATTAGAATGTATTTTAAATTAAATAAATTTCATGCATTCTTCTTTTTTGAGCCAATTTAATTAAAAAAAATTTCTTGAACACCCTGTATAAATAATTATGTTAATGTTTATATTGCTGAATAAAGAATTGAATAACCTTTCAAGTAACTATCACACGACCCCTATTGTCATTTAAAAAAATGATCGATCATGTCATCACGCCCAAATGGATGACGTCACTAGTACGATATATGTCTCAAAAATCATAATTTAAAAGTAAAAATCGACCTGTTTCAAGACTTTTCCTTAAAGTCGGTGGCTTACGAGATAACGAATTTATTCCAAACATGCATCATACTATACGTAATTGCATAAGATGTCACAAAGAAATAGATTCAGAAGAATATTTACTTTATTTTGTTAGAAAACTAGAAAATACCTGTCAAAACATACATGATAATTTAATAATTACATAGACCTTAGATTTAACTTTTACGTAATTACTTACCTACCTGTTTATATAAATAATAAATAATTAAAATATTATTTTGGTACGCCACTGCAAAGCTGACAAGTGAACTATTGGTGACTCGTTTTAAGTGGAATGTTGCCAATGGAACACCTTCAATTAAAAATAGTTGAAGTATAGTATAGTTTTAGTTCTTCCTAATCTTTAGAAATGCACTGAATAGTATCGGATCTACGGGATGGGGGAATTCCTTCTGGATCACGGTCCAGAATTAAATAAAAATTTGTTGAAACATAAAAAATACATTAGTTGACATGAAACTTAAACAACATACAGACAAATTCAACCCAATTAACTCGACAGTAATTAAGAGAACTTATTGCATATAATTTTTTTTTCTTTTTTCTTTTAATGGCATGGACTTTATGTTATTCAGCCAGTCACAACATGAGTATTAGTGTCAGATGTAGTGTGTATGTTGAGTAAGTGTCTTGTTACTTTGCAAAGTCGACGTCATTGTCTTTGCATATAGGTTACTCTCTATGTCAAGCAAGCAATTTGATTCAACCCGACCTGTGGGAGATGGGAGAGGAGAAAAAGTACATTCGGGTGTAACAATTCACTGGAGCGAGGTGTTTTGACCCGATATCAAACAGGGATCACCCCACCTCGCCCCAGGCCATCCCTTTCCTCCCCATAGCACGCTGATGCGCGATGAGGGCACAACTATCGAAGCCAAATGCTCTTCACAATAGAATCCTGGGTAATAAGATTCCATGTGGTACCCTAATCGAATGCAAAAAATACTAGGCCCAGCGTGATGCGCTCTATGCCTTTATCCTCTTACTTACTTAACCGCGGAACTAAAATTGCTTGCTTCGGCTCCAAGCCATTGTACCGAGCCCAATGGCTTGGCGCTCTAGAATTTTATGTTGATTTTTTTATTTTGTGTGATTTTTTTGTTGGCTTACGCCTTTTTTATGATTTTTTTATTTGTATGTTGGTTTTACCTGATCGCCTGTCTGGTATCTTGGATGACTTCTTGGACTACCTTGGTCACTATTTTGGTGACTAGCCTGACCAGGTAGTCTTCGTCTGCGAGGATCGCTGTGGTGGCTTGTTGGTTTTTGCCCTGTGTGGCTTTGGCATAGGAGACTCCGTTTGCCTGTTGTCGTCTGTTGGTTTGTTGTTGTGGCCTCTGTTGTAGTGGTCTGTTCCAGGTTGGACTTCTAGGGCATCCTCTGTAGCTTGCAGGGTGACTTCCTTTGCAGTTAGCGCAGGTTGCCTTTGTTTCTCTGGGTCTGGTATCTCTGTCCATGTCTTCGTTGGTTTCGTCGGGTGATGTCTCCACAATTTCCTCTTCGCTCTTCTCTCTTTTCTGTTCCTGTAAAATAGTATCCACTTTACGTGGATCCTCATATTTTGGCGGAGTGGCCATAGGGGGTGGTGATCGAGACCTAGCTCGATCAATCGTCTGGGGGGGAGAATCCCTAGTTTTGGCGAACCTTTTTTTCCGCCGACTGGCCCGACGCCAGCTCGGCTTCAGGGTTGGTTTCCCTACACCTATCGCGGTTGTTCACGTACCCAGAGAGAACTGGGTACGGGATCCTCTTGATGTTCTCGTTTTACTGACCTAGGGGCCGGGGCTGGCCGATGCAGATTCCATAGAACTACACCTTGCAGTGTCTACCCTTACGGAGGCACAGTAAAAATTCCGTAGCGGGCTCCCGTCGAGCCCGCTTTACTTTTTCTGCTAACCGATCTCTAGCTGTGGCGTCTCAGAGAATCCAATAAAATCAAACTCCCTAAGTTTCACCACATCCAGTCGATCGGCCTTTGCCTCTCCTTCTTGCCTAAGGCTTAAAAGTGCACGATTTCGCTATTACGCTTACATTCGTGATGGAATGAAAATTCCTGCTAATCGTACAACTTCTTCCACCGTTGGCTCCTCGTCGTCTTCTAGCCTCGGAGAGTGAGCACCGCTCAACTGTTTCTGCGCTTACACTCGCAGCTGGACTGAGAAGTCCAAAGTCAAACTATCCCCACCTCGTTGGCTTCTCTGCTGCTCCGCTTCCGCTCGTACGCGTGTTACTGCTCCGTTGGTCGGCACCGGACTCAATTACTAAACTCTCTATATCTTTTTTGGGTTTTCTATTTTATATCGTTTTGTTGGTGTTTTATTGGAAGTCCCCCCCCTAGGGAAAAATGTTGGGGTGGGGCAACAAGTGCTACTAGAGCAGCACAAGACATCTCACGTTTTCACGCATGCAGAATATAAACGTAATCTCAGAAAGAGCATTTGATTTACAAGAAAACACCGAATCATAATAAAAAAAAATAAAGAACCGCGGCACTGACAATTGCTGCATCGACAATACCTACCTAAAATATCACGTTATTACATTCAATTAATTCTGCATATTATGCAGCATTTCTCTTAAGATTTTTTTTAGAAAAAAAGCTTATCAAATGCAAGGTGCAATGGCTCAATTAGATTCGATGCAATATTTTGTACAATAAACCCTATTAAATTACTGGAACCCGTGTACCTACCTACATATTATATACTACAACACGTGTAGATATTACAAACCTCTGGCTGTTGTCCTAAATAATAACAAGGTTTATTTACATCGGCTAAAAAAGCTTTAAAGCATCGTCGAAATTCGTACCCATTTAATATGAGATCGTGTAAATATTTTGGCCAATTTTTAATAAACTATTACTTTGGGCTAAATAGCAAAATACAAGGAAAAGTTATTTACCAGCAATTTTATGGCTGGAATCGAATCTAATGATTATGTATATTAATAATATAGGTATGTAAAGTCCGCAGATAGTGTGCTACTTTTTTTATGAACAAAATGGCGCCCAAAAATCGTGTTTTTTCAATTTTTGCTCTATAACTCCAAAGATTTTAACTTAACACCAAAAACACTCAAATAAAAATTCATTGTAATTAAATTCTGCATAGATACGTATTTTTCCCGATTAACTTCGTCGAAAATTTTCCCCGGAAAATGCGGGATTTTCCAACAAAATCTTTAATTTTTAGCTAAAATTTTAGATAAGTAATTGTTTATCAATAATTAAATAACTTAGTAATATAGAAGCCCTTTTATATATATATCATAATTCCAGAAGTCGATAGACATTGAATAATGTACTTTACAGAATTGAAATTGGACTATTTAAGGGGCCTCAGGAATATTTTAAAATTGTAACCAATTTTTTGGCTTATAAACAAATAGAATATCTCGGGAAATATTAAATTTAATTCAGTCACGAAAAAGTATCAGAAAAAAAGCGATAGGACACTTATTTTAAAAGAAAAAAACGTTTAATTGTGATAAGCGGTTCCTGAGATACTACCGGTCAGAATTGACCGGCATTTACGGCAAAGATGTAAATAATACGATCATAATTTTTGAACCATCACCTATTTATTTTTGTCCAATTTCTCCACACCAATTTTCATATCTTTAAAATACTCATAAGAGTATTTATTATAATAAAAACTATCGATATTACGAGTGAAAATTGCCAAAAATAGCAAAATTCCAATCAAAAATTAGGTTGGAGAAAATGTCCTCTCAAAGTTCAAAATCGGTATACGTTAAAAAAAATGCATTTTTTCGGCTTCCCATGGAGCAAGTTTCTTCATTCTTTTTTTTTGTTCCCAAGTAACTCGAGTAGAGCCATCGCACTAACGCATTAATAAATGTCAAATTTGCTTTTGTTTTTTCTTTATAATAGATTAATTTATTTATAAGAAAAGAAAACTACATATTTTTTTCAGTTGTAGACTTTTTTTAAATAAACTTGCTACAAGTGTACCTTTTAACGTTAAAAACACAAATATTCTCATTTGAAAGCTGTATCACTATTTAAACAATTTTTATTTAAACAAAATATACATTTTTGTTATTATAAAAAAATTAATTTATTATAACAAAACAAAAGTAACTTTGACATTTAATAATGCGTTAGTTAGATGGCTCTAGTCGAGTTACTTTGGAACAAAAAAAGAATGAAGAAAATTGTTCCATGGGAAGCCGAGAAAATGCATTTTTTTAACGTATACCGATTTTGAACTTTGAGATGACATTTTCTCCAACCTAATTTTTAATTGGAACTTTGCTATTTTTGGCAATTTTTACCCGTAATATCGATAGTTTTTATTATAATAATATATGTTATGAGTATTTTAAAGATATCAAAATTGGTGTGGAGAAAGAGGACAAAAATAAAAAGGTGAGGGTTTAAAAATGATGATCCTATTGTTTATAAGATCTTTGCCGTAAATGTCGGTCAATTTTGACCGGTTGTATCTCAGGAACCACTCATCACAATTAAACATTTTTTCTAATACCGTTTTCACTACTTAATTTAATATTTCCCGCGATATTCTATTTGTTTATAAGCCAAAAAATTGTTTATAATTTTAAAATATTCCTGAGGCCGCTTTAATAGTCCAATTTCAATTTTGTAAAATACATTGGGTAAGTACAGTGTCTTTTATACAAAATCATAGTTATTCTTATGCATAATAATAATTTTGGTTATCATAGCGACAGTAAATTTTTAATTTATAATTCAATTTTTGCTAAACTGTTTATTTAATTTCCATCGGCTTCTGGAATTATAATCTATATGAAAAGAGCCTTTACATTACCAAGTTATTTAAATATTGATAAGATAAACAATTACTTATCTAAAATTTTAGTTGAAAATCAAAGGTTTTGTTGGAAAAACCCGCATTTTCCGGGGAAAATTTTCGTCGAAGTAAATCGGGAGAAACACGTCTCTATGCAGAATTTAATTACGGTGAATTTTTATTCGAGTGTCTTTGGCGTAAAGTTAAAATATTTGAAGTTATAGAGCAAAAATTGAAAAAACACGATTTTTGGGCGCCATTTTGTTTATAAAAAAAGTAGCACACTATCTGCGGACTTTGCATACCTATATTTATCATAAGATTCGATTCCAGCAATAACATTGCTGGTAAATAACTTTTCCCAATCCGCTAAGGAAAGATCCTGGAGAGAATTCTGTGAAAACATTGAAAGTGTACCTGAAAGCGCCAGGGTTAACAGAATCCTCAAAAGAGATAACATTAACAAACCCAAGTCAATGAAATTGCCCAATGGGAAGTATACGGACACAGAGAAGGAGGCTGTAGAGCATTTTTTAAGTGTTCACTTTCCAGGGTCGACGCAATTGACTGCTATTAACAATCATCAAGCAAACAATAGCCCAACCAAAAGGGACTGGCTGACCTCTGACGAGATCTTTGGTTCTCACAAGGTCAGATGAGCTATTGAACCTTTTGAACCTTATAAAACTGCGGGACGGGATGGTATATTTCCTAAGCTTCTCTAGGAGGGTCTGGAAATAATCATGGGTCCCCTGATCACAATATTTAGAGCTAGCCATGCTCTGGGATACATTCCCAAAGCTTGGAGAAGGGCAAGGGTGGCGTTTATTCCCAAACCAGGAAAAACAGATTACACCTTAGCAAAATCCTACAGGCCTATAAGTCTGACCTCATTCATGTTAAAAACCATGGAAAAAATCTTGAACGAACACATCAAGAAAAACAATTTAAATGAAAATCCACTGCACCAACGGCACTGGGCGTATCAGGCAGGGAAATCAGGTGAAGCCGCCCTGCACAATCTAGTGTCGGAACTCGAAAGGAGTCTGCATCAGAAAGAAGTCGCCCTTGCTGCATTTTTAGATATAGAAGGTGCATTTGATAATACCTCAATCGAGTCTATACAAAGCGCACTGGTGAGGAAGAAAATCAACAACACAACATGCAAGTGGATTATTCAGATGCTTCAGAGCAGAATAATATCCACAGATACGCATGAAGATACCATAAATCTGAGGGCAACTAAGGGATGCCCTCAAGGCGGTGTATTGTCACCGTCATTAAGGAACATAGTTGTCGATGATCTGATTCATGGGCTAAGCGCACAAGGAATCTGGGTCCAGGGTTTCGCAGATGATATCGTGATAGTAACTAGGGGAAAGTTTCCCAGCACTGCTGCGTATCAGATGCGATATGCCCTTCACTACATAGAGAACTGGTGTCTGAAAGAGAACCTCTCCGTGAACCCTTCTAAAACTAAACTGGTAGCCTTTACAAATAAGAGGAAGCTTACTGGACTGAGTGAGCTGAAATTATTTGGAGAGGTACTGGAAAGAACCAATGAGGTTAAGTATCTAGGGGTAACCCTGGATTCGAAACTCAATTGGAATACTCATATTACCAATATAACCAATAGGGCTAAGCGACTCTTCTGGAACTGCAGACGAGTTGTAGGTAAAACCTGGGGATTGAAACCAAAGGTGATATGTTGGTTGTACACATCAGTGATACGACCGACAGTTACTTATGGGTCAGTACTCTGGTGGAGAAAGACGGCTTTGCAATCTTGTGTGACCACTCTCACCACCCTACAAAGACAAGCGCTTCTAAATATAACAGGAGCCTTGAATAGTACAGGAACGGCTTCATTAGAGGCTATCACAGGTCTCCCTCCGCTGGAATTGTATATTTCGGCGATAGCCTTTATGACCATCCTGAGGCTCAAAGCAAACAATACTTGGAGGCCAAATTATGTATTGAATAGCCACACAAACATTACTGGGACTATACTTGAGGAATACATCTTTATGACGAACTTAGATATGATGACACCAGAACTAATCTTCACTGAGAAGATTAACACAATTATACCATCTAGAGAACAAAAAGTCCCAAACATTAATGGAGACTTAATATGGTTCACTGATGGATCTAAAACTGCCCATGGTACTGGATCAGGAGTCTTTGGGCAAACATGTAACTATAATAAATCTTACAGCCTAGGTCAACATACAACGGTGTTCCAGGCTGAAGTTTTTGCTTTGGTGGCCTGCATTGATGAAATAATTGATGAGGACCCTAAAGCTAAGAGAATCAACATTTACACAGATAGCCAATCGGCTATTCTGGCTGTAAAGAACCCTCTCACCAAATCAAAACTGGTGAGAAACTGCAAAGATCTCCTCAATAACCTGGCAAAAGACAACAAAGTGTCTTTAATATGGGTGCCGGGTCATGAAGTGGTGCATGGGAACGAACGAGCAGATATGTTAGCGAAACAAGGCTCGAGAAAAACTTTTGAAGGCCCAGAACCTTTCTGTGGCATAACTAAAGATGCTATGAAAAACGAGGTTCAGAAATGGCTGATAAAAAATCATCAAAATAAATGGAGAACCACTCAAGGGCAAATCCAGACTAAAAAAATAATCAAGAATATTGATAAAAAACTCTCGAACAGTTTGATGAACCTCAATAAACGAGAGATCAAAACGGTCACTTAAATGGTGACTGGACATTGTCGTTTAAGAAATCACCTATACAAACTAGGTAAGGTGAATGAACCATGGTGCAGAAAGTGCGAAATGGAAGAAGAAACTGCCATACACATACTATGCTATTACAGTGTGCTAGGTGATGTAAGGCAGAACTTCACTGGTCAAATGAGGTTGGAACCAGAAGAGATCTTAAAACTACCAATAAGAAAACTGTTGGCCTTCGTTGAGGCCACAGGACTTATTAAAGTTTAAGGAGAAGAACAGGGTTTGGTACAAAGGTCTTATGACCAAGTCATCATTCTATTCTATTCTATTCTATTCTATTCCAAGTGCCAGAGACTAACGAGTCTCGCCTGAGTTAAGAAGAAGAAGAAGAAGAACTTTTCCCAAAAATGGCCTATTCTCCGATAAAATCGGCTCAGATTATATGGTCTGAGAGCTGCGAGACATTTTTAGGTAGGTATTTTAGGCAATCTGAAAATTTTTCAGGTGACTCTTCCAACACCTCTATTGTAAGCATATCTTTGATGTTCACATCAAAGAGATGTTTACATTGTTTGTTAGACGTCTAGACTTTATTATTGGATTTCCGAAATTTTTATAAGTTCGACACGTAGAACATGTCAAATGACACAATATGTTGGTGGTAAATTACAGTCAGATTTTTGCATGAGAGTTTAATGAAAGGGTAACAAATCAATTGGAAGTACTGTGCGACAAAATACATGGGACGTTTTCGTAGTCTGACGTTCCAAACCTGTAACCTGTTCCACAATTAAAACTTCCCATGTTCCATTGTTCACGTACATCAAAATGTATCCGACTAGACACCGTTCAGCTATTAACAAATTTTCAGATTGCTATTAATATACTTTTTTGGTACGTGGGATCCAGGCCTAATAGTCATTATGAAAATAACCGAAAATATTTTTGGATTCATATGCGCACTGAGGTTATTATATATTATTTATTGGATCAAATTAGGAATAAACTTTTTGTCAACGTTAAGCTGGCTTTGCCTGATATTTTAAACCGTGGCGTTACAACCCTTTGTGGCTGGCTTTGCCTGATATTTTAAACCGTGGCGTTACAACTCTGTGGGTTTTAGCCGACTGGCCAACATGCCTCTATTCCTGTCTGCCTTGAGCTATTTCCATTCTAATTCTTCACGTCCGTAGCTTTAAGGTTTTCTGCTATATTATCTCGCAACCATAGTCGAGGTTGTTCACGTGGCCTTCTTCCAGTAGAGACTTCCTGCAACTGCTCCACATAGTGGAGACGTTGGCGCTCCTGGACCATGCAACAGTGCGCGCTCCGCCTACACTTTTAAGTGTAGGGTTGTGCTTATTCCTTGAATGAGTGAAATTAAACAAGAATGATACCTATTTTTAATTTATTAAGCCTCTTAAACATTAGCAAAATCCCAAAGAAAATAAGAGTTATTTATGTACCAAGTCAGTAGAGTGACTCTTTATCGAACGAGTCTTGACATTACGAGAAGAGCGAGCGAGGCAAGTAACAGGCGAGTTCGATAAAAAGTCATTACTGACGTGGTGCATACAAAATTTTATCGCCAACATAATTTGATTGGAAATCAACTTGGAATTTAAATTCCGATGATTCGCATCTTAAAGTTGACTACGTAAGAGTTTGGGCTCTGTAGATATTTAAAAATAATATAAAATTTATAAAATAAATTGAATAAAAATCTGTCGTGTATTTAACTTCTTTAAAATCTCATTATAACACTACACATCTTCTTAATTTGATTATCTTCATTATTTCATAAAATTAATCATCTTTAACTTTAATAATCCCTGAATGAAAAACTGGAAAATGAAGTACTGAAAGCTGGACAGCTTGGATATTGCCAAAATATATTGTATCTACAATTTTATTTGCTACAATAATTTGATATTGGTTTTAACACTTACTTGCAATTAACAATTTAGGAACTTTTTAAATTTTAGACGTCATAAGAATTTCATGACAGTGATGACAGATAACTTTTGCAAATGGCCGCTTTCGATTTTCAATCGATAGTTATCAATATTGAATAATTACTAAACCGGTAAAGTTTTAATTTATTTTATATGAATATATTTACAAAATACTACAGAATTTCACTTTTTGACATAAATTTAATTGGTAATAACGCAAATTGTGTACAATATTTTTAATAACTAAAGTAAATAAATTTTAAGTTTAATCAAATTCTCGCTATTCGATCACTGCCATCGTCCACTTACATTTAATCTGGGTTATTGCGGCAGGTAAAGTAAAATTCTTCTTTCAGTACAATAAAGTGTTACTTTACTGCCGCAAATGAGAGCAAATGAGTTCAATAATCAATAAATTTAGTGACGGTTGGCGATAAAAACAATTATACAACATCTCATTTGTAAAAAACAAGATCAATTTTTCCACTGCCGTTTTTTTGTACCTAGCTTCACCCTTTACTTCTGTCAGTTGGGTTACTAAATTATCAGCATTTGTTCGCATGTTGTTTCGTTAATATAAATATTTTTTCATTGAATAAGTCACGTCTGACACCAGTCACTGAGAAATAATTTTATATAAAATTGCCGATAATTGCATAATCACTTAACACTAAAGGCTCAAACTTCAACACTAAAAACAGGCACCTAAATCAGGCAGCTACTGATGGCGGCGAAGATACATAACGTCCAATATGGATATATTCGTAAAACTCTAAGTGGTCCGTCTCACAGACCCAATGTTAGTCACGGAAGGTTATAACATTTTTAAAAATAATTTATAAATGTGGCCATTTACATATTATACTTGTAGTCTGGGCTGATTATCGGAGAATAGGCCATTTTTGGGAAACGTTATTTACCAGCAATTTTATTGCTGGAATCGAATTATAAGATCCTATATATTAATAATATAGGCATGCAAAGTCCTCAGATAGTGTGCTACTTTTTTTATAAACAAAATGGCGCCGGAAAATCGTGTTTTTTTTCAATTATTGCTCTATAACTCCGAGGATTTTAACTTTATAACAAAAACACTCAAATAAAAATTCACCGTGATTCAATTCTGCATAGAGACGTGTTTTTCCCGATTTGCTCCGACGAAAATTTTCCTCGGAAAATTCGGGTTTTCCCAACAAAATCTTTAATTTTCAAATAAAGTTTTAGATAAGTAATTATCTACCAATAATTAAATAATTTGGTGACTTAAAAGCCTTCTTGGTTTAGATTATATTTTCAGAAGCCGGTGAAAATTAAACGAATATTCTAGCAACAATTCAATTGTTAATTAATAATTTACGGTCGCAATAATAAGCAAAATAATTATGACACACTGATCAAACTTTGAAATCTTATAAAGATGAGATGCCTATTTAACATTTTGTCGACAAAATATAATTTTTTTATTTTTTTGCATAATCTTTAAATGTTGTTTTGCATAAAAAAGCGTAGTAGTGAGTTTAAAGTACAAGCAAATTATTTACAAAAAATATGGATTATCAGTTTAATGGTTATATTTTAATTAAAGATTATAAATATATTTTTTTGTAATTTACACGCGCGAAAGTAGAATCATACAGTACTGTTGCTAAAATTTTCACTCGGAGCGACGACCGGCCGCGCGAGACGTACACTTTAATCAATAATGTATGCTGTGTGTCATTCGCTTCGAGTGAACATTTTAGCTCCGACTCTGTATCAGGCCTACTTTTGCGCTAAAAATGACAAGAAAAAGTATTTTTAATCTTTGATTAAAATATAACCATTGCACTAATTTTTGACATTCTTTGTGAGTAATTAGATTGTACCATAGACTCACTTTTAAGCTTTGAAACAATTAAAAAAAATTATAAACAACGGAGAAATTGTATATTTATTTTGCTGTTTCATAACTTTCTTGCAAATGGTTCGAAAATTTTTTTTAAAGCATTCATTTTCAAGACCTATGAAATGCGCATTTTAAGTATTTTATAAAATTAGAATATAGTAAACAATTTCTGAGAAATGCTAATTTTTTTATAACAATTTTTTTAACATTTAAAGATTATGCAAAAAAATGAAAAATTTATATTTTTTCAACAAAATATTAAATAGGCATCACACCTTTATAATCTTTTTAAGTTTGATCAATGTCTCATGATTATTTTGGTTCTTATTGCGACTGTAAATTGTTAATTAAAAATTGAATTGTTGCTAAAATATTCGTTTCATTTTCACCGGCTTCTGAATTTATAATCTATACCAAGAAAGCTTTTATTTCACCAAGCTATATAATGATTGATAAATAATTACTGGCCCTAAAAATTTATTTGAAAATTCAAGATTTTGTTGGGAAAACCCACATTTTCCGAGGAAAATTTTCGTCGGAGCAAATCGGAAAAAACATGTTTCTACGTAGAATTAAATTGGGGTGAATTTTTATTTAAGTGTTTTTGGGGTAAAGTTAAAATCTTAGGAGTTATAGAGCAATACTTGAAAAAAATAAGATTTGTCGGCGCCATTTTGTTTATAAAAAAAGTAGCACACTATCTGCGGACTTTGCATACCTATATTAATAATATATAGGATCTTAGAATTCGATTCCAGCAATAAAATTGCTGGTAAATAACCTTTCTTTGTACTTTACTAATAATACCAGCGTATTATAACTATTTTTTTTCAAAATTTAAAGATTATGCAAAAAAAGGGAAATTTATATTTTGTCGATAAAATATTAAATAAGCATCTCATTTTTATAATCTTTATAAGTTTGATCAATGTATCATGATTATTTTGGTTATTATTGCGATCGTAAATTGTTAATTAACAATTGAATTGTTGCTAAAATATTCGTTTAATTTTCACCGGCTTCTGGAATTACAATCTATACCAAGAAAGCTTTGATGTCACTAAGTTATTTAATTATTGATTAATAATTACCTACCTAAAACTTTATTTGAAAATTTTTGTTAAGAAAACCCGTATTTTCCGAGGAAAATTTTGGTTAGAGCAAATCGTGAAAAACATATCTCTATGCAGAATTTAATTGCGGTGAATTTTCATTTGGGTGTTTTTGTTGTAAAGTTAAAATCTTCGGAGTTATAGAGCAATAATTGAAAAAAATACGATTCGTCGGCGCCATTTTGTTTATAAAAAAAGTAGCACACTATCTGCGGACTTTGCATACCTATATTATTAATATATAGGATCTTATAATTCGATTCCAGCAATTAAATTGCTGGTAAATAACTTTTCCATAAATTTTGCTAATTAGACCAGAGTATAGAGCTATATAAAAAATATAATATTCAACGCTAGGCGATTATATTTTTTTCCATCTAATTATTTACCAATTAATATGTTAATAAATGTAAATTATCGTCCCACTTAGCAAAAACTCATAACATTAATCGAGTTAAATACTGGAGTTGAAAAAATGCAATTAGAACATAATTTCCCAAGAGTTGAGCGAGAAGCATCAGCTGCGAATATTTCAACCCGCAACACAAAAATAACTCAAAAATTTTATTTGAAATATGTTTCCTGTGGGTCCATTCGTGCCAACAAAACTTTTCATACATATTACCGGTGTGAGATATCAACAGAATGCCGCAAAAGTAAGCTGTACTGGTTGGAAATATATGTCAGGATTGGAGCAGTGAAGGTTTTGGAATATAACAGATTTAGTTTTTTATTAATAATAAAAAGTTACAAAAATGTTTTATGTATATCTAACATTTAAGTACACTCGCTGGCGTATGGCGTATTTTGTACGCCAGATATAAGAATTCTGCTGCAAATATATTTAAAAATTTAATTTTTGACCTTGTTTATCTATCTAACCCAGCGGTGCTCAAAGAGTCGATCGCGATCGACCGGTCGATCGCCAAAGTTTTTGAAGTCGATCGCGATTCACGAAAAAAACACAAATGGAAAAGATGTTGACACTAATTTACTTCTGCATAAATATGTGAGGTGGTTGAAATAATTAGTCCCGAAATAATTTCTTTTCTAGAAGAACGAGGGTAAAATTTACTTCAAAACGAAAAGCTCAGTGATCTGGCTTTCGTATCAGATTTAGCAAATCATTTGAACCTCCTTAATTTGGAACTACAGTTTAAAAATAACAACTATCGATATGATGAGCGCAGTACATTCCTTTGTCAACAAATTGTTATTATTGATTTATCAAATGAACAGAAAGGATTTAAAGAACTTTCTATCGTTGAAAAAAAGGTTAACCGCCCATTTGAATTACATGTATTGATTATGAGATGAAGATGCAAGTAGTGCATGGCGAGTTTGAAAGAAGCTTGGCTGATTTTAAGAAACTGACAGATATTGACATATCCATGTCTAATCCATTTGCTTGTCAAGACGTGGAAAAATTGCCACTGAAATAATAATTACTTTCAATATGGTAATAACTACTTCCAAAACGAGGTACTGAAAATAATTTCGGATACTTATAATATACACCTTAAGTCCAGAGCGGCTGATAAGAAATTTTGGTATTTCATACCGTATAACAAATATCCATGTTTGAGGCAAATAGCTCTGAAGCTCATAGCATTCTTTGGATCAACGTACTTGTGTGAGTCTGCATTTTCCCAAATGAAGGTAGTGAAATCAAAGTAGCATAATTAGGCCAGGGTAATAAGACAAAAATATACCCTGTTCGTGACACTTCAGCAGCCAGCGTACTGAAGCGTTTTTTCGGCAGGTAATACCTATAGGAACAAATTATAACTATTTCCTGCGTAGGATCTGGCGGCCATTTTTATTTATAAACAATTAACTGCCAAAAAATGGCATTTTTCCTTTTTTTTTCAAATCAACGGAAAACAGTGAAACTTATAATTTTTTTAGTACAAGTATCTTCGATATTATGGAAAAATATTTAAAATGACGTATTATAGAGTTTGATATACTCATTTATTGTTAATATAATAGCGAAAAAAGTCGGAATTGCAAAAAAAAAATATTTCCGCAATAACTGTTGTAAAAATTAGTGTACAGCTTTGAAATTTTTGTCAAATAAGGGTTCTTTGGTGCTTAATATGTGATAAAAATTTCAAAGCGATTCATTCAATTGTTTAAATTTTATTTAAATTGTTTATCCCAGAGAGCATTTTTTTGAAATAACATAAGTCGGAATAAAATGACGTTAGAACCATTCCACAGATGTCAAATGAAAGAGCATGAGCTATATTTTCAACATAATTTAAAAAAAGTGAATAAAAAATGCATTTATTAGTAATAAATAAATACGCAAAAGTATCATCAATTTTTCTTTATAAACTTTTTGAATAACTTTTTCCAAAAAAACTTTTTTACCCTGTTTTAAGTGCACAACTACCAAGTAATGTTATCTATATCATAATTAATAAAAAATTGTAGTAAATATGTATAATTTCTTATATAACAAAATATAAAGTTTATAAGAAAAGATTTACGATACTTTTGCATAATTATTTATTACTAATAAATTCATTTTTTATTCACTTTTTTAAACCAAGTTGAAAATATAGCTCATGCTCTTTCATTTGACACCTGTGGAATGGTTCGAACGTCATTTTCTTCTGACTTATGTCATTGCAAAAAAAATACTCTCTGGGATAAACAATTTGAATAAAATTTAAACAATTGAATGAATCGCTTTGAAATTTTTATCACATATTAAGCACCAAAGAACCCTTATTTGATAAAAATTTCAAAGCTGTACACTAATTTTTACAACAGTTAATGCGAAAATATTTTTTTTTCAATTCCGACCTTTTTTTGCAATTATATTAACAATAAATGAGTATATCAATCTTTGTAATACGTCATTTTAAAGCTTTTTCCATAATCTCGAATATATTTGTACTAAAAAACCATAAGTTTCCTTGTTTTCCATTGATTTGAAAAAAAATTGAAAAATGTAATTTTTTGACACTTAATTATTTATAAATAAAAATGGCCGCCAGATCCTACGCAGGAAATATTTACAATTTGCTCTTATAGGTATTACCTGTCGAAAAAACGCTTCAGTACCCTGGCTCTTCGAGTGTCATGGAAAAAACCTTATTACCCTGGACTAAATCGGCTAACTTACGAACATATTTCATCATGCTTGCATCTGTCCCTCAGTAATTCCGTACCATCATATGAAAATCTTGTGAATATTATGCAGTGCCATGCATCAACATCCAAATAAAATTAGGATGAAAAACATGACTCTAATTACAACTTTTTATCAAATAGAAATGTGCAACAAAGTTTTTTATTTTCAAAACTGTTGTTTTTTACTAGCAGTCGATCGCTGGACGCTTGCAGTTTATGTGGTAGAACCCACACAGTATAAGTCTGAGCACCACTGATCTAACCTATCACTAAAATGTGCTTTGCAATTGGTTAAAGTTTCCTTATAATCGGCGTTCTGGGAAGATCGTATTTGTTGTTTCCGGTGGTGGACAATAATGTACGTCACGATTATAGTAATATAAGTAGTAATATAAGTACATCTTTCAATTGTTTTTGAGTGATTATGTCACAAAATTTATTTTTCTTTATACTTAAATAATACTTTTTCTCATGTAAAAAATCACATTTCAAAAACATTTTTATTATTAATTTTATTTACGATGGGATCAGATTCCAGTTATAAATCCCAATTGGCTTACTGAAAAGGAACTTCCAGTATCCGCTGATGCCGAATACGGTTTATAACAAACAAATAAGTGTATTTTTCCAAAAAAAATTAACAAATCCGTTATTTCTAAGTGTATTTTCTTGTGGTGTATAAAGTACGCCACGCATGTATTTATGTTATAACTTGATTCGCGAGTGGTTAAAGGTTAAAAACAATGTTAGGAAATATTTTTAAATTATATTTTATATAAATTAATATACAGAGTGTCCAAAAGTAGTGGAACGGTCGAATATTTCCCGAACTAAACATCGGATCGAAAAACTGAAAAATATTT